>NC_134406.1:247135951-247464701 GCF_038048845.1 Mixophyes fleayi
TATTTTCATTTTGCTAGATACACACAGATATGCAGTATTAAGGATAAGCGCCGACAACAAGTGTCTCTGAGTTGGCATGTATGTCAATGACAAAATACAGTTGCACCAATGAAATGAGTGGCTTAAGCACAGAAACTGGACTACAATATTGTAACATAGATGATTACTATGTCTTCTGATCTCTCCCTCATTATACCTTGAATGTATGCATATTAAATCAATACATTCACATGTTGTTGTCTTCTTCCAATTTTGTTCTCCTGGAGAGCCCCAGGCTGACATTACTTTACATTAGAGACCAAATCCATGCTTTAGATTTCTATGAAATACTGAATCCCAAATTGAATCTGAGATTATTTGCATTTACTATTAAAATAATTTTTTCTACTTTTGTATTCAAAAACAGTTAAGCCCTTTGCTAGAAGATAACTAACAGCATAATGCTCAGTAGCAATTAACAATCCCTCAATGTCACGATAGCATCAGTCTCACTTGTATGGCGATTACTGCTGTAACATATTTAAATCTCTCATCTTGCTAGCGATAACCACAGACACTTATATAGTGAGGGAATAAAGTTCTACATGCAATCTGAAGACTTGACCGTTGGTGGTTAAGATTAGTATGTTGGATTTCCTGTTTTGTTGTGTTAAAGATTCATTTTCAAGTGATAGGTGTATCCTGTATTAATAGGGCAGCAGCCCATATTATATTTAGACTAATATCGATCGGATGCATTTAGCTATTGTTAAACCTTTTTATAGCAAGGCAAGGTGACATTACATAAGTGTTTGCTACAATATGGATGAAAAATATATGTTGTACCTATTTGCATATTGTGGCCGGTACAGCCAGTCTGTGTAATGTGTATTTATGATGCCAAAATCCACCACCATGATGTTTGTAATACTGAACAGGATTGGCGCAGTGAATACACCTCGCACCTTGTAACTGACCACACAATCTAACCAGTAGCAGTGTTATCCTGTGTGTGCCAATAACATGGATGATGGGTGATCGAGCCGGTGACTATTGGGCATACCACCAAAACATCCTGATTTGACAGCTCTGTCCCACCATCGTGATCGGGACAGCTTTGTCCTGTGGGTGGGAGATTTGGGAGCTGTGTCTCATTCGCTGCTGCTCTGCATGGCAGTGAACGGGTGCCGCATGCACTGGTGCGCACGGCAATGTAGGTGTTTGGAGTAGGCAAGGCGCTGGGGATTTGGCAAATTCCCAACATGAAGTTGCCATGCCCCATCCCGATTCTAAAATGTTGGGAGGTATGCTATAGGGAAATGGGAACAACTTCAAGCACTCTCTCACACATTGACATGTCCAAGTAGTTAATAAATTTGCTTTCCCATTCCCGGTCTTGTTACAGTCACCCTTACCAGCTCCCCTAAACACACTATTGCTGTGTTCACACACTTACTAGCTGGGTGGCAGGAACAGAAAGATGTGGGCTGAACATAGATGGAATAAGGAATCTGAACACTTGCGTCTTTATGTGCAAGTTTAAATCTAGTATTTAGATGCAGTCGGAGCAAAGATAAACCATTCATTATCATCATTAACTTAATAATGATGATTGCCGTATTTTTTAACTCTAGAAAACAATAAATTAAAAGACAGCATAAGTCCCTCCCCCCCTCCAAAAAAACATAAGTTACCAGGCCCAACACTTAAACGGGTACAACAAGCAATGGGTACCCTGATATAGTGGTAATCAGCACCAGGTTAGGACAGGTTGGAACAGTCCACTGTAATACGCAAACCTGCACTGCTTCCGTCATAATGGAAACCAGACTGGAGTCTCTTGGAGAAGGGAGGGTGGTGGGGGTCACTAGGAAGCTGTCATCACTCCTAGAGCCGACCAGCCATGTGCTGCTCTACCTGGCAGCCATTGAAGGAGGTGGGTGCTAGGGTAATACCAAGAAATAGGGGGCCACTTGGCTGGCAAGTACGCCAATCCTGTGGTCCCAGCTAGTGTAACATTACATCTCCCAGCAAGCCCTACCAGACATTGACAGATATTACATTGGACAAGCCTTTGCCACTCACCCAATTACAAGTTGTTTTGCCAAGCTGTAGTCTGTTATTGGCTGACCAGCTATTTAACCTCCTGGTCAATTCAGTTTAATGTTGTGACTCCGGAAATTGTATTTGCGACTCCAGTAGTAAGTATTTTTTACTATTATTCTGGCAACTCCCACTAAGTGACCAAATATATTCATTGTTCCACCTCCCCAACAACACATTCACCCAGCTCATTGCAGCAGGGCTATCCATTGCCGATAAAAATTAGAATCAAATCAAAAATAAATTAAAATAAACTCAGTACAAATTAAAATAAATCTGTTCCTCCATTAAAGTAGTATTATTACTGAAAACCAGCAAACACTACACAAACAGTGATCATGTTGTATGACTGTATAAAATGATTTAACATGCCTATGTACCAGAATTACATCCTCATCCTATTCTAAAGGACCTATTATTTTAATATCAGTTGAGTTGTTAACAAAAGATTTAAGTTGGTCACTAATGGTTTTAAAAAAAATAACCAAAATCTTTAGATAAATTAGTAGATGATTTAATTCTGGAGATAATTGGCCGGCCAGGAGGGTTCATTAATATTTTCTGTATCTTAACAAATATGTGAAATCTGTAGTATTAGGTTTGTTATATATATATATATATATATATATATATATATTCTTTTGCAAGCTATTAGGTTTTCCTTCTTATTTTATATTAGAAGGACAGTGTCCGAATATCCCCCATCTGCCTGTGTAGGATACAAATATCATAAATGGATAAGTAAACCTGATGAAGCTAAATCTATATAATCAGGATGCTGGATTTGCACTTTGTGCTGTAAAGTTAGAAAAAGACTTTGAAGTGTCAGGGATCTAAAAAAACGTTTATATATCAATATATAAGTTAAAAACTTATTAACAGCAATTGTAGGAGCTAGAGACCCTTTACAAATGTGTGTTCTTGTGATGGGTTAAATTAAACATACCCATTGTCTGTACAATACCGTTCACCAATATAGTCGTTTTTGTGCCATCTTCTATGTCCTCTTTCATGTTAGTTTTATTTTTCTTTATATAAAATGTGGCTGTGAAGTGGATTGGTTTGTTTGTTGTAAAATAACAGGATTGGGAACCCGCATATCATATATTATAGTGGTATTTAAATCAGAATTTTCGGTTCAAAAGGATCACGTGCATCACAATTATAAATCATCAAACAGCTGTTAGATGTTGTAGTTATATTAGTATGAGAGGGGTCATCCTGTATTTTTTTGGATGCGTTATCCAAAATATTACCTATGCTAAACTCAGTATAATGTAGTAGCTTCTGTCACTTATTTCTTTTCTGAGAACTGCAAATGTTACTATGTTATTGTTATGGACTGGAATAATATCAGGCCTAGCGGGTGGTTCCCACAAAGACCTCTGCAAGTGACTTAGCCGAGTCAGGATCATACAATGCTTAGAGAATAAGAACACAAGACAATGGGTTTGCTAAATAAGTACTTCAATGAATATGAACATAAAGTACATATCAACACATGATAAACAACGAAGCACGACTGTAATGAGATGCTAGAGATAAGCAGATTGTCATATATAACATTACAAGGAATGGTTAAGCATTACACAGGGCAGTTATGGAACACGAATTCATAGAAATCACAAGGAAGAAAAGGTTAGTTATTCACAAGGAACAGCAGTGCTGAAAATCACAAGGAATATATATAAGGGACATAAATGCAAGTATCAATGAAACACAGAGAATATGTATTGCACCCTCTGAGCACAGAAGGAGTCCATGGCTGAATACTAGCAAGGTTCTGTATAAAGAAAGTTGGTAGAATGCCACAACAGGACACAGTGAAATGACAATAGGCAACAGAGTTCTGTACCAGCACGGAATAGACTTAGCCACGCCAGAGTGCAGCACTGATGAGTACGCAGCAGGTAGTGGGTGCCACGACAAGACACAGTAATGGAGATGACAGCAGGATCCGGCAGAATATGTTAATTAGCCACGGCAGAGCGTGGCAATGGTTTTATACTTGGTAGTGGTCTGTATGCAGCATGGATGGCGATTAGCTGTGACAAGACAAGGATAGAGACTAGCAATGCTCTGTACACAGTAGAGATGATGAGTAACGATGTTCAGGATACCACAGGGGTCCGGTAATTAGTAGAGATTAGCACTACAACATATATGCAAGGTAAGGGTCTGATCACCGCAGTGTGTAGAAATAGCAGCGTCAGCGGAACAGCCCGAAAGGTATCAGATAAGTTCTTGTACAGTAGTATAGGTGAGCTGACAGTTCAGTATATCACAATGATGAGAATCTGCATACTTGGCATAATAAATAAAGTCTTGTAAAATGATGCATAGAGATACTTGCAAACAGGAAAGTCCCAAATATAGTGCTGCCAGCACTGGGTTGATGAAGCAGGTTCACCCACAGGGAAACCAACAGGAGAGTTCAGGAATACACAAGGATCAGAGAATACACAGGGGTCCATGGAGTCATGCTAGCAAGCTAGTTGCACTGACACTGAACAGGTGTCAGCACCAGGGTTAAATAGAGGCTGGTTTGAATGACCCGCCCTGTGGATGAGTCATGTGATCCACACAGGAATGCAGAGGTGCAGGGAAATGTAACAAACACGGGTAGGATTGTTAGTTATGGAATTGATCCAGAAGAAATAGTTCTAATATCATCACAAAACAGGAGTAGAATCTATTAATATAATCTCGTTAGCATTATGAGAATCACGCCAATCACCGGAAATCATCTTTTTTAATAAGTTTAGTATTTAATCCTTTTAAAACAGGCTCATTAGAATGATTAGTAATACAATTATTTAAGGTATATTTTCTTAATATTATTTAGTGCTGTGTTTTTAAATGAAAACAGGAGATCTTTATGCTGATATGACACATTATTTTGCCTCCACGTATGAGAAAGTCAACCATACACCGACATATGAAAAGGCAAACCGTGCTCTAATTTGCCATGTATGATACATACTATATATTATACCCTATTGTCACATTCACAACTGTTTACATTGCCATTTTAAGTAAACAGTACTGAGAAATCGACATACATAAAAGAAAACAAAGCTATACAATTACATTTGCCATAAACTAAATGCGTTACGTAATTGTATCTTTTGCAGGAATAGAACATGATTAATGAAAAATAATAGAGCTTTTCAATGTGGGTCTTGATCCAACCCCTTAAAACATGAATACATAATATTAGAAGCTCCTTTTCCCTCTATATTACGATATAGCATAAAGTTCAGTCCCTCATACAGTACACCCAGTCTTCATTCTGAATGTTTTCCACAAACCCATCGAAGCTGCTCCTCTAGCGAGAGATCAATTATTTCACTGACAGACCTCCAACTGCACTGACATGCATAGGCCCGGGTCCCTTTCTTTCTTATCATCTTGGATTGTAATTTGCTGTGCTCTGGTACACTGTTCCTGTAACAAGTCAAGTGTTAAATCATAATGCAATTTACCACAATCCATTAAACAAGGGAAATTACATTGTGAGAATAACACATACTATTGAGTACGCAACGGAATGATACAAATGGTTTATAGATATGTGACAGAACTTGTAAATGTATAAATGCAAATGAAAGTCACACAATTACTTGGGCACCAGAGACACCCAATAGTTTGTCACCATGAATAAAATGCTTCATAATTGTCCATTCACTCCAGAAACTGCTCAATGATTCACTTTGCTATGTAAAGGAAACAGATTAAGCAGACGCTCTTACAGTTTAATCGGTAAGAACACACAGATCTTTCTACTTCATATCTCCCAAATTATAAGATTAGTACTGCATTGGTATACATCTCTCCACTGCCTTCTGCTGGAATAATAAGTATATAATCAAATTGTTTCTAACATATAAATTGCATTTGTGTGCTGGAAAAAACATGTAACCCTTGTTGTTGCAGATAAACTAAAATTATATTTTACAACCATAAGGGCTCTTACCCGTTGCTGTTGTATTAAAAACCAACGGCACTGCATGCTAAAAGCGGTGACATGCGGTAGGTAAGAATGAAGGCACATGTTTCCACGTTATTAAACCTAAGCAGTAATATACTTGCCAGGAGATGTCCCTGAGCTATAAATGAGGGTTACTCTTCAGATTGAGTGAGTTTGGTATAAGCAGCAATGCATAAAATCCACAGTATATAGGAAGTACGTACAAAGCAATACTTCATGATAAGCAGATAACTGTGCGTGACACCTGTTGAACAACAACCCATTAGGTCAGCTTATCGTGTTGTGGAGAACAGGAACCTCCTTGGATGATTCAGTGGCCTCTCAATTCCCCTGAGAGGTCCCAGTGAGAGCTTATGGGGTAGAGCGATGTTACGGTTTGGAAACCTTAACTTTTGTAACAAAAACAAAAACTGGTAAAGGGTTCTGGAGGTTATGGATGGAGAGTGAGGGCAGACTTCATCCATTAGGCCCGTTTCAGAACTAAGGATAGGCTGATTAGCATTTGTATCTGTGTAAGTGTGTTAAAAATCAGTCAGACAACATATCCTCTGCTCTACCTGGGGGAAGGGACTGCAGAGTCTCTATAAGAGAAGGCCTGATATTTTGTTGTGAGTAAATTATACGTGCTGGAACTTCTAATATTTTCATTTACAGTTTGATAGTCAAGAACTTGTGTTTAGGTAAGGTGGTTATTTTGAAGTTTTTCGTTATTGTTCTGCTTAATAAAACTGTCTGAGGCCAGCTGTACCAAAACCTTGGACTTGTGTGATCTCTTAGCTGTTGTACACTACCTGCTTCCCAAAGAGAGAGCACCTGTTCCCCTAACCCAGCTACAAAAAATAAATAATAATAATAAATACATATATATTACACACACACACACACATATATATTTTCCATGAACAATAAGCTATGTTTAACCGATTTTGATTATAAATATTCTCGTGATCATTTTAAAAGCTTAGTTAGATGTTATTTTTTGCTAGGATACTTTGTTACTTAGAGCTGATCAGCTGATCATGTGATCACTGTGAAATAAATGTGTTTTCTTTTTATAGTCATGTGCCCACGCGACTCCTTATCTTATTAAGCTTAGATTGGTCAATGTGCCAATGAGTAGAAGTGGGGCTTTTCTGATTGGACTATATATATAGGAATTGCTAACTAGGACACTTTCCCTGGAAGAAGTGCTGAGCAGGGCAAGAAACTCATAGAGATGATGGATGGAAACCCAGTTTCTGTTATTGTTTTCAATGCCATTCAGGAGATTGGATGCTAAGGTGCTCTGTGCTGTTTTTCTCTTTGTTATCTGGGCATAGCTACCAATGGTACAGGGGACCCTGAGGTCCAGTGCCTCTAAGACATGTAACGAACCTTGTACCATTATATACTGATTGATCATGTCATAGGCTTTCCTATAATGCTTTATGCAATTATACAATATCGTTTCATGATGATACTGGTGTGATCTGAAAGAAGAGGCCGCCACCAGGACTCCTAAAAAGTCAATATTTATGTAATCTATAATGTTTTTTTAAATAATAAAAAAAAAAAAATGGCATTTCTATTTACTTAACATGCTGTTCCATTATAAAAAAAAAACCCCAAAATCCAAATGTTTCCCAGGAAGAGCAGGTAAAGATCTTGCTCTTAAACTTTGCATGAGCAGAGGCCCTATCTTTCCATGACTAACGCAGAGTCCCTGAGTTATGTTATTTTGTGATCACAGTATATAATCTATAAGTGCATGGCGGACTACTTAAATAAAAATGTCAAGCTACAACATAAAGCAAGTTATTATTTTATAGTTGTGTCTGTGCTGGTTCCGTGAGCTCGCTCCTCAAATCTGTCCATCTCCGGAACTATGGAGCTGCGTGCTCCCTCTCTCTAATACTGGGAGGAAACACATTTCTCATTGTTAGGTTACACTTAGCTTAAGTGCTGCAATCTAGGCAATTGTACCTGAAGAAGAGGTAGTCGCAGGATGCATCCCATCTGTAGTCATCAAACGTCACAATGGTAAAATCACAGGCGGTACAGCGCAGTTGGCTACAGGCTCTAGTTACAAGAAGAAGAAGAAAAAAAACAAATACAAGCTCAGTGGTCTGCAGAACATCTTTTACAATCTACTGCAGATATCTGAAATACGTACACTAGATACAAAGAAGGAATAGACAGACGTCTCTAAAAACCACAATGAATGTAAAACTGATTGCTTGCTGTTTTAGCACGATATAAACTTGAGCTGAAACCGCTTTTGTTTTCCACTTATTTTTTAGAGAGTTTGTACAACTAATATAGCTTTCTTTTGGTAGCATAGTGGAATAAGCACGATTTTACTTAAAGGGACTGGATACCCCAGGGTGAATTGGCTGACGTCACGGCACGTGATTGGCTGTGTCCGGTGGTCACATTATATCCAATCACGTAAAACCCTCTGTGGCCAGAAACATGCTTCAGTGGTGTTAAATAGTACAATATGAAGGGGGTCCAACCCCCTTAAGAACATTATACAGAAATAACAAAACTTACCCCCAAAATACAATTTTCCATTATTGTTCTCATAGTCACTAACACAAAACGAATGCAACGCCAGTCTCCCAAAAACAAGAACTGTTGATATAGACCAGTAATTATGTAATATATTATATAAAACCACATCCACATATTGGGAAAGTCTGATAGTCAATGCAGAAAATCATTTTGACTGTCACTTATTTTGCACAAATTGCTGCTATTACACAGAAGTACAATATAGTTTGTTTTGAAAGAATCTCCCACACGACTTACATCATAACATATTAGTAAAAGCACTGTACAAAATGTAACATCTATTTCTAACTGCATTAATAGGCACACATCATATTAAACTCAATGTTCAGAAGCTAGAATTACCACTTCTTAATAACACAAGGCTGGGAGAGGAGTATAATGTGTTCTTGTTAATGTAACACTTGTGTCACTATCTCTTCAAGGACAATCCAACAACTTTGGTTTAATTAAAGTTTCCATTTGAAGAAGAGAAGTTCTGAATTCCACTATAACAAACTTTTGGCAACAACCTTCTGAGTCATTAGTTACCCTTCATGTGCACATCTAAATATAATTTATTATCTGCAACCATAAAGTAATATTATTATTAATAAAGGGATAAATATGTTTTAATCATACCCAGAACATGTACTATTATTGTTGTTTACTTAAACGGTCCATGTTTAGTGTCTTTTGTCTCTCCAGCCATAACTCACCACCGGTCGCTGCATGAAAATGACAGTCACCAATGACAGCTTTAGCTTACAGAATTTAGACTGTAAGCACCAATGGGGCAGGGACTGATGTGAGTGAGTTCTCTGTGCAGCGCTGCGGAATTAGTGGCGCTATATAAAATAAATGGTAATAATAATAATACATTATACTGATCAAAAAGGGATGATGCCATGAACTGCGTACAGGACATTTATAATCATAATCGTTTATAACGTGAACTGCATTTTATGCCATCATGTTCTTACTTCTGGGCCTGTTCTTGTGGGAAGTGCACAGATGTACACAAGATGATGGCACCTTTGGGGGTGCACAAGTTTGCATCTCTCATAGGAGGAGCTGGGCGAGTCAGGGAGGGCATTGCTGGAATTGCACTGGGCGCACTCGCCATCTTCTGTATCACATGTAATAGCAAGATTTTGATTTGTGGTAAGAGATTGTTTAAATGAAGTGGAAAAACCATGTTCAGAGGGGTGTTTCCTATTTACGAGGGGGATTAAGAGCAGTGTTCTCCCCAGAACCTATTTCCCGGGCGCTCCACCCGGCTGTTTTTACTTGCCACCCGGCTCCTGGAGCCCAACAGAGTCCTATAATAAAATAATAAACCATTGTTTCTCCTACTGTAACAAGCACTATGTGAGCACTACAGCCAGCTGTGTGTGTTAGATCACTGACCACCAGTCCTGGCAGGTGTGGGCAATAACCTCCAATATTTTTCATTATTATTGCAAAATATTACACAGCCCCCACCCGGCTACTTCTTAGTGTCCACCCAGCTGCTTCTTAATGCAACCCGGCTGGCAACGTTTTCTGGGGAGAACACAGCAGAGCGTTCTCCTCTTTGCAAAAGCACTGGATGTTTACACTTCCTCTGAGCAGCCAGAGATTGGGCTTCAGCCTACACTTTCAGTGAACACATTTTAGACTCCTGGCGCAACGTATAAGGGAAAATGTACATTTGGGCACATTTCAAGCAGTGTAATGAATACAGTCAAAAGTACAACAATGAGGTTATCACTATGGCACAATGCGGATTATAACACAGCTGCGTAACTTCCCTTCTGGTCAGGATGTCTTGTTTAATATTTATTATAGCTGATACAGTTTTATATACACAATCAGAAAACAGATGAAAAATGTCTAGTAGGTCTAGAGTACATGAACGTACAGCTCCAGCTAGTGGACATTTGGAAAATTACACACTAATCATAGGGTAGATTAAATTACATTTTGACAGATACCAAGGGGTATAATTACCAGACGGAGGCTAAGAAAAACCACCAAGATTGGGCGTTCTGCCGTCAATTTCTCTTCAAGCGGCAATTTTATTAAAGACAAAATCCATCATGCTTAGGCTTTAACAAAATTGGCGTTTTAAAAATTTACGGCAAATCCACACTAAAATGTGAGTTCAGACCAAGCCGTGGTGTGGTCCTCTTTATCTGTAATTAGGGAAAACACTTTTTAGACATTCGACATTCTCAGTTAGATTTGTTTGAATATTTTGAGATTTCTATGGCAGTCTATAGCTGAAGGATGATTTTGATCAACTGATCACGTAAATAGTCTGCAGAGGCAATAAACTAACATAGAAATGCAATTAGAAACCTTAAACAAAGTAACCAAAAAGGAGATAGACTTGGCAATCCCCCAGCCCAGATGAATTAGGGGAGAGATAAAATATCTCCTGATTTAGCTGATTTTTATAATGCTACGTTGCAGCTGCTTTTATTAAAGTACTGCCACAGCACAGACATCCCACAAATCCTGCACCATATAGACCAATCTCAGTACTTAATATAACATTTTGACAAACATTCTTGCTGAACGTTTGAAAGTTATCCAACCACATATCATTGATAAAGATCAAATGATTTTTATATGGCATACAAACCCTGTATCAACTCTTCATAAGGATTTTACAGTCATTGAATAATGTAATGAAAAACAGATAGAGGAATCTAAGTGCATATTATGCTTGGATGCTGGATTTTAGGTTTAGTGGTTCACTAAAAGCTCAATATAGGTCATTGGGGAGACAACAAGACATAAGAATTGACATGTTTCAGACTAGGAAACCCTCCAGGAGTCCACCAGATTTATACACAACTGATCATTTTCTAGGTGAATTAGTAGGGACCTGCATGCTAATGTTTTGTTCAATTCCCTGTTTAGGACAATTCACAGCGTTCTGTAATTCACATACATTACTATATGTATAGCATAACACTGCAATAGCTTATATAGGAATAAACAGTGCCGTACAGTGGGGAACAGGACATACATAAAACAAGGACATACAAGGCAGACAAAATAAATGTAGACATGAAAACAAAGGTTATGGAGGACCCTGCTCATTAGAGGTCTAAGTGGAAGAGGGCACAGCTGATACAAAAGGAGTGAGTGTGGCTCAGAGTGGAGATTGGAACAGCTGTTAGGGTGAATTAGTGTGAATAGTATCATCAGGGATAAGGTAAGCTTTAAAAAAAAAAAAAAAAAAGAGATGGGGGTTTTAGAGAACGTCTAAAGATTTGAAGGCTGTGGGAAAGCCTGAATGAGTCTGGTAGGGAATTCCATAAGTGGGGAGCAGCACGGGATAAGTCTTGTAGGCGGGAGTGAGAGGTAGTTACCAAAGGCGAGACAAGGTGCCGGTCAGAGGTAGATCTAAAAGGGCGGGAGGGAGAGTATTTTGATATGAGATTTATACAGGGGTAGTGTTGTTGTGGGCTTTGTAGGTAAGGGTGAGTAATTTGAATTGGATTCTGGAGGACACAGGGAACCAGTGTAGGCATTTGCAAAGTTTTGTAGTAGATGTGGAGCAGTGAGAGGAAAATCAGACTTGTAGCAGCATTAAGGATGGATTGAAATGTGGATATGTGGGTGTCGGGAATGCCAGATAGCAGGAGGTTGCAGTAGTCAAGACGGGAGATGATGAGATAAGAGTTTTAGTAGCATGTTTAGTAAGAAAAGGGCGTATTTTGGCAATGTTTTTAAGGTGGAATTGACAGGACTGGGAGAGTGTGGATGTGAGGAACAAAGCAGAGGGCGGAGGCAAGTGTGACACCAAGGCAGTGGGCTTGGGAGACTGAGAAAATTGTGGTTCGTTGACAGTGAGGGAGATTTTAGGGGAGGTGTTGATTCTGGCAGGAGGAAAGATGAAAAGTTCTGTTTTGGATATATTTATACATTTAGCTTTAGGCAGCATTGGGACATCCATGTGGAGATAGCTGAAAGGCAGTTGGTTACATGAGCTAGTACAGAAGGGCAGAGGTCAGAGAAAGAGATATAGATTTGGGTGTCATCAGCGTAGAGGTGGTACTGGAGGCGAATTAGTGCTCCAAGAGGTGTACAATGAAAAAAGTAAAGGGCCAAGAACAGAGCCTTGTGGGACCCCAACAGATAGTGGGAGTGGAGGGGAGGATGTACTAGAGATAGAAACACTAAAGAAACGGTTCGATAAGTAGGAAGTGAACCAGGAAAGAACGGCGTCATGAAGGCCAATGGAGTGAAGGGTGTGTAGGAGAAGAGGGTGATCAACAGTGTCAAAAGCAGGGTTACCGTGATCGTGTCACTATGACCCAGTAGACTAAACTTATGCAGCCTGTGGAAGGCAGTGCAGACTAATAATACAGCATAATAAAATACTTACCGTTCAGAAATATTTGTACCGATTCCAAAGGGAACTATACTCCCACCAAGGTACACTGGACAACATCTGTAAGACAGCAATGCCATAGTTATGAGATTTTTTATCTAACTGCAGCTCCACTCAACATTATTTTCAATTTTCCTATGTGTTATATCTGCACCATCACCTGTATTTTACAATCAAACAACTGTGTATTTCAAACATGTCTTGTTTTAACTTGTCTAACATTACCTGCCTGTCATCATGCACAATTCTCCACCATATTTAAATGTATTTAGACATTACAGAAAAATGTTATCTCTATACAACTGAGCATTAATGTACATTGTACAATACTAGAACATATACAAGAATAAAGGAGCTTAACTCACTTTTTACTATATTGTTGTCTGGATATTTTGCAAGATTGTTGGCTTGCAGATTTTGTCTTTTGTTTCTAAATAGAAAAGAAGAAGTTATTTAAAGGCAACCAATAAACAAACTACACATTGTTTATAACTGCAACATTATTTAATGCTGTAATCCTACATTTTAACATGAATCTGATCATTTGTATAGAATGTCCTTCCATATCTCAGTTTTCCCTTTGCAGCCATATAATGCTTCCCCAAAGAGAATTTTCACAGAGTCTCTCATATGGAAGGTATTTGAGTTTCAGCACTCAAGCTTGTTCCTGAGGAGAGAGAAACCCGATTGAAGTCGAAGCCTTCATTCCTGCTTGCGGCGCAAGTATACACACTTGTACACCTGATATATGTCTGCTATACTGCTGTATATCTGGACTGAACATATGTAAATGCACTTTTTCTTGTCCTGTGTACATTTGGGACGCAAAAGCGTCCAACTCTGCATGAGCCCATTATGTCTGTTTGTTTCCACAGGTAACTACCAAAATAAAGGAAAGTCGGGATTCTGAAGACCAGTTTCCCATTCTTAACAAAGCATCATAACTTTACTCATTAACTATGGGACAGTTAGAACATTCTTTAGATAGCAATGGAAAATTTTAATTGATGCGCTTTATAAATAATAGAGGTGGAAAAATAGAGGTTTCCATTATTATTTATAACTACTTTTAAGTAATTAATACAACCCCAGAATTTACCCAACATTTCACTGGCGCTGAACTAGCAGGAAGCCTGGGGTCCGGGATCCTCGTCATTCATGATATATTCACCCCCTATGAATTCAGTTAATTATATTCTCTTCTCGCAATTTTTTTTTAATTGGGAACATGTTGTATCGTCCAATTAGTTTTCATGATATGATAGCACAGTGAGGTGTTAAAAGTACTGAGAACCGCATCACTGGCCTACCAGCTGGAGTGAGCTGTATCGCCCAGTGCAATGTCCGTGTTTGCAAGGAATGTACCTTGTTTTCTTCATGACAGTGAACATTAAGTATATCTTCAATTAAATCATCAACATTTTCATCATCAGCGGGTGCATTCACAAATGCATTCCTAGACCTGCAAATAAACATCAATCCTTTATAAAATGTATCCAATTAAAGTTCACATCAATAAATATTTGCAAGCAAGCCTGTTCACTTTGCTAATCAATACACAACAGGTAAGGTAGTAGCAATAACAGCTCTCTTTGTGTGTTTCAGAATGATTGTGCAGCTAGCACATCAATATAGATTCAAGATGCTGTCAAAGAACAACTTTCTTGTAGTGTTAATAAACATTTATTTAAAGAGGATATAAACAATAGTGTTCTGTGTGCAACATCATATTTTTAACATAAAACATAAATACCAAAATTTTCTTTTATAGCCCACCGCAGTGGTGGGCTATAAAAGAAAATTTTGGTATTTACCATATTAATTTAGTTTTTTTTCTTTAGGTAGCTATTACTGATTTATAATTCTGCTTAATGTCATGGAAGGGCATGGCAACCACAATCACATGGCACAAGATGTAGCGAGAAGAGAGGCACGCCTCTTTGAGCTCTGTCTGCACTGACATCCTCCCCCTCCTCTTCCCTCTGATATCACATGACACGCTGAGAGTCTGTGACCTGTGTCTGTGTGGCAGATTAACTGTGTCTGTGTATGGCAGCCATACCCGACAGCTCTCCAGAGAGATTTTGTAAAGCAGATAAATATTTATAAAAGAATAGCTAAGAAAAATGCATTCAGATGTATTGTTAAACGGTACTTAACTTGCTATCTAAAGAAAAAAGAATGTTCATGTAGGACTGCTGCTTTAACTGCAGAAAATGCATACTCTTCTTCCTAAAAGTACATGCCCAAAGGATCTAGTGTTGACAGCTCCTAGCAACTAGTGATGCCAGAGCAGGCCTCCCCTGATTAACTAAACTAGACAGGTACTCAGGGCTGCCAGGAGATGTCAGCTTGTGGAGCCAAAAATGTTGTGAAAGGATATACAGCTCTCAGCAGTTAATGCTATTGCCAGACGTAGAACATTGAACCTGCAGTGGTCCAATATACTAAAGTAGATTTGTGAATGGACAGTCATGTAAATATATCATGTCCCACATAAACGCCCATCAACTCCTTCTGAGCAAGGAATAAGCAGTATGGTTCTAAGCTGCAGGATTATAGTCCATTTTGGCCATACAGTGAAGGTCAAATTAGACTAGTTCTGGCCTTTTGTAGCTCAGGCTGAGGGGCCAGATCACTTTCTGATCATACAGAGCGCTGTTAAGTACAGTTGGAAGATGGTCCCACAATGAATGATAGCAGTCATCATCCAAACGGATTTCCATGCGTGCAGATAATGAGTTGGTCGATTTTGATTATTATGATCATTGCAATTACTTTGGGTCCACTTAATAATATTGAATAAAAGTTAAGAATTGCCAGTATTTTGTGCAGGAATGCAAGCAAGAGTAAACAAGACACATGGAAATTTATAAAGTTGTGAATATGTGGAATTTATATATGCAGGGCCTTACTTTCGTTTATTGAAATGAGATGTGCACACATTATTTTAAGGGACATAACAACAACACAGCAAATGTAATTTTCCCTAAAGACAGAGTTTACAGCAATAAAAGTACTTATGGAAAAAACACTTACTAGGGATAAGAACACCCCCCCCCAAATTTCAATGTTTCAAATAAAAAAATGCCAAGATGCTCTCTTTACATATCTGTAACATACATGTAGCATAAACACAAACATCAAAATTGCAAAACACTAAATTTTAATTAAACTTTATATTTGTCTTGGCCCAAAACTATGTACAACTGACTACAAATGTCCAATGAATAAATAATGGTAGAATATGTTTTATATGACCTCCTTCTGTCAATCATATATTTTTTATTTTTTTTACCTAGGGGTAAACATCTGTAATTCCCCTAAAATCCTCTATATTTCTTCATACATTGCCAAATGGACATTTTTATTCTATTGTGGAGAAAAGTGAATGGTTTTCTTTCATTTACTGTCTTTGTAACTGCCACCAATTCACATTACATGCTCTGTGATAAAACAGCAACTGAGGTGCATCCAATGTAACATTTTGCAGAAAGACCATGAAGAACATCTTCTGTTACTAACTGAACTGGGAACAGGGGCACGACCTCCAATGCGGCAATAGACCTATATATTATTATTATTATTATTAATAATATAAAAGATGGGGTCTGTGCTATTAGAGCAGTTTGAATAACAAGATATCTACAAAAATTACCCCACAAAACTGTACTCACAAGGCATTGGTTATTGATTGTAAGAATGCAAAACTGCTGTAGCTTCAAATACAATGAACTTATTTAACAAAGACTTGCAAGTGGAGTTGTAAAATGTTTAAATCTACAAAATTCACACTTAAAACTCAAAGCTGTTGCATAACCAACTGTAGATGAGAGAAAGAGATGTGGAACACTGAACTATAAAATATCTAGAATTATATGTAATTATAGTATCTATGGTTCTGCCATCAGGGGCCTTCCCAGGCTGGCACAGCAGGGCCCATACCTCCTGTCCTCCCCAGCCGCCCTGCACGCAGCTCCCGTTCCCTTGGGCCCCGTCCCCGGGTGACAGAACTTGCTCTCCATCTCGTCCAGCAGCTGATCCAAACCATCGTCAGCCATGGAGGACCCGCACAGCTCGGCTCGGGCACAGCAGCTGGTTGCTAGGAGACCATGGACGGGAAGCTGCTAGAGTCAAATTACCTCTGGACGGCTGCGCATGCGCGGTAATGGGAAAGGAGCCCAGCATCCGACACTCCAAAAAACATAAGCATTAAAACGGCTACGTACCACTTTGCTATAAGCCCTTCGACAATCTGCGTAGTATAGATATTTACTATATACACACATATTTATAATCATGTATCAAAAGTATATCGTAGTCGGCAGGATTCGAACCTGCGCGGGGAGACCCCAATGGATTTCTAGTCCATCGCCTTAACCACTCGGCCACGACTACTCGATGTATTTAATAGAAGCAAACACAGAATCCATCAAGTTGTCAGGTTCTGTATAAGTCTGGAGAAGTGTTCTAATAATCTTTCTCATTGTAATATAGCTAGGATACCTATAACTGTGAATAAGACTTTATTGATCACCTTATTGTCATCTCAGGGCTTCTTAGCTGTATAGCCTTTGCTATTTGCTATGTATTTGAAAAATGTATATATTTTAAAAACAGTGTTCTGTGATTTCCAATAAAAATGATGTGTTAAAAGAAAATGTAATTGTTCCCTATTGATGTAAATTGCCATAACCTATAAAGTCCAAAATATGATTACTTCCCTTGCAGTTCATACCATTTGTACACTGTTTTATAATGCTATGGGACCTCATACCTGGCATTTCACATGGCCTCACTATGTGACATATTATTTGTAACCATGTCACATTTATTGGCAGCTATCGCTATGATCACTGGTAATCAGAAAAAAGGACAATGGCAGCATTGAGGAAGTATAACTGTAGCAATGTGATTGGTTGCAAAACTCTTAGGACATGTTATGGTGCCATGTTTGTTGAGGAGAGTAGTTATAAAATTAGATTGTGGTTGTGGGTATCCAGGCTTGAATATTCAGAGCAGAATTTATTTGGTGGTATATGGCTATATGGCTATTGTATCACGCATAGAAGGTTGAATAGTAGAATATGGGATATATTAGGGTATTATCAGGCTGTTTTGCATGTTTTGGACATGATTGTTCATACTTTTTGCAATATTGCACATGTTAACTGTTTAGATTAACATCATACTAAGAAAATGATATCCTTTTAACCATAGCACACATGCTATGTATTATTAGTAAACTCCACTTTAGTGGGCGTTTTTTTAGTGATTAAAAATGCAAAATAGACCCTAATGCTCAATTTTGCAAATACAACCCCTACTCCATTCTATTACCATTTTTAATGTACACTCTCTAGTAGAGTGCACACAGCAGTAACTTTCCTGAAACATCTGCCACTTTTAGGCCATTGGCCGTAGTGAGTGCTCCTCGACCTCTTCTGTGCACTTTACTAAATTCCACTAAGTATGCTTCATTAAACACAATTCAGTTCAAAGTTTATAAATTGTATAAATCTGTGCCCAATCTAGTGACTAATATACAGAGTTGAACACAGTTTTCATGATAAGTTGCAAAGGTGAACCCACTGTGCTTGCTTGTATACAGTGGAGATCACAATCTGGTTAGTAGTGAGCAAAGCAGACCACACTTTGGTGAGCTGCATACAGTGGTAACCCTAATCGGGTGGCTAGTGTGTAAACCTTAACTTAGTTTGGTGGCTAGTATACAGTAGAGACGCCAAACTGCTAGTATACAGTAGAGACACCAAACCATGAACAAATCTCACCCTAATCTGGTGGCTAATATACAGTTGTGATTCCAGAGAACAGTATACAATGGAGAACCCAATCTGCTGGCTAATAAGTAAAGTTGACTTCAATATGGTGACTAGTATACAGTCGAAACTCCAGTCTAGTGGTTAATGAACACAGACTACCTCATTGCGGTGACCAGTGAAGCGTGGACACCCCAATCTGGTGGCTAGTGAGCAAAGCTTAGCCAAATCTGGTGATTAGTAATGGGGATCCAAGTCAATCAAGGGAGTTAAAGTTGTTTCCAAAATGGTTACTTATAGTACAAAGCATAATTTAATCTGTCCATCTTTAAAATCCCATTGTATGCAGTGTTTAATGCAGGACATGAACTGAAGACTTGTCTCCAAGTGCTCCTCTCATCTCCTTTTCCCTTGCCAAATGCACTACCATATGTGATAGTAACATGAGCCATGTCTCACTATGACCCTGACAGTTGCTACCATTGTGACTGTGTTAGTTGCACCCCTGGCTATATCCTGCCCACTTCTGATCGTGATCAAGACCCGTGAACATGACTCAACCGTGGTTTTTCAAATCAACACGTGTTATTCTATACATCTAAAGGAATATACACAGGGTGGAAGTTATTAAAATGAATTTATGAGCCAAACAAGTAGCTTTATTGTAACCTGTTTATCAGTTTATATTAGAGATGTTCACTGACCCCTGTGTTCTGGTTTTGGTTTTGGATCTGGATTAACTTTGTGTTTTGGTTTTGGCAAAACTGCTCTCACGTGTTTTGGTTTTGGATCTGTATCTTTTAGAAAAATTGCTAAAATATGCTGAAATCACATAATTTTGCTCTTTTTTGTTCCTACATTATTATTAACTCCAATAACACTAATTTCAAGTCATTTGCAGTCAATTTTGACCACCTCACAGGTCACAATATTATTTTCATACACTTTCGGACAAAGACTGCAGCAACCTGGCTGAATGCTAAGCGACAGAGCAACGACACAAACACACAGCAGTTCATAGCACATCTAGGAAACATTGCCACACAACTTATGCAGACACAGGAATGGATATTACAACTGGAGTGGCATTAGATCTGCTTCAGACAGACTGTGACACAGAACATGTGGGCAGCATGGAATCTGTCATGTTGGAATAAGCTGCATTGAACAGAGATTAAAACAATATATAGACGCAGTTGAGGAGACCATACTTAAGTTTAGATCCCGGATTTAAGAGAGCTTGTACACGAGAGATACACTGCACTTCAGAAGAATAATGCAGAGGAGGCCCTGAGGACTATAATATATATGTCCAGTTTAAAGAACAGCTAAGAGACCTCAGAAAACAAATGGATGTGTCACCGGCCTCTGCAGACTAAGCTTTGGAAGATGAAGACGAGGAGATCGTCGTCACTCTGAGCTCACGGCCGGTACAGTGAAATTGAGAATGGCTCATGAAATCAGTTATGGTTCATTTGATCGCTCCACCCGTTCCTTGGATGACTGTGGTAATTCTACAGCTAATACATGGCGACGAACGCTGCCCACCCCACCCCGGGATATGTGCTATTATCAGACAAAGACCAATCCAGGGTGGAGATGGTGAACCCAGTGAAAAACAAAGTATGTGGTCACACGTACTAGAGACAAGCAATTGAAAGGATAATTGAAAACAAACTTCAGAAGGGTAAATCCGCCAGGTGTCCAACAATTGGCTGTGATCACTCTGACATGAGTATATTGGATCTTGTTCCAGACAATGCACTAAAAAAAGCCATTGAAATTCACTGCAAAAAATAAGGTCATCACTGGCCTTTGAATCAGCCCCAATTCCCCAAAAATTATAATATAGTTAGGTACCATTGACGTAAAGTGCAGATTACAAACACTTTGTGCAATACTGATGAAACAGCAGCAAAGTGGAAGGTAATACATATACACGTCTATTTAGACATCCATGCTTACATTACTTCTGCAAGCAAAGTTGTTCTTTGTTAGTAAAACTGTTGTCTTTATACAGTTCAAAAAAATTAAAAATAATCCTCCACCATTCTTTGGATGTTGATAGTTGATAGTAGGATCAGGTGGCGTTACAGCAGAGGTGTCACTAATTTTGGTCAATTCTTTTACAGTAGACAAGACCAGATGTCAAAATGTTGTGCTGAGTCATCTGCATCATCAATGGGTGTCTTTGATTTTTGCAAAGCACACAACAGTATATAGCACATGTAGGTAACATTGGCACACAGCGATAGCTAAAAGGAAAAGGGTCGCACCCACGCTTATGTTGGATCTTAGAAAGGACATGCACACTTTAACAAACCAAGCACTTCAGCAACAAGGAGTGCTACTTTTGTGGCTGATGTGCTTGGTTTGTTTGGGCCCCCACAAAACAAAATTTGCTTTTTGTGAAATGTATAGTCTATGAACAGAGCTTGAACAACAACATTCAACTTTGTGGTGTGATTGTGGTAGAATCGGGACACTTAAGGCCAAATTCAGCCAGCGGAACATGCAAAATTTCACAGCTAAATATAGAATGAAGTGAATGTTTTGCACATTAGTTTTGAAAACTTTGCTCTCCTCTACAGCAGATCAAATAGAGGGCATAACCCAATCTGGTGGCTTTATAACAAGAGCTTAACGCAGGAGATATCATATATTGCATTAGGCATATTAGCGCACATTAAAACAGTACCCATAATTTTCAATGGGAACTGCGTTGTGGGCAAATTTATCAAGCTCCGTAAAGCATATGTGGCAATGGGAGTGGCTTGCCACGGGCCTCTCAGGGTGGAATTGAATATGGAGCTGACAGTCTGCAGCTAAAAGACTGCAGACCAAGCTATATACAGGTGTAGCACTGTGTTTATGTTCAGTTACGTACAGGGCTGAGACATATGTTACAAGTCGAAATGTGAAATTAAATTTTACTTACATGCTTTAAAAGTGTCTTCCACAGCTACAGGAGAATGACGGAGGGCGTCTAAATAGGAGTTACAGAGCACCTGAGGAGACTTCCTTTTAAAGGCAAAGTGGGAGTGTCTCCTGTCCATCAAGCCAAGGATGTGGGAGGAGTCTCGAGTATAAACAACTGTACTGTGCAATTGTGCATGGCAACCAATGCCAGTTAGTGGCTGGCTGGTAGTTAGGGAACTGCTGTATAGCCAGATGTAGGTTGCCTGGTGTTGTCCTGAAGTTTGATGTTTTATCATGAAGAAACAATAAACCACCATTTTGATTTACAACAAGAAGTCCATGTTGCTGATATCTGCAGGGTGCTCTTGCAACAAGTGGTGTCAGAAGTGCCACAAGGAGGACGCGTTTGTTACACTTTGCTTTTCAGAGCTTGCCCCTGATGGCTAATGCTATGCACTCTTTTGGGGAGAATTGCAGGAGAGGGATCTTTGGATCCCTCTCTGGCAGCCTTCATGTTCTTCCCTGAATAATTAACGTAAATGACCTCTGTGCATGCGTGACCCTATGACCTGCATGCGTAATAAAGACTCCTCGTCAGAACCAGTAATTGTCTTTAGAAAAAAGACAGCCTCCTATCAGATGCGCTGTGACTTTAATAGTAAATTGTTACAATGACAGATGATAATTAACAGGGAAAATGTCCGAATAATAGTAATAGGCCTCTATTATACTAATGCTTAAGGTGCTGTTCTTGAAGTTGTAGTTATTATAGACTCTCCTTGAGAATACTACCAGACTGTCCAAAATGACCCCTTCCACCAGTTATCTGGAGTGACTTCATTTATGGATGAGAAGGGTGATTTAAATATCAATTAAATGACTAAGTTCAGAATACTGCAATAAAAATTAATTTGAGAGCATTTTGGACAAGTGGAAATAACACCTATATGAAATGCCAGTAAATACACTCGCACTTTTATCATAAACACAAATGTTCTCGTTCACAATTGCAACCTTTATTAAGTTATACATGTGTCACCAGAATACATTGTTTGAATACTTCACCAAATTCAAAATCGCGTAGCAATCTAACCTCACAGGACATAACCAGTAGACAAAAGTGTACACCGCAATGTCCAAAATACACAGTAGATGGCACCAACAGCACACACATTCCTAGAGAATGCAAAAATAGGGGAAAATACTGAAACACACACTGTACACTATTTAATAAAAGCATTATGTTGTTAATTAGCTTTTTATTGTGATCACTGTTCAATATTTCAATAGGAAAGAAAATATAGAGTTATAGTTAAAAAAGTTTTAAAAAAACCCATAAAAATTATATTCACATCATAACTGGCTTTAGAATTCTGGTATTTTGCTATTATTAGATTTCTAAACAGTATAAAGAGTAAAGGTGGTCTAATTTGGCTGAATTTCTGAATCAAACAGTTGCAGAATAAATAGCGTACAATGGAGAATCAGGCCAACCATAGTACATAGATTTTAAGAGGGGAATCAGCAATCATCAACACTTATCATATATCTAAAACCCTATAGAATGAGCCCCCATTTTATCTTGATTATACTATGGGAAAACATCTTTGGATAATCTCTATGACTGCAACTATTAGTAGTCCAAACTATCATATACTTGGATGCGTTCTGCTTTCGCTTAACTGTATAAATGCAGCATAGCCTGACGGATTTATCTTACCACTTTATTTTCTTACACATTTTACAACCCTTGTACAACACACTGACTGTGGCAAAACACAGTTCTTTTTGGTAAATGTCATTAGCACCATTACCTATCTAGTAGTAGAAATACACAGGTAACTCATTGTGGTATCAACGGGTGTATTTGTGTGGTGATAGTCAGCATATCGATGCTGACTACCCCGACACGACTCACCCCGATGTGACTATTCCAAAGGAGCTGGTTCCTGACCCTATCCGATGACGACTCCTCTTCACCCCGACAGCAGCCAATGACGATGAAGCAAGAAGGTGGCTGCAGCTGATGATGTCATGGAGCATGCCGACGGGCATTATCGCTGTTGTTAAGGGGGTGGGGTAAGTATGCACCCATGTACAATGTATTTTAGAAAGGATTATGCATTATACATGGGTGCATACTTACCTCACCCCCTTAACAACAGCGATAATCCCGTCGGCATGCTCAATGACATCATCAGCTGCAGCCGCCTTCTTGCTTCATCGTCATTGGCTGCTGTCGGGGTGAAGAGGAGTCGTCATCGGGCAGAGTCGGGAACCAGCTCCTTCGGAATAGTCATGTCGGGGTGAGTCGTGTTGCTCTTCTCGGCATTGATATGCCGTACCACACCCTATTTGTGCTAAAGTGGAAAATGGACACATTTATTGCCGCATCCGAGAGGGACTCATTACTTAGCTTGTGCAGTGCCAAGAAAAGCATACATTAACTCTTCTGCCCTTCATGCAGCAAAAAAGTAAATATGTCAGAAAATGTGTGTTCACAACAAGCTCATATCACTGGCAATGAATGTGATAATTCAGTAACCGCACCGAAGCTCACTCCCAGGGAAAGAGAATAGTTATTAACAATCCAAACAATTCTATGTTGATTGGAATGATACAGGAGTCTTTTGAAAAAAAATAAATGAATAACCATTTGGTCCTGCATCGTATAGACAGAAACTGGCGGTAGTTTACTCGCCTATAGTACATACTGCCAACTCTCTGAATTCCAGGCTGTGCAGCGCTGATGGTGGTTAAGGAGTTGGGAGATGGGGGCATGCTTTACTATTGTTAGGCTTTATTTTACATAGTGCACTGTGTACGGGTATCATTTTTAAAATTATTTAATTGCTGTAATTTGAACAGTTCTAAGAACGGTAGTTCATAGGACATCTAGGAAACATTGTCACACAGCAGTGGCAGAAAAGAAAAGTGGTGAAAGATGGAATTGTCCTTGGGCCCTATCACCCACCCTTATGTAAGATATTTAAAAGAACAAGTGCATTTTAACAAATCAAGCACTCTAGCGACAAGGAGTGCCACTTTTGTGGCTGAAGTGCTTGGTTTGTTTGGGCCCCCACAAAACAAGCTACCAATAGCTGAGCTGCCTTAAGCCCAACAGTGCTGTCAATGAACTCTACATTATTAAACCATGTCTGCTCGTGCTGCATCTTTAATCTCCTTCTCCTCTCTGGATACCTCCCTCTCAACCATGAAGAACTGCCAAACTTATATAGACACAGAAATGAATATTACAACTGGAGGGGCATTAGATCTGCTTCAGACAGACTGTGTCACGGAACATATGGGCAGCATGGAATCCATCATCTTGGAATATGCTGCATTGAAGAGAGATTTAAACCAATATATAGATGCAGTTGAGGAGACCGTACTTAAATTAAAATGTGACCCACCGGATGAGATTCCAGATTTAAGAGAGCTTGTACACAAGAGATACACTGCGCTTCAGAAGAATAATACAGAGAAGGCTCTGAGGCAGGATGATAAATATGTCCAGTTTAAAGAAAAGCTAAGAGATCTGAGAAAACAAATGGGTCTGTCACCGGCCCCTGCAGATGAAGATTTGGAAGATGAAGACGAGGAGAACGTCATCACCCAGAGCACTCCTATAACACAGTTGGAGATGAAAAACAAAGTATATGGTCACGCGTCCCAGACAGAAGCAATTGAAAGGATGATAGAAAACAAAATTCATAAGGGTAAATCCTCCAGGTGTCCAAAAATTGGCTGTGATCACTCTGACTTGAGCACTTATAGCACATGTAGGTAACATTGGCACACAGTAGTAGCTGAAAGAAAAAGTGGTGTAAGATGGAATTGTCCTTGGACATGCACACTTTAACAAACCAAGCATTTCAGCAACAAGAAGTGCCACTTTTGTGGCTGAAGTGCTTGGTTTGTTTGGGCCCCCCACAAAACAAGGCAACAATGAGTTTAAAGTAGCTAAGGTAACAGTGCTGTCAATGAACTCTATAGTGGTCTCACTGTACAATGGGGAACCTCATCTGACTCCTGGAGCCCTCCTATAGTCTCTGGTGAGCTCCAGGCCTCTCTGTGCATTTGGAAACCTCATCTGACTCCTGGAGCCCTCCTGTAGCCTCTGGTCCTCTGGTGATCTCCAGGCCTCTCGGTACTTTTGGGAACCTCCTCTGACTTCTGGAGCTCTCCTATAGCCTCTGGTGATCTCTAGGCTTCTCTGTGCTTTGGGGAGTCTCATCTGACTTCTGGAGCCCTCCTATAGTCTCTGGTGAGCTCCAGGCCTCTCTGTACTTTGGGGAACCTCATCTGACTTCTATAGCCCTCCTATAGCCTCTGGTGATCTCCAGGCTTCTCTGTGCTTTGGAGAACCTCATCTGACTCCTGGAGCCCTCCTATAGCCTCTAGTTATCTCAAGGCCTCTCTGTGCTTTGGGGAACCTCATCTGACTTCTGGAGCCCTCCTATAGCCTCTGGTGATCTCCAGTCCTCTCTGTACTCTGGGGAACCTCATCTGACTTCTGGAGCCCTCCTATAGCCTCTGGTGATCTCCAGGCCTCTCTGTACTTTGGGGAACCTCATCTGACTTCTGGAGCCCTCCTATAGCCTCTGGTGATCTCCAAGCCTCTCTGTACTTTGGGGAATCTCATCTGACTTCTGGAGCCCTCCTATAGCCTCTGGTGAACTCTGGGTCTCCCTGAACAGCCCACTAGTACTAGAACAGGAAGCAGTTGTGCACACATGAGCGGTGCACAACTTCTTGTTTGGGCAATCATAGCACATTAGTGGGTTTCCCTGACTTGAAGGAAACCCCACAGCTTTTAAAATTTAAAATTTTCGCTACTTGATCTAGATTTAAAAAAACAAAAAACATTTACACTTAATTTGCTGAGAAATGTTTTCACATGAACGATGATGCTTAAATCAACGTATAACCAAAATGAACCAAAGTACAACATTTCCAGAACCTTCTGGCAACAAAAAGGGTTTTAAAGTTGTAATTATTAGCCTATAAAAATTATGAGAACAGCTGTCCCTCATCGTTAGCTAATGGAGATAATTTACTAACAGTATCATGTGTTCAGTGCAGCTTCAGTGTAACGCTAGCATTTCTCAGAGCTGTACTTTTCAATCAAATCTGCTGTTCTGAAGCTAATGACATATAATATTCAACGGGAAATGTGAGTCACATGAGAATGCTTTAGATGCTTCCCTCCCCCGTGATACTGTCTGGCGAGTAGTAAGAGAAGCCTTACCGCTTGCCAACTCAGTTCTGGGACCATTTGGGCATATTTTTAATGGGTAAGCCGCACGGGAGGCCCCTGGCGATGGCCACAGCCTGCGACACTTTTCACTAGCTAGGGGCTATGGTAAATAGGTAAAAGCCCTAAATCCTGCAAGAATTACCATTTTAGACCTTTGATAAATAGACCTGTTCAGTATGTGTTATTAAACGGGCTTGTCATTGCTTTGGATTGACCTGTTTCTTTTGACTGGAAAACTACAGCACTCAGAAATACTAGTGACGCATTTACCTGTTTATTTGCATTAAACATAAGGGACACACTGAGGCTCTGTGTTGTAGAACATTAGTAGAGAGTAAGGAGGCACTATTTTGGCTCTAGGAATATGACACCTATACCGTGGTGGTACAATGGTTAGCATTGCTGCCTTACAGCGCTGGGTGAATTCTCTGTGAAGTTTGTATGTTCTTCCCGTCTTTAAATAGGTGACCCGGTTTCCTTTCATTCTCCAAAGACATACTTAGTTTTAATTTGCTTCTGACAAAATTAACCCTAGTGTGTGTGTTCGTTTGGTAGGGAATTTAGATTGTAAGCTCTGCTGGGGCAGTGACTGATGTGAATGATTTAATATTCTCTGTAAAGCACTGCATAATATGTAGGCTATATATACAGTATATATAATATATCAGTATATTATATCAGTATATTAATTTGCTCTGGCATTTTGTAGACCATGGTTCTTTATTTTTGCCTACAACTTTCTAGTGAAAAACAATCTGGAAGTTTAGCCTTTCCTATATTTTTTGTTCCTTTTCAATTTCTGGTTTCCATTACAGACTCCCGCTGCTAATTTCTTCCAGATCATTAAGATTAAAATAAGACAGACCTTAAAATGTTATGTTATTCCCTTTGACATTCACACACTATTTATTGGTGTAATGAAAGTAATGCTTCGTCTTGGTCCTAGTTAGCCCTGAAGATACATTAAACTAATATTCAACACTGCAGCTATTGCAGCATTACACCTCGCTTCATCACCAGTAATATAATAACTGTGTGTCATCAGCTTAAATGGTCTAACTAGACAACTGGCAAATAAAAACACAAAGCTTAGTCATTCCTATCAAATGTTATGACAATAGTCTTCAAATATTTAGAGCAGGTCTGGCCAACCTGTGGGTCTCCAGGTGTTGTGAAACTACAAGCCCCATCATGCTTTGCCAGCTGCTAGCCAGATAATAGCTAGCAAGGCTTGTTGGGACTTTCACAAAACCTGAAGAGTTACAGGTCGGCCAGGCTTGATGTAGAGTATAAGAGAAAACTAGAATGGATATGATAGCAAGACCTGTCACCTGGTGCTCTTTATAGTGTCACAACAAGCAAACAAACACAATTGCATACATATGTATTATTATTATTATATTATTATTATTATTAGTAGAGGTAGTAGTATCCATTATAAGGTGCCAAATGTATGCATATATATTTTGTACTTGGCGCAACAAAGAACATTTCTGAGATTATGTATGCCATTATGTCATATCCTGCAATGATATTATAACATAGCTACAATGAAGTCAAACCTGCACCCGGCTAATAGACTATGCCCTAAAGTTTGATTAACAGGAGGGCTTTGAAAGGACATAAAGTGATAAGACAAAGGCAAAAATGAAGGCTCTGTGCTTGCATAAGTTTAGTTTGCTTAGCGATAGATAAATTGATGCAACACACCTAATTGTCCTCCTATCCTGAAGAAAGACTCACAGCTTAAGCACATTGGGCCGGATTCATTAAGGAAAGTTAAGCAAAAAATTGAGTAAGTTTTCTTACTCAAGTCTTCTGGACAAAACTATGTTACAATGCAAGGGGTGCAAATTAGTTTATTATTTTGCACATAAGGAAAATACTGGCTGTTTTTTCATGTAGCACACAAATACTTGAACACTGAAATGTAAAGTTAATCTAGGACATGCCCTTCCCCAAATAAAAATCTGCCATCACATTTTAAATTTACCTCCCCCTACAATACAACATGGTTTTGCCCTACTTACTTTTGCTTAACTTTCCTTAATGAATCAGACCCATTGTTAAGGATGATCAGGATCAGAACTTTGGCTTAAAATTCCCCAATTTTCAAATCATAAAGGGTGGGTTATAAAAATTCAAAGGCAAAATTAAAAAGTTCGATCATCCTGTGTTTGTTGCTTAAGAAAGGGTGAAATATGAGACTTTTCTTAGTGGTTGCCAGAACAGATTTGTTTACTTAGAAAAGTATTTAATCCGTATATGTATGCCGCCATCACAGTAAGAAAGACCGTCTCACTTCTTGATCTCTTAGTGTTTGTTAGTAGAGATACTCAAACTGTTGAAACCCATTTCTCAAACTTTTGCACATTTGAAACATACGCCCACCGTTCTTGCCTGAGCGAGCAGGATTTGATTATTTAAAAAGTCTCAAACATGCACATTCATGGAACACGTTTGTTGAATTTACAACATGCTTGATGTATGTGTCAGATGTTCGCTATAGCTCGAGCATGTTCGATGAACGTATTCACTGTACTTCTAGCACTTTCACAATTGCGTTTGATTTCCAGTTGTCATTTTAAATATAGGTTGAATGACGACCGGACCAGCCCCAGATCATTTCATTTCAAGCTTACTTGAACTATTCAAACATCTCTATCAGAGGGTTCTGTCTTGCACAATATATTCCCAGAAAGGTGGTAAGTGTGGGACTATGCAAACAATAAAATGAGAAATTGAGCTTCCCTTCTAATGTGGAATTACAACATGTAGAAGTTTCTTTGTTTATTTTTAAGAACAAAATATAAATTTCCAAGTGCAAATAAAACCAAATATCAACAGACAGATGTTTAACTAGACATTCTTGAAGTTTAGAAATCAGCACATTTTATCACTACTGGCATTGCCATGCCTTTGACAAGATGATGTTTTCATAAGTGGGACTGAGAAAGAACATGCTGCAAAAATAAAATAAAAAATCTGAAAACACTTGAATAAATAGATGCATTACTTAACCTGATGTCCTGTCACTGACTGGAAGTTCACTTCTTGACATGCTAAATATAACAAAATACAGGACAGAAATGTGCTTGTGACTCATAGGGGCATATTCAATTGTTGGCGTTATAACAAAAATTTACGTGCTGCGCACTATTACCGTCATTGCGGTAATAGTGCGCGTAAATACCGGTATTACGGTACTTTTTCACTGGATTTCAGGGAGCCGCAAGCTGAAATCCGGCTTACTATTACCGTAATACCGGTAATAGTTTTTCTGTGGCGGAAACCGCCGAGAATTGAATATGCCTCATATAGTATTAGCAAGTGAGTGCAAAACTCCTGACCGCGTAACGCATCGGTGACAAGTAAAGACACACTGTGCATGTGCAACTTAACACAGGAAGGAGCTTTTCTATTATTATTATTATTATTATTAATTTTTATTTATAGGGCGCCACTAGGTATCCGTAGTGCCGTGCAGGGACAGACAGAAAATGATACAGGGTGAGACAGCACGGTACTGTTAACAAAAAGCACAGTAACTCGGAAGCTCAACGTACAGCTAGATGAGAGGTGAGAGCCCCCAGCGGGGTAGAGAGAGGGGTAGAAGGGCTGGAGGACCTCACGGAAGATACAAGGAGCTGGAGAGCAGAGTTAAAGTTGTGGAGAACAGGAGGAGAGGAGGCCCTGCTCGAAGGAGCATACAATCTAAGGGGAGGGTAGGATGAACAGAGACGCAATGGTAGAAGGAGGAAAGGGGGAGAACGGAGACAGAGACGGAGAGGGGGGGGAGAGGAGAATGATAAATGATAAGGAGGGAGGTAGGAGGGGGACAGGAAGGAGGGCAGGAGTGGGAGGGGGGTAGGGGGGAGACTGGGAGGAGGTCAATTAGGTGGGGGACTAGAAATGGTTTTTGGAATAGGGGTCCCATCATCTTGAAATAGGAAACTGTTATGTGACTTGATGTTTACTCAGCCCATAGATACCAGCCAGTGGCAAAGCTAAAATCCTTTCACCCCAGTGGAAAAAATTGAAGCTTGCTTACCTTGCTCATAAATACTTGCCATTCTGAGAGCTTTCCAAAATATGTTCCCCTACTCCTGTGTCTGCCCCCATTGTTTATTACATGTAACCTTTCTCCCAAATGTCTTCAGACTTACCTCCTCCTGCCCTTGTCTCTTCTCTGCACACCCATGGCTGTTTACCTTTGCCTCTAATACCTCATCTCTTACTTCTCCTATGAACCCATCTATTCTTTGTCTATCCACTCTCATCGACCGTGTCTTGTTCCCATTCGATTATCTCCTTCTCATGACCACGAAAGCATCAGCAAGACCTCTGTTGTAGGGCTGAGACTAAATCCAAGTAAACCAAGTTAATACCAAGGAGACAGCTTAGACCAAAGAGTATACGTTGTATATTGTGCACAGCAATCCACACCAAGTACAAATGCTCTCCCATGTAAGAACATACTCATCATCTCCTGCTAAGTTTTGTTACAGTAACCCCCACTGTCAATCCTAACCCACACTACTGCCTGTAATCCCCCAGCGTTATCCATCAAAAAACTGAGAATGAAAGGGATTCGGGAGCGTTATGTAAATGAGATTGATTACAATTTGATAAGTATTTAATAACATTAATATATCAACATTTATTTATATAGTGCCAGCATACTCTTCGTTGCTTTACCATTTGGAACAAACACTCTAATAAAACAAGACTGGATACTAACAAACAGAAACTACTTGCAAGCTTACAATCTATAGGATTTATAGCATTTGATGTAACTGCTATAATGCTATGTGTCTATTTTTGACTCTTTTCCCTATAGGGATGGTGGATTTGCACTAAGATTTTGGCTTGACAATGGTGGATCCTGGGATTCTTTAGTTGGAAGAAGACACATTTATTTTGAAAAAAAAAAAAGAATGCTTTAGATTAGAATGGATCACATAACTTCATGGGAGATTGATTCGGCAAGTATGGAGTGCTAAGTGTCATATCCTTGCATTACAAACTGATAAAGACAAATATAATTTTAAATGAATTGGGATGAATTTGTACTGACTATAGCTAACACGTATACAATACACGACAAGTCTCCACTTCCTCTATGTTCTACTGTAATTCAATATTCATAGAGGTAATATGTGAAATGATATGATGTAGTCACTTTTATAGGACTCATAAAAACATGTAGAAGTAGATTTTAGTCCCCATGAATTTTCACTCACTAGGTCCATGAAATCTTGCTCAAAGTGAAGGTCAATTATGATTCAACATTAAATAATACAGTCTTCCTTGGTGGTCGAATTTCTAGTCTCTTAAATTACTGTTCCCTCATGGCATTCTAGGAAGGAACATGCTTCTCTTCAAATTTCACCCAGACATATTTGCCATGTTCCCATGTCCTCCTTTCTATGTCAAGCCCACGCTTAGTCATCATTCCACAACTTGCCCTTCTGGCATTTACTTTCGCGATGCCGCGCGATGTGATGTCAGGAACGTAGGAGCCTTTGCGATGCGCGGTTTGCTGAGGGCGCAGAGTGCTGAGGTAAGTTGGTGTTCTCAATGGGTCTCTACTCCTTTTCTTTGCATTCCGTTCGGGGGATAGGGAAAATGGTGCAGGGGGGCATAGTGACAGGTACTGCTGGCGGGGGGGGGGGGGGGGGGGATAGAATAAGTAATTGGAGCTTGCAGTCTAAATTGGAGCTTGCAGTCTAAATTCCCTGACATTCACACACACAGACTGAGAGAGACTAAGGTCAATCTAATAGCAGCCAATTAACCTACTAGCATGTTTTTGGAGTGTGGGAGGAAACCAAAACACCCGGAGGAAACCCATGCAAACAAAGGGAGAACATACAAACTCCACAGAGATGAGGCCATGGTTGGGAATTGAACTTATAACCCCAGTGCTGTGAGGCAGAAGTGCTAACCACTAAGCCACCATGTTGATCAGTCTACAGATCAGGAGCTTCCCAGTAAAAGCACTAGCAGTAGTAACACTTTTTCAACCTCTATTGCAGTGTGACAAGGAGGGGTATAGCAGTGGCAGTAATAAAAGATTGTTTTAGAAAAGATTATACACTAAAGTGAGAAACTCCCATAATGTAAAATAGTACAAGATGGAATTCCTAGGGCTCTCTCACCCTTATGTCGTGTATTAAAAAGGACATGAATAGTTTAACAAACCAAGCACTTCAGCCACTGGGAATGTCACTTTTGTGGCTGAAGTGCTTGATTTGTTTTAGCCCCCACAGAAAAAACTTTTATGGTTGTTGCTTGTTACTGTAGAATAGATATGGATTTTTAACAATTTACTAATGGTATTTGGGCTAACAGCGAACATCCTCCTCAATGCTGCCAATATCATCATCCTAATCATCATAATCTTATAATATTAGTTCTTCGCCACTGGAATTCAACATTAGAGATTCAGTTTGTAATTAAAGGCAATGATGGTTGCGGGGTCACAATGTTTCATAGCTATCTTATATTTTTTTTAAACTGCCATGTGTTTATTGTATACTTGTTTGTGCCGTGGCGCAACCTGGGGAAGAAAAATATATAGAGAGAGAGAGAGAGAGGGAGAGGGGGGGGGGGGGGGGCAGGGGAGGTGTATAGAGAACACAGATATATATACGGTACCAACAATATACTCCTGTTGCTTGTGGTTGAGCGGTGGGTTAAAGCTCCTTTGGCTGTTGTGGGTCTATAGCTCTTTGCCCTGTTTTTGTGTCTGCTCTGCCACTACTTCTAGCCAGCCAGCTCGCTACAGCCTTTGGCCGATACTGGTGAAAATATTGACAGTTGTGAGGTGGTCATTAGAAAATAGATTGTACTTTACTAAATTAATGTTAATGATGTCAATTCGAATGTAGGAACAAAAACAACCCAAAATTACATGATTGTATTTGTTTATCCATTTTTATGAAATCCAGATCCAAAACCAAAACACAAGGATGGTTGCAGAACCAAAACCAAACCCAAAACACGGGGGTACATCTCTAGTTTGGGTATACATTTTAATCCACCATTTTGCTAGTGAATGGGAGCGGTCTCATTGGTGGGCATAGGTCAGCGTACAAAGTAGTCACCTGTGAAGTGAGTTCAGACACTGCTAGCTTGAGTCAAGTGATTCCCTTAATTAGACTTTTGGAAAACCAGCTTGAGAAACTGAAGGAGAAGATTAAACACAGCAATTACGCTTACGATCTCATCTGGTGGGTCACATTTTAACTTAAGTACGGTCTCCTCAACTGCGTCTATGTATTGCTTTAAATCTCTGTTCAATGCAACATTTTCCAACATGACAGATTCCATGCTGCCCACATGTTCTGTGTCACAGTCTGTCTGAAGCAGATCTAATGCTACTCCCGTTGTAATATCCATTTGTGTGTCTGCATAAGTTGTGTGGCAATGTTTCCTAGATGTGCTAGTAACTGCCGTGTGTTTGTGTCGTTGCTCTGTTGCTTAGCATCCAGCCAGGTCGCTGCAGTCTTTGTCTGAAAGTGTATGAAAATAATATTGTGACCTGTGAGGTGGTCATAATTGTCTGAAAATGACTTGAAATTAGTGTTATTGGCGTTAATAATAATGTAGAGACAAAAAAAGAGCACAATTATGTGATTTCAGCAATTTTTAGCAATTTTTCTGAAAAATGCAGATCCAAAACCAAAACCAAATCATGCGAGGGCAGTTTTGCCAAAACCAAATCCAAAACCAAAGCACGAAGTTAATCCAGATAAAAAACCTAAACCAAAACCAGAACACGGGGTTCAGTAAACATCTTTACTATAAAGGCTCTTCAAAGGACGGGCATAGTATCTGTCAAGAACATAGAGAGCTTGCAGTTGTTTATAAGGGATAAATCAGAACTACAGTGTAAATAGGTTATCTCAAATGAATCCATGGAAAAATTGAGCTGTTAAAGTGTAAAGTTTGAAGGCATTGAGTCTGATGCAGATGTACTTAATAGCATTGCACATCCCAGTGTGAGAAGATAACCATGTCACCTATAGCAGCTTCAAAGAGCACTTGGACTCCTGAATAAACGTTGTGGGTCCGGTCACAGCTGGACATCCTTGCAGCCCAAGGCAGCATTGTGCATGCTTATACAGGTATATAGAAATATGAAGGAAAATGCCTTTACAGTTCATATTTTGGGAAATCCGGGAGTCACTCCATACTGAGTGTCACGGGCACTAGGAGTCTTTACCCAGGGATCACCAGGTGATAGGCTTACCAGAGCAGTATAGGTGGTAATATGGTACTCTGGTAGCAGGGTGATCACGGAACAGGAAATAGCAGATGATGAGATGCTCAGGAAAGTCTATGACTAGCAGCACTGGCAATATGGAGGTAGTAATACACGAGGAACTGTATGGACAAAGGACACGTGAAGGTAGTCAGTGGTCTGCGGTAGCAAGTTGTACCACTGCTATAGTGAGGAGGAATGTCCAACAGAAACGAGGAGGTGATGAGAGTCAGCGGTCTGCGGATAGCAAGTTGTACCGCTGTCTGAGTGAAGGAATGGAATCCAAGTGGAGATATCCGGGGAGTCAGTGGTCTGCGTTAGCAAGTAGTACTACTGAATATATATGTGAGGAGGTGCACGGGGAGAGACTGCAACACAATATATACACGGGCACCTTGACTTTGATCCACAGTAATATGCACAATATAAATGTATAAATGACTGAACAATACTGCCAATATAGAAAGTCTCTTGAAGTAGTCCAGCATAAGATAACACAGTCAATGATGGCAATAGACTCAGCGGATAGCACACTCCAGAGGAGAACCAACACAGTCCAGCAAGGTATGCAATACACAGCACAGTCAATGAGAAGTATGCATACCGTGGTTCAGGAGGCAGTCAGACAGGAGTGCAGAGATACCTGAACGGCAGGAGGCCGGCAGGATGCGAAGTCCCTGGATGGGTGAAGCGGTGGTCTAGTAGGTGCAGCGCACGGGAAGGTAGACCAGCAGGGAACACAGGAAAGCGTGGAGAGCGGATCAGCAGTAGATGGATGAGTAGTGCTGAGGAGTAGCAGCAGCGGGTCTCTGCGGGAACACGGAGGTAGCCAATAGCAACCAGCAGGTGCAGTAACGATGGGACACGGGAGAGCAGAGTTGAACAGGCACTGTAGATCACGGAGAATAGCGGGTAGCAATAGTGGAGGCAGACTCAAGAAAACACGGGAGCGTTGACAAGGACTGAAGACTGAAGCGCACAGAGGCAGCGGATAGGAATCAGCCAAACAGTCACGATGAAACACAGACGGGTTGCAGGTTGAAGACTGTAGTGCACGGAGGCAGCGGATAGGAATCAGCTAGCAGTCACGATGATGAAACACAGACGAGTTGCAGGTTGAAGACTGTAGTGCACGGAGGCAGCGGATAGGAATCAGCTGGCAGTCACAATCATGAACAGGTGAGTGGATGTGGTTGAAGCCTGTAATGCACGGAGGCAGCGGATAGGCATCAGCTAACAGTCCCAATGATACATGGTAGAGTTGAAGTGATTAGAAGACTGTAGTGCACGGAGGCAGCGGATAGGAATCAGCTCACAGTCACGATGATTCAGTAGATGGTAGAAGTGGTATGGGAACCACAGTAGCAGAAGTGGTTTGGAAACCACAGAGGTAGAAGTGGTTTGGAAACCACAGGAATCAGCAGGGCTGAATAAACAAGGAAACACAGGAACACCTTCAGAGACTCATGGGGAATGAGACTCCAAGATCAGGCAACGTGGTGTTGACCACAGGTGCTTAATATAGGGAGGTTGCCTGATCTGCCAATTAAGTTAAAGGAACATACACTGAAGGTTTGGAAAGGGCTGCGCATGCGCAGTCCCTCAGGATAGAGGACGTCCACGGTTCCTAATAGTCCGGGAAGAAGCACTCACAGTCCGGTGAGTGACAGTACCCCCCCTTTTAAAGGTGGGCACAGAACGCCTGGAACCGGGCTTGTCCGGATTTTTGGAATAAAACTTCTTCAGAAGGGCAGGAGCATTAAGATCTTCAGCTTTGATCCATGAACGCTCTTCAGGACCAAAGCCCTTCCAATGAACGAGGAAACGGAGGACTCCTCGCGAAATTTTTGCATCCAATACCTCAGTAATCTCGAAATCCTCCTCCTGATGAACTTGAACTGGCTGCGGTGCTGAGGGAGGAGTCGAGAAACGATTGATAATAAGAGGTTTGAGTAAGGACACATGGAAGGCATTGGAAATCCGAAGATTCTTAGGAAGAAGAAGTTTAACACATACTGGATTGATAACTTGAATGATCCTATATGGACCAATAAAACGAGGGGCGAATTTCATAGATGGAACCTTCAAACGAATATTTTTGGTAGATAACCAGACACGATCTCCAATTTTTAGTGGTGGAATAGCCCGCCTCTTCTTATCTGCGAAAGACTTATATTTGTTAGATGTCTTCTTTAAACAGGTTTTGACCTGAGACCAGATATTTTTGAAGGTCTGACAAGCAGTCTCCACAGCAGGAACTTGGGTGGGCGGGAGGGCAGGAAATTCCGGAAAAGACGGATGGTGACCGTAGACCACAAAGAATGGAGTTTTGGATGATGACTCATGGTACATGTTGTTATGGGCGAATTCAGCCCAAGGGAGCAATTCTACCCAGTTGTCTTGGTTGGCTGAAGAGAACATCCTAATAAAAGTCTCAAGATCTTGATTGACTCGTTCCGTTTGTCCGTTAGATTGCGGATGGTAAGACGATGAGAGTGCTAATCGTATGCCCAAGGTTTTACAAAGGGCCCGCCAGAATCTGGAAACGAATTGTACTCCTCTATCTGACACAATCTCAGACGGACATCCATGGATGCGGAAGATTTCTTTAATGAAATGTTCAGCCAGAGTAGACGAGGAAGGTAAACCGGACAGAGGGACGAAATGAGCCATCTTCGAAAATCTGTCTACCACTACCCAAATAGTATTGTGATTCTTACTTGGTGGCAAATCAGTAACGAAATCCATACTAATATGGGTCCAAGGCTTGGACGGAATGGGTAGTGGTCGCAGCAACCCTGCTGGAGTTCTGCGGGAGGATTTGAACTGAGAACATAAATCACAGGAAGCAATAAACTCTTTGACGTCTCTCCTCATTGAAGGCCACCAGTAACTACGAGAGAGAATCTCAAAGGTCTTATGTTCACCGGCGTGTCCAGAAAAACGAGAGGCATGGAACCACGAAAGGATTTTCCTCCTCAGAGTAGGAGGCACGAGGGTCTTCCCAAATGGTAGCATTTTGGTGGATGAAGCAGCCAGAGAAATACATTTGGGGTCTAGAATAGCATGGTTGGGAACCTCTTCTACATCAGAGGACGTCACAAAAGCTCGAGATAGAGCGTCAGCTTTCTTGTTCTTAGCAGCTGGTTTGAAGGTTATAATTAATTCAAAACGGGAAAAGAAAAGAGACCATCTTGCTTGACGAGGGTTCAAGCATTGAGCAGATTGCAAATATGACAAGTTCTTATGATCCGTGAAGATCGTCACCGGATGGCGAGCTCCTTCCAACAAGTATCTCCATTCCTCTAATGCAGCTTTGATGGCCAGCAACTCCTTGTCCCCGATAGTATAGTTTTTCTCTGCGGGCAGAAGACCCCGAGAGTAGAAGGCACAAGGATGTAATTTTTGTTGCTCCGAGCGTTGGGAGAGAATAGCTCCTAAGCCCACATTAGAGGCATCTACTTCTAGGAAGAAGGGGAGTGTCACATCAGGTTGTCGCAGAATGGGAGCAGACGAGAAGGACTCTTTGAGGATTTGAAAGGCTTGGAGAGCCTCAGATGACCATTGCTTAGTATTAGCCCCTTTCCGAGTTAAGGCCACAATGGGAGATGCAATGGATGAGAAGTCTTGAATGAAGCGTCTATAGTAATTGGCAAAACCTAAAAAACGCTGGATGGCACGAAGAGTAGTTGGCTGAGGCCAATGTAGTACAGCATTTACTTTGTCTGGATCCATCTTCAGGCCAACTCCGGAAACTATATACCCCAAGAATGGAATCTGGGGTAACTCGAATGAACATTTTTCCAATTTACAGAACAATGAGTTTTTCCGTAGTCTGGAGAGGACCTCTGCCACATGTTGGTGATGAGAAGGCAGGTCCTGTGAGAAGATCAATATGTCGTCCAGGTAGACAACGACACATACATATAATAAGTCCCGAAAGATCTCATTGATGAAACCCTGGAAAACCGCGGGGGCATTACACAGCCCGAAGGGCATTACTAAATATTCGTAATGCCCATCTCTGGTGTTAAACGCGGTCTTCCATTCGTCACCGGAACGGATTCTAATTAAATTGTAGGCACCACGAAGATCCAACTTAGTAAATATCCGAGCTCCCTTGATGCGATCAAATAGCTCAGTGATCAGCGGAATGGGATACCGATTCTTGATAGTAATGGCGTTGAGTCCACGAAAATCTATACAAGGGCGTAATGATCCATCCTTCTTTTTGACGAAGAAGAACCCATGTCCAGCGGGAGAGGTGGAAGGTCGAATGAACCCACGCTGGAGATTCTCCTGTATGTACTCAGATGTGGCTTGAGTTTCAGGTAACGAGAGAGGATAGACCCGACCCCTGGGAGGAGTCTTGCCAGGTAGAAGGTCGATCGGACAATCCCAAGAACGATGAGGAGGAAGACGTTCAGACTGAGCTTTATCAAACACATCGGCAAATGAAGCATACTGAGGAGGGAGTCCCGGGGAGGAAGATGAGATGGAAGATTGCTGTACTTTAAGAGGAATAACTTGAGAGAGACAACGATGGTGACATTCAGGCCCCCAAGACGTAACTTGAGGGGTGCGCCAGTCAATCTGGGGAGAGTGACATTGAAGCCATGGAAGGCCTAAGACAATCGGACTTGTCGTAACAGGAAGAATTAAAAACGAAATTTCTTCATGGTGTAGTACACCAATCTGAAGGGTTACTGGAGACGTACTCTGGGTGATGAGACCATTGATGAGACGTGATCCATCTATAGCCGTCACAGTAATGGGTGTTTTTAAAGTGATCACTGGTAGGGACCATTGATTCACTAGTGATTTAGAAATGAAATTTCCTGCTGCTCCGGAATCAATCAATGCCTGTGACTCAAAGGATTTGGTAGCAAAGGAAATCGTAACATCGAAAGCGCAGACTTTAGATTTCATAGACAATGGAGAGGACTCCAGGGACCCTAACTTCACCTCTCCAGAACTAGTTAGGGCCTGGCATTTCCCGATTTCTTAGGGCAAGAACTGAGCATATGTGTGGAATCAGCACAATAGATACAGAGTCTATTCTTTACTCTTCGTTTCCTCTCTTCTAAAGATAATTTGGAACGTCCTATCTCCATGGGAATCACAGAAGGTGAAACTGGACGAAATTGAGGGTTTAAACGAAGAGGTGCTTTAGCAGAAGTTGTTTTCTCAGATTCTCTTTCACGAAATCTCATGTCTACACGATGGCAAAGAGAGATCAAATCTTCTAGTGACGAAGGAAGCTCTTGGGTAGTCAGTGCATCTTTAATTTTATCGGAGAGCCCCTGCCAGAAGGCGGCAACTAATGCTTCAGTGTTCCACTGAAGTTCAGAGGCTAAGATCCTAAATTGAATGACATACTGTCCTACTGTATGGGAGCCTTGTCGCAAACGAAGAATGCTGGAAGCAGCGGAGGTCACACGACCTGGTTCATCGAACACACTTCGGAACGTGGAAATGAATTTGGCACTATCTTGTAGAATTGGATCGTTTCTTTCCCACAGAGGGGAGGCCCAAGACAGGGCTTGTCCAGAAAACAATGAGATAAGATAGGCCACTCTGGAACGATGGGTAGAAAAATTTTGAGGTTGGAGTTCAAAATGGACTGAACATTGGTTAAGGAAACCTCTACAAGTTTTGGGGTCCCCGTCATATTTTGACGGAGTAGGCAGGTGAAGCGTAGGAGCTGTAGACACCTGGGATGGCACTGGGGAAACGGAGGAAAGCACAGGAGCTTCAATACTAGCTGTAACAGTCTGTCCAGATGTTCCTTGGGAGGTTAACGATTGGTAACATTGAAGTAACAGCTGTTGGCGAGCATCCTGTTGCTCCACACGACTGACCAGATGCTGCAGCATCTCTTTAGCAGTAGGTTCCGTATCTGGGTCTGTCATGGCCTGATCTTACTGTCACGGGCACTAGGAGTCTTTACCCAGGGATCACCAGGTGATAGGCTTACCAGAGCAGTATAGGTGGTAATATGGTACTCTGGTAGCAGGGTGATCACGGAACAGGAAATAGCAGATGATGAGATGCTCAGGAAAGTCTATGACTAGCAGCACTGGCAATATGGAGGTAGTAATACACGAGGAACTGTATGGACAAAGGACACGTGAAGGTAGTCAGTGGTCTGCGGTAGCAAGTTGTACCACTGCTATAGTGAGGAGGAATGTCCAACAGAAACGAGGAGGTGATGAGAGTCAGCGGTCTGCGGATAGCAAGTTGTACCGCTGTCTGAGTGAAGGAATGGAATCCAAGTGGAGATATCCGGGGAGTCAGTGGTCTGCGTTAGCAAGTAGTACTACTGAATATATATGTGAGGAGGTGCACGGGGAGAGACTGCAACACAATATATACACGGGCACCTTGACTTTGATCCACAGTAATATGCACAATATAAATGTATAAATGACTGAACAATACTGCCAATATAGAAAGTCTCTTGAAGTAGTCCAGCATAAGATAACACAGTCAATGATGGCAATAGACTCAGCGGATAGCACACTCCAGAGGAGAACCAACACAGTCCAGCAAGGTATGCAATACACAGCACAGTCAATGAGAAGTATGCATACCGTGGTTCAGGAGGCAGTCAGACAGGAGTGCAGAGATACCTGAACGGCAGGAGGCCGGCAGGATGCGAAGTCCCTGGATGGGTGAAGCGGTGGTCTAGTAGGTGCAGCGCACGGGAAGGTAGACCAGCAGGGAACACAGGAAAGCGTGGAGAGCGGATCAGCAGTAGATGGATGAGTAGTGCTGAGGAGTAGCAGCAGCGGGTCTCTGCGGGAACACGGAGGTAGCCAATAGCAACCAGCAGGTGCAGTAACGATGGGACACGGGAGAGCAGAGTTGAACAGGCACTGTAGATCACGGAGAATAGCGGGTAGCAATAGTGGAGGCAGACTCAAGAAAACACGGGAGCGTTGACAAGGACTGAAGACTGAAGCGCACAGAGGCAGCGGATAGGAATCAGCCAAACAGTCACGATGAAACACAGACGGGTTGCAGGTTGAAGACTGTAGTGCACGGAGGCAGCGGATAGGAATCAGCTAGCAGTCACGATGATGAAACACAGACGAGTTGCAGGTTGAAGACTGTAGTGCACGGAGGCAGCGGATAGGAATCAGCTGGCAGTCACAATCATGAACAGGTGAGTGGATGTGGTTGAAGCCTGTAATGCACGGAGGCAGCGGATAGGCATCAGCTAACAGTCCCAATGATACATGGTAGAGTTGAAGTGATTAGAAGACTGTAGTGCACGGAGGCAGCGGATAGGAATCAGCTCACAGTCACGATGATTCAGTAGATGGTAGAAGTGGTATGGGAACCACAGTAGCAGAAGTGGTTTGGAAACCACAGAGGTAGAAGTGGTTTGGAAACCACAGGAATCAGCAGGGCTGAATAAACAAGGAAACACAGGAACACCTTCAGAGACTCATGGGGAATGAGACTCCAAGATCAGGCAACGTGGTGTTGACCACAGGTGCTTAATATAGGGAGGTTGCCTGATCTGCCAATTAAGTTAAAGGAACATACACTGAAGGTTTGGAAAGGGCTGCGCATGCGCAGTCCCTCAGGATAGAGGACGTCCACGGTTCCTAATAGTCCGGGAAGAAGCACTCACAGTCCGGTGAGTGACACTGAGGAGCAGAAATTACACCAGGGTTGTGAATGAAAGGTACGGGTGGTATCCGTGAACAGCTAAAATCACATATCTTTGGAAAAGGTATGTCACATTGTCATAATTCCATCATGTTTGGCATTTAAATGTGCGGGAGATTATGACCGGTTTATTGAAGGGGGAGTTATTTCTCTGGGAAGTATCTGTGAAGAATTACCCACAGGTCAAAACTTTGGGAATATTTGTGAGCCAACTACAGTGACACCCAGGGGACATCCCTACCTCCCTATTAGCATTAAACACTGCCCCGTTTGAGTTTGCTTAAAAACCTGTGTTTTGAAGGGGCAAGGGTCAGACTTTTTGGGGAAATCAAGTTACATTGATAAGCTGTCCATCTTCCTAGCCAATTCCCCATGGCACAGATTATGCAACTCAAGTAAGTGCTATTCTGAATGTAACCCTTTTTATTGTAAACTGTTTTGCTTGTTATGTCAATCTATTAATTGTTTATTCATTATTTTTCTTTATATCTGAATGCCCTGTACTTTTGTATATTAAATCTACAATTTAATATATTGCGTCCTTGATACTCTAACAAATCCATTAGCCTATTAGAAGAGACCAAGTTAACCCTTGGAATGCCAGTGTGTGATTTGTTGATACATTTGATTAACAAGCTGTGTGTGTTTGCATTTACATTTGTGCAACAGTCTAGAGGTGGAAAGAGGTAACCCTTTGCTTGCTGGTGTGGATCTTGGTGTGGATCTGTGAATAGCTAGAAGCCTGCGTGCCAGTGTGGGACAGTGTATTGGGATCCTATTGCCCATATTCAATAGGTGGTGGCAAACCTGAAGTGTCTGGGGGTGGGTGTGAGAGTGCTGTGTTTAGGGATGATTCCATAGGTCCATAACCTGTGTGATAGGTAGAGAGTGACTGCGGGCTGAAATCGTGTGTGACCTCATACAGTGAACACCCCAAAGTCACGGCAGCTGGGAGCGTGTTCGTTATAGTATCTTTCAGCAATTGTCCGGGAGGCAGCAGCGAGGCGCATCAGACCAAAGTGAAAGTTTTTTGAGGGGACGTGAGTCGATAATGTGATTTTATGCCACACATGCTCCAAATTCTGCAGGTACACCGCACTGCCCCTGTTAATGTGATTTGGACACAGTATCCATCCCCTATAGAGATAACCTTGAAAACCAGCTTACTTTTTTGCCTTTAAAGGGGCTATAGCCAGGAGTATATATATATATGTTAGGTACAATGTTACATGATCTCCCTGTGCAGCAACTAGGCAGATGTACCTGCTTCTTGTTGCCTGCTCATTGTCACGTATTCTGTCCTTTCTGTACCTGAACACGCCCCAATTGATATCATATCCTACCTCCAATGATGTCACACATTACCAATAGGCCACACACCTAAGTTGCTGTATTGTGAGAAAATAATCAAACCTCAATTCTATTGATAGGGGAACTCTGAGAGGCGTTAATGAGATTCTGGAGCAAAGAAAGAAAAACAATGGAACTGTTCTATATGGTGAGATGGGTAAGTAGACAAACCAGCATAGAGATTGGATAAAGTCATATAACACAAATATTTGTAAACATTATCTCCTTAAGGTTTATATTAAACATATAAAAAGGAAAAATACAAGTACCTTTACAATCTTGACCCTAGCTGCCCACTAAGAAACTCTGTGTCACTGGGCTCTTACCAGATCCCTCCTGAGGGGCCACATAATCCAGGTGGGCTTCATTCACATATGTTATACAATTCAGAATGCAATGTCTGTAACGTGTTGTAAGTATCACTAAACTAACATATTTATGTTTTTATTTTATTTCTTATGTTTTGCTCAGATCTTGTACTTTGTGAATTACTGTAACATGTGACTAGATCCATTTGGATATTTTCCTCCCAACTCACTTTAAAACTGTAACAGAGGAGAAAAGTGGATAAAAGCAAATGCAGAGTAAGAACCATATTCTCCATTCTGTAAGGAGCAGGAATGTAACAGGTGTATATGATATTGTTATTATTACCTGTCATTTATCTCTCCTATACCTACAGACATAACATTTACTTACCAATATTTGCCCACATATTGCTCAGAGTCATCCATCCATTCTCACATCTATCTATAATCACATCTCATTGTTATCATCATCTTAGTCTTTATCTTCTCAGCCTACAGATTTCATACCCTTTCCCTTTCTCAGACCTTCTCAGCTGAACGTTCATCACTTTTACCTCCCCCTCCCTGGTATTACTTTCCATTACCAGCTCTGGTCCTATTTACCTTGTTAGACCTCATTGCTACCTCATTACCTTTTGAGTGCATTCATTAATAAAACAAGGACACAATCAAGAAAAATATATTTTAAAATTAATTTATTAAGGGTTTTTATCACAAGTAAAATGTCATTTTTCAACTCTGCATTATAAAACTGCCTTGTGGCTCTTACAAACTTGTCCTATAAGAGGACCAAGATCATGGAAGCCTCTGGACTCACAAAGCACAAAGAGTCATCCTTCAGCACTCAGGAGAGGAAAAACCCCCTGTGGAGGAAACCTCTGGGGAACCATGGCTAGAAGGACCGCCCTTCCCTCTGGACACTAAGAGCATCTGCAGAGTTAAATGACCAATCATAATCAAATATGAAATTTAGGTTATACCATATTGGCATCTAACATAGATTTGGCTGATGTATTCGGTACAGAGTGTGTTCCCTTCTTCGCTCCTACCCAATTCCCATTCCCCGCAAAGCTGCGCAATGTGCTGAAGAGGACGGTCATCCCCTTTTGTGAAGCACCAAATTACCCGAATGACTAAGTCATCGCAATAGCAGCGCTCCCCTGCTAGAACCTCCAATGGTAGGAACAAGCTCAAGGTCATATTGTTGGGTAGTCAAGCTTCAAGTCTGCGGGCACATCCAAGAGAGACGCCCATGTCTCTGACGAGATACTTACTTCAGCTGGCATCTGTCTGTCAGTGGGCTGTGTGTTAGTAAGGCAGCAATGTCAGAGCCCTTATATAAGCAGTTACAATTATGACATCACAACATGACCTCATTAATGTTCTACATTCCTTAAAGGGGAAGCGCACAAATTGAACATCATCTCTAGTCACGTGTGATTCATATGTCTCCATCACCGCCACTTCCCATCATACACCAGCCATTTATTACATGTCTGTTCTTTTACCATGTCCTAAGTCACCAAAGTTCCATTTTCCGACATCTGATTCCAGTCAGCTTCTATCTCCTCTTTCTCATGTCATTAATCTGCTGTCTCTGTCCACTTTCCATTGTTCACAACTGCTAACTGAGTAGAAACAGTAAAACATATTATTATAGGGTCATTCTGCATTAACGTGACATCAATATCCAGGCCAAGAATAATTATTTCAGCTATGAGGTCCCATTGTCTTCTGCAGGACTGACATAAGAGAAATGTGGGAAAGTCATATTAATCTCCCTCCCCTTTTAAAACTTTTCCATTCACATCAGAATATTATCTATTTTATGCAGGGCTTCCTTGGTGGTCATTGGCCATGTGAGGTATTTTATCACATGATTTTAGCTGTGACTGCATTGCTTTTAATATTTTATGTTACAGGTCATCAGTAATCACCTCAATTAAGGAATACACTGTTTATGACAATGTCTTCTCTCAAAGTATTGGGACATTTTGAATTAAACATCATATTGACCATAAAAATGAAGCACCATTTATCAGGCAGGCTCTCTGAGAGGTTTCAGCTTTTGCTAGAAATGGTTTGAATTACGAGAAATCTGACAGATCCAAATTTTAGGGTAGTGAGTCAAAGCGAATCATGGCTTGGTTGTTAGTGCCAAATTCGGGTATGACAGTTCTTCTGATTTTTCAATAGAGATCTTTTATATATAGTCTTTTTATTTCTATTCCTTTTTGCTGTCTTTTTTTTTTTTAGCATGTGGGTCCTATGCTGCAATCGGTTGCTGATAAAATAGGTTGTATACAGATACAGGGTGGAAGAGGAAATCAATATATTTTGAGATAGCAGTGAGTTTACTGCTGAAATCTACATTTGATTTACAGATCAGTCTGCTGGACTTGTTTGCTGATAAAGTTGGTGTGAGGGATTGAACAGCAGACAGTCAGTCACAACTGATAATATTATTATATTAGTAAGCCAATTAGGAGTGGACAAAAAACACTTCTTTCTTGCTTTTAAAATCCATATGTTTGACAATGAAGGCTATAGCACGAGGGCCAGTATGAATGACATCTGGGGGTAAATGTATCAATCTGCGGGTTCTTCAACACCCGCGTGTTCAGCCTCTTCCGAGATTAAATTTCAAGCGGCGCTGCATTGTAAAGGGTTAACTTCCCTTTACAATGCAGCGCCACTTGAAATTTAATCGCGGAAGAGGCTGAACACGCGGGTGTTGAAGAACCCGCAGATTGATACATTTACCCCCTGGACTAGCAAGTGGCCAAAACAGGGCACTCTTTGACTCTAAGCAGCAACCCCCCCCCCTTCCCCCACAAAAATTAAAATTCAAGAATCAATTGTATTAAATGGAGTGATATTGTGGACAGTGTCTGAAGAATTGCAAGATAGCAGTTCCAGTCCCTCCTTTCCTTATCTCATTGGGAATTTACCTGGAGTGGTGGCAGCCACAAGCTCCAGCTTCTGTTGCTGATCATGGATCAGGCTATCGATCAGGAGAATCCCAGTACTAGTACTGGCAGTAGAAGTACTTTTTAAAAAAGATCAGATGGGGAGAAAGTGATTGAAAGCGCGCTCCAAAGAGTGTTTGTCAGTCCAAAAGAAAACACCAGCTCTTGATGTAAGCATTAAGGTAAAAGTTACTGATTAATGGGGTGATTTGTTCATAAAAATTAAAATGGCTAACATTCCATAGTGGCAAGAAATGGCTCAGAACATGCCCACATTTTTACAGCAGTGGTCATGCTAGTGCTCTTACATATTAGAATGCCCATTGTAAAAGTGAGTGCCCAACACAGTCATGCATCTTCTGTAACTTCCCATGTACCACCGTCTCGCTCTGAGTGTCGGTCTGTCACCTCCAAAACAGCCACATAAGTGCATGAAATGAACACTGAGGCTGAAGAACAATTTGGGCATTCACAGAATCCTGCGGAGAGTCCAAGGGTGGTCATCAGTGTTATATGTGAGGCCGACATTTCAGATTCTGACAATGTAATTATAAGGCAGCCTCCATCCAAAATGTTTGAACCATTTGGAAATGTGAGGATGCGTAGTAATGATGATGACTTAGACATAGAAATTGACTAAGCTACTTTGGAAGTTGCTAATGTGCAAGAGGATGAGGGGGATAATTGTGGATCTGAAAATGATGAATGTGTTGTAGATGATAAGATAATGAGGAGAGTGATGTTGATTTTTTCCAAGTAAGGCAGCCACCAGTGGTACCATCTTATGGTCATAATAAGGTAGGGATGGTGACCATCTAGTCATCTCTTCCCTATTATGTCATTAGTAGCATGGAAAATCATGTATAGTAGCAAACAGCCCAACATCAGCTAGCAGCAGAATGGATAGACACCTCATGCAATCTTTAAAAAGTCATTCTGTCCCTAGAAAATGCCATTGTACCGACTATGCATTTAACATACATTGAGAATGAAATAGGACCATTTTATTTCTCAAACCATTTAAGTTCTGCATGAGGCCCATATTGGTGTATTTTCCTTTCTAAAATGACCTTTTATTACTGCCGACGCCCTCCCTCTACAATGTGTTACACATGCTATATAATATTAGGAGAAAAATAGGACTTTTTCTTAAACCATTTCAATTGTGGGATAGGCCCACCATGGTAAATCTTCTTTTCTAAAATGACGATCCTATCAGCCAGTGCTCTACCCGGATGTTATAAATGTGTCCCGTAGTCTATAAAACTGCTATTCTGTCTGCAACTGAGGTGTCACTACGTTTCATAGCTATGGTGCATTTTATTAAACTGCTATGTGTTTGTGTTTGCTCTTCCACTATTTTTCGGCAGCCAGCTTGCAGCAGCCTTTGGCCAATATCATTAGAAAATAGACTATAACTTACTGTAAATGAACGTTAGAGGTATGCATTTTAATGTAGGAACAACTGCAGCTCAAAATGACATGATTTTAACTGTTTTTAACCATTTTTAATGAAATGAAGATTCAAAACCCAAACAAAACTACAATAGGGAGGTTTGTCCAAAACCAAAACTAAAACCAAAATACAAAGATGGTTTTAGAGCCAAAACCAAAGCACAGGGGTCTCCGCATACCTCTATTAATTCTTAATATTATTTTTATTATTATTTTCTATTAAAGTTGTTTGCAGTTGTACTGCTGAAGACTCAGAGTGCTCCTCTAGGCTATATCCCTCCTTTTTCTCAACTCTAAATGACAACTGTCACAAAGAGATTGTGAAACAGTGGTCAGCATTAATGGCATTGCTGGGGTCATGGTTCCAAATCCAGCTATCTTTGTGAAGTTTACATATTCTCTACGTGATTACATAGGTTTCCTCTGGGGGCTCCTGTTTCCTCCCACATTCCAAGAACATACTGATAGGTTAACTGACTTCTATTGTGTGTGTCTGTGTGATAGGAATATAATTTGAAAGCTCCACTGGGTCAGGGACTGATGTGAAAGACTAAATATCCTCTTTAAAGCACTTTGTAATGTATAGGTACTATATAAATGTTAATTAAAATAGTAATAATGTCCAAAACTCATGAGATTCTGATGCCACTTTCAAATCCCTGGTAAGTCAATCCAAGTCTTGACTTGTACTGGAAAAACTTGGAATTGTCAAATTCCATAGAAACCAACTGCTCATCTCTAATATAATGTAATAGAGATATCAGATAGTTAGAGAGATGTAAAGAAATAAGACAGACAGACAGGATTAATGCATTGATATGCAAAAAATAGACCTGTTGATCCTATATCTCATGTCGCCCTTCTAAATAAAACCATAGGACATTTGGGGGATCTCATTTTAAGAACATAATGCCCTTAAATCAAAAGATTTATTGACAATGTTTGGCTATGAACAATCTGGCCTGTTTAGTTAATCTCATTTGATTAGGTGAATGGACATCCAAGTGGTTTGAACTTCCAGTTTAAGGCTGATCTATCTAATGGTGAATTGATTGCTGACATATGTCTGTTATATGTTCTTAGTAGAAAACCTATAGCTCGGGATATATAATTAACATTCCAATAACAATTAAATGGCAGCGTTCCTGTTCATATTGAGCCCTTGGCTATCTTTATCTAATCATATATATATATATATATATATATATATATATATATATATATATATATATATATATATAAAAGCAACCATACATCCACATTGCATTACATGTAAAATTGAGAAATACTTCTAAGATGTTGCCAGTTGTTTTTCATTTTCACTTGATATAGACAATACATGACACATCCCCATTTACTTAGAATTATGATCTGACATGGACAGAACCAACGGCTGATGGTTACACAACTTTTCATGTCCTAGAAGACATGGAATCAGACTACAAAGAAAGTAAAGTGGCAAACACATAATAAAATTCTTGACATTAGGTTAGGTTAGGTTGCCATTGCGATGAAATATATGTACAAGATGTGTTTTGTGGATCCTGTCCAACTTTAAGAAGTGTCTGTATGAGTCATTGTTAAAAGCTTCAGTACAACTGAAGACCCCTACTGAGATAGTTCTAAAGGGCTTTCTTTATTAATGAAGAACATCATGACTTTCTTATCTCGCTAATCGAGAGATGATGGAGCTAAATTGCATAATTACTAAATGTTTGCTTGGAGCATCTTCAGTGGAAATACTACAGATGGTTTCAAAATTGAGTACTTTTTTCAGACAATTTACTTTTGATTAGAGTTTTATAATTCCTTATTTTCCCTGCCCTCTGTTGTTCTTGGAAATTCATCCCAGCTTTTTCCAGTGCTGTTCGTGTCTAATGGCTCCTTCTGAAAATTTGGCAATAGAAGTTTGTTACATGAAAATAGATCAGCTGCCGAGAGCCAAACATAGGTTGGAAAGTGAGACATGGGATAGACCATCAATTAGGGTGCTAAATCCTCTCTGATACCATAGCAGAAATAGGATACACGTGATAGTCAATATATTACCCACAAATGTGATGACCTGAATGTATCAAGCGTTTGGGAAGAAGAATTTCGAGCCAGAATAATTCAGCAAATGCTTAGTTGTTTAATGTGGTTTATTTATCATGTTAATATTTTTCTTTTCCTAAATCTATTGTGAATAAATTAGTCTGCCAGATACGGCTTATGAGTGTAATAATGCCTCACACAGACTGGGGAACTTATAGAACTTTCTGAAATTGACTATAGTTGTATGGCTAAGTAACATGAAAATACATCTTCTAGTGGCTGGATATATGTTGCTCCACTTCTCAAAGAACTTGTATGTAAATATGAAAAGAGACAGGTAAAATAACAGTAGAATAAACTGAATTTTTTTTAAAAAAAATAAATGTAAAGGTTAAGATACATAGAAACGGTAAATAAACAGCTTAACAAGTGAGAGCTAAAAAAGAAAACCTTAAGATACAGAACATATGAAACAGATATTAAAATTGGTAAGAAAGTAATTAAAAAGCAGGACAGAGGAGAGTGTGACAGGATTCACCAGGACTGTATATACAGATTTTAACCAGAGCAGAACTTCAGACAGGGAAAGCAAAGTAATGACAGAGTTATATAGGGGCATATTTATGAAGTGGTGTTAGTGTTTCCGGAACTCCAACGCAAGTTGGAGTGTTACTTATATTTAAGAAAGGTGCATCACAGCAGATATCGTGGATATTCGCTGCATTATTTTTCGTTTTGCGAGCAGTCACCATACAACAGTATGGTGACTGCTCCCTACCACAATCTAACAAGTTCCGAAAAAAAGTTTTTTTCTGTAACTTGTCATGATAATGTACTCCAGCTGAAGCTGGCATACATTATCATAATTCAAAGATTTCAGTGCTGTCAGCTCTGCTCCGAAGAGCATAGCTGGACAGCGCATGTGTGGAGGGATCACATGATCCCTCCCTGTCACTCACCGCTCTATCTCTGCTACTATAGTTGCAGAAACAGAGCGGAGATGTATGTGCGCTTGTGCAGGTCTTCGAACTGCACATGCGCAATTCCAGTATGAAGAAAAATGTAGAGGACAAAGAGGAGATCCAGAGACAGCGCATTCCGAAGAGGCGGAGTAAGTATGTTTTTTTTTATCACAGAAGCAGCAGTTTATTGGAACTGCTGTTTCTGTGTTACGTTTTTCATAAATTTGAGAAATAGTTCAATCCTTATCAATGCGATAATTATTGAAAACTATTTTTCACTTTATGGGAAGATAAATAAATGTGCCCCATAGAGAGGGAAAGCACCAGAGGGTGAAGCAGGGATTGTTGAAGTAAAAGCAGATAATAGTGAGTGCTGTGTAGTTAATAGAAAAACATAAGTAAGATAAACACATACCTCCAATATTTTGGAGGTGTGTGTCCCAATGGAGGTGAGGTCCTCCTCCCCTCTAAACATATTAATTGTTGTGCGCACCAGTGTACACGGCACCTGTTCACCGCTGCTGTGCCGCAACTGGTGTAGTATCCAGCGATAAAGCAACAATTGCCAGCCCTACTGTTCCAGCAAACCTAGGAGCAGCAAATTCCTCCATCACCCCACCAATGTTTCCTTTTGCACTTTTACTCCACTTGGCTTTTTAAAAGGGTCAGGGCAATCTCTGTCACTCATTTTGCTTTCATTAAACTCAGAACTGTAGGAGGAAAGGTGACGTCAATAGGTGAAGATTGAGGGGTGGGGGCTGTTGCACCTGGGCCTGTCGCAGTTCTATTTTCTCCTACTCGCTTATTTTCAAGCGCCCACCTGCAGATTACCATTGAAACACATGAAGATTAAAACCATAGAAGATTTTGTTTTCATGTTTGTTTTTTACTTTGGAAAACAACTATTCTCTTATATTTGAAAATTAATTCCAGTTTATCCCTGTCACATTTTTGCAGCTCCAAAAATGTTGCAGCCTCCACAAAGCCTTGTGCCACAGGCTGCAGCCTAGTCAGCCCATTGGATGTTCAGACCCTGTGTTTTGTGCCTTTCAGTACCACTTTCGTGGAGAAACTCATCTCTAGGCGCCCTTTGCCCAATATAACAAAAGCGCCACATGCAATAAAGACTATTCAAATCTCTTCTAACTCTCATGATTCATTTAAGCCATAAGTGATTTCAAACCAAGCAGTATTTTAGTAGAAAATAAGAAGGGGTTGTTCTAAAGTGGCAAGAGGTTGGGCTTTAAATGTGAAGTTTGCATTTTTGCATAGTTTGCCTATTGAGATTTGTCAACCACCCCTCAAATCTAGGCTAGTCTATAGTTTGTGTTGACATGTCATAACAGCAGGAAGTAGACATGCACCTTAATATATGTTGGGCATCTTGGTGCACTGGTACAAACCCAAGGACATCCAGTGCTCTTGCGGTCCACAGTGTTTTCCACAGTCGATACTAGCAGAATATGACTTATAGAGAAAGATGCCTTCAATGCCAATACAAACTGATTCCTTGTATAAAGCATTGGTTGTGGTTGAAACATGACCCATCACTTGCATAACAGGGAGAACATAGATTATAGTGTCAAGATTTTATGAGCAAATGCAGTCATATTTGCATTAATATTACATTTACATTATAAATGTCAAGCAAACAAAGTAATTTCCTGTGCTTGATTATTATTATTATTATTATTATTATTATTATTATGATTATTATTGACAAGGATGAATGACATACACATTTTCCCATATACTGATAGATAAAAGTTTGCTTATTTTTTCAAGTGCCTAACAAGAGCATCTGGAACTCGCTATAAACTTGGGTCTGGCTGCTACCTGTGTTCATGACATCATAAGTGATTGTCAAATGTCAATATATAAAAATAAAAACAATGTATTGTGTCCTGTAACTGACTTTCAGTGCTGATAAGCGTCATAGAGACAAGAACTTTGTATTAACAGTATCCACTTTTAGATTGTATTACCCAATGCCCCCTTTTTTTTATTATCCTTTAAACATACTTGAGATCTGCAAGAGTTAATATTACTGGGTTTGTTTGTTACAGTTGACCAGCCAATCAGTAAGGGTGTTGTGGGATGGCCTGAGCTTGGGAGATTGGCCAGCCAATCAGTAAGGGTGTTGTGGGATGGCCTGAGCTGGGGAGGTTCTATAAGGATAGGCATGGGCTGGTTTTACTATCTTGCCACTGGAAATTATGTGGGCTGCTGTTGGAGGGTCCTGGGGTGACCAGTGCCTTACTGGCTAAGTTTGTTTATCCCTTTCGGTTCCCTCTATTTCAATTCCATTTTCCCTTTGTTTGCTGTTTACCAATCCATCATTGTTTTCTTCCTATTTCGTCCCTCCATGCCCCTGCCTCTAAACCTCATATGAAAAGAATTGGCTTCCAATCAGGTACATCGGGTTAGGTGCATTACAACGATGCTGTAAAGTCTGACAGCACTTACCCCGACATAAGGACTCCGAAGCTGTCATCCCCCACAGGTTCTTTATAGCGACTGCTTGAAAAACAGATTTGAAGGAATTCCAATTAATAAAGATCCTGGGCGGCTGCAATGACGTCACTTTGAAGGGCGACTCAATTATTCATGCTGTTAAGGTGGTAATTTTAGGAGGTGCCGGCTGTACAGTGTATTGCTGCGCAGCCTATGTTCCTAATAGGCTGAACAGCAGCCTATTAGGAACATATTAGAGGGAAAAAAAAATGTAGGTGGCCCAGTGACACAGCCAAAGGTAGCCCACTGTGGCACTAGCAATGGTGGCAGATTCCCACCTACCCCCCAGCCCAGCCAGTTCCTGATGTCTATGGATTCTAGGAGAACACCAGAGCATCCAGAAGTAAAGCACATGAGCATGGTAAAAGCATAAAATGGCTCTTAGATAGCATCCTGGTCGGAATTGAACCCAAGGCCCCAGCACTGTGAGGCAGTAATGCTAACCACTACATTGCCAATGTTAAGTTTATGCCATTGCTAGAAGTGTTCGCAAAATCTAAAACCTTTTTTTTATAAAAAAGCATTCTCTCTATCCTCCCCTAACACTTCTCTTCCATGGCTCCCCAGTTTGCCCATGGGTTCTCACCCCACTTTAGGACCAACTTTATCTAGATACCCAATCTTCGAACACGTGTATATGTCTCCTCCTCAATCTTACCTCTATTTCTATTGTTTGATAATCCCATGTTCCCTCCAGGATCTCCACCGACAGTCTTCAAATTGTGGTCACAGGCAGTGATTCATCGTGTCGGCCAATTGATGAGTTTGACAGGTATACTCTCCTTTGGCGATGTTCAGTCTAAATGGGGGATACCTGACGAAGAGATCTGGAGCTATGTTCAAGTTAAACATTTCTTAATGTCTGGGGTCCCTAGGAGGAACGTCACTAGAAATATCACAGAATACGAGTCATTATGCCGTATGTCTTCTTATACCCCTCGCCTGCCTTCTATCATATAAGTTGCTGCTGTAACATCTCTTTACTTCCCTTCCAATGTTTACTAGGGACTGGGAGATTGATCTTGGGTCTAAGGTCAAAGACTCTGATTGGTATACAATATTTTAGATGACTCATAAGTGTTCGACCAGTGTCTCGATCTTGAAAACTCAATATAAAGTTCTTACTAGGTGGTACAGATGCCCCACACACTTAGCTAAAATAAATCAAGGAGCCCTAATTCCAATTGGCGCTGTGACCTAGCTCCTGGCACTCCATTACATATATGGTGGGACTGTTCCCTGCTACGTCCCTTTTGGACTCAAGTTGTAGTTATCTCTCAACAATTCCTGAGAAGGTCGATCCTTAATTCTCCCTCATTTTGGCTCCTTAATAAAACAAACATGCCCCTGTCCGGCTCTAAGAAATCTCTCCTGAAATTTCTCATATCAGAGGCTAAGGCAGTCATCCCGGTCCATAGGCAATCTGCCTCACCCCTTAAAATTCAGGAGTGATTTAGAAGACTAGAATTCTACAAGTCTATGGATGAAATGCTTCGCTTGGCTGATGATAAATTTGAAGTGTATTACACCATTTGGGGTCCCTGGCTGGATTTTATTGATTCACCTGAATATTCAGCTATATATTGTAAGCTTGCGAGCAGGGCCTTCTCACCTTTTTGTCTGTTTTACCCAGTTTGTTTATTAGTTTACTGTGTTTGTCCCCAATTGTAAAGCTCTACAGAATATGTTGGCGCTATATAAAGAAATGATGATTATGATGATGATGATGATGATATCTTCATCCCCTCCAGCTTAAATAGCATTTAATATAGTTTTAATACCCAAAAGAACTCATCATTTGGATCCTCTGGTCATTAGAGAGCCGTTTTCTGGACGTTGAAAAATGGACCTGCCTTCCTCTCCTTTCCCTGACCTCTCCTTCCTTTTCCATCTCCTAACCCCTGTCTGTCCTTATATCGTCTATTTTTGCTTTGTAATTTTTCTGAAAACTTGTCTACATGCTCCTATTATGATCTGACACTATTTCACTTTGTACAGATCAGGAGCCACCTATTAATGTGATTTCCATTGTGCATTATATTTAATCTGTTTATTCTGTAAACCCCAATAAAAATTTATTTCAGAAAAAACAAAGAAAAAAAACTCAATTTTGTTCATAAAATAAAACTACATTCATACTTAACTAATTCTTCATCTTCCCGTCAACATAAAAACTTTTCATTATTCTTAGTTAATAAATGAAGTATGTTTACTCTCTGTGTTACAATGTAACAGATCTGTTGCTTACACCTCAAATCAACACTGGCTGAATGTTAATCAAAAGGAAATAACATTTTCTGGTTGACACATACATCTGTTGCACAGACAGTCATTTGTTTGCTAATAAACCTATCATCATCTTTTATTTCATTAGTGCTGCTAGTCTGGATGAGAAAGATGACTGAATGTTTTCCTAAAGTATGAAGAAAAATAATTAAATGCATATTTCTGACAATTTAAATTTCATGAGAAGTGTACTGACGTCCACAGTTTTTATTTTCCAATCTTCTTGAATTTCTCTGACATAGCACTAATTAATGTGAGCAATGGGAAGTAATAAAAAACCGCAGGACACAATAAGCAGAGAATATAACATACAATATATGCATGAAATTTGAACACAAATTAAAAATGTAGAATGTCATAGAAATTATATATAAATATATATATATATATATATATATATATATATATATATATATATATATATACAAGTTAACCCGTGCATGATACTCATGCATTCTAGTCAAATCAAGCTACTTAAGGTGTTAAAAAGGTTCTTGTCATGCATTTGGGCCTAGCCCAGGGGTCCTCAGGGGACGAGCGTTACTTCCCGACGCAAGCGCCCTTTTTTAACGTGGTTTTGTCCACATGTCACCACCTCATCATTTTTCTCCATCACCTCATCCTTCATCATTATCGCCACATCCTTCATCAAGCTACTTAAGGTGTTAAAAACTCCCCACTGTCACCCCCGGCAACCACCAACCACTCCCAACTGTCACTTCTCCTTCAAGAAATATATAGGTCAGTGTATAACTCTGCCCAGCAGGTGGCGCTGCAGCTTGTTTTTTTTTTGTTTTTTTTACACACGCCACTAGGCATTTATATAGTAGATATGAGAGAGAAATAGATAGTGGCTGAAGTGACGTACGGTACTGGCACTGATCACTGCTGGCCTAGGGTATCTGACTGGTTTTATATAAACTTAATTCAGTTTCTATATTTACATTAGTGCCATTTCTAGTGGCGGGCCCAATTACATCATGAAGTGCAAGGCATAAGATAACACAGCCCAAAAAAAAAATTTTTTTTCCAGTTGCTAAGGATATGTGAATGAATTTATGGAATTTTGTGGTTGCTAAATTAAAAAAAAAAATGAAAGTAGTTTTTCTAAATTGACTCTAGTTCTTGAGATAATGGTTAGTAATAGAGAACTTAGCCATAGCGCATGCATATAGGAATCTACCAGAACATTAGAGAAGGTGAGACACAGAAATATTCTAGATATTTACTCTGCGATCATTCTAGAATATTCACTCCTCCGTATATAAGTGATTGGTCACCCAACCAACATTTAGCTGACAGTTGGCAGATGAGCAGCTCGTGGTTTCTATTGTGTTTTTCTTGTTTCTCGTCCATTTAATATATTTGTATACATGTAATTAGTGTAAATAAGTCAAGTTGTATACGGAGTGGTTGTAGTGAAATTTATGACAAAACGAGCCATTGGTTGACAGGAAAAAAAATCATTCTCCTGTCACTCCATATTAAGCTGGGACTAATGAATCAATTTGCTAAGGTTGGGACAAAGATGACAATTGCTTCAAATACATTTGTAGATTGTTCCCTGGACTCAGTATGGAAAAACTAAAATCTGTAATCTTTGATGGCCATCAAATTCGTAAACTTATCAAGGATTCTAATTTAACAAACTGTATGAATGGTGTTGAAGCTTCTGCCTGGTGCAGTTATGTCTCAGTTGTCAAGAACTTCTTGGGCAACCACAAAGCAGACAATTATGAAGAACTGGCGCAAAACATGCTGACAAGCTTTAACAATTTGGGTACTAATATGAGCATAAAGGAACACTTTCTCCATAGCCACTTACACAGATTTCCATATAATCTTGTTGATTTTGTGAGGAACAAGGGGAGAGGTTTCATCAAGATATAAAGGTGATGGAGGAAAGGTATCAAGACAGATGGTACAGACACAAGATTTCAGACTATTGCTGGAGCCTCCAATGTGATTGCCCTGATAACCCACTTAAAAGAAAATCATGCCAACAGCATTTTACTATCCTTTAATTGTAACTATCTGAATCAGCTTACTATGTTTATTTGTTATTATACCGAATAAAATGCCAATATGTATTTCATGTGTTTGCTTTTGTATGATTTGCGACAATTTCAATGTGATTTGTAAGTGGGCTTTGCCTGACCATTACATTTTCTGAATATTCATGTTTTTCAATGGGGTTCCAACTATCTAAAAAATTAGAGCTAATCTAGCAAAACCGATGTCATATTGGGAATCAGCACCACGAAGTTGACCCAAAATCACTCTATTAAGTTTGGCAATAAAATGAGTGTTGACCAGTGTAATTGTTTGGAGAAAGCGCAATCACCCGCCTACTACAGCCCGTATAGAACTTAGGTAGCTGTACTGAACAATAATGCAGATAGACCACTTTCACATTGTAATGGTAATGTGCTGCATAACCCCGTTACCTGAAACATTCCTCTCCAAAGTGATGGTCATGTGAGTGACTGGTGCCATGGACCAGCCAGATTGGACATTATCTTTTCAAACACTGTGAGTAGATAATGGGACATTTTATTAATTCATGGTGGGATAGGCGACTGGAAGTGAAATTATATTGGTGAACTTGTATTCCTCTAACTGTTACAACTACAAGGCTCAACATGCTATGCTGGGCATACAGGACAGTCTCAATTTTGTCACATTTCAATGCAGAAGTCACAGCTAAGGAGCCCGGAATATGGTGAACCACACAATGTTTATTTGCAGGATGGTACAAACCGGATGGTGTAGGTATAGGAACACGGCTGATGCAGGTAAACAGGTAATATGAAGAAATCTTAGGGAACAGGTGAACCAGGTGAATCAGGGGCACAGCAGGGAACAGCAACATACAACAGCAACAACAACAATGACCAGCAAGGTATACTGGGAGTGACAGTTATAAGAAGAGAGACAAGAGATAATTGGTGCAACAAGTTAAACCCTAGTGATGAAAGGGAAGGCACAATAACAACACCTCTGGTGAACAGAGGAATTGCAGATAATACATAAAACACAAGTACAAAGTCCAGGAGGCAGAAGCTGCCAATGCAAGCAACATGTAATGCAGAGGGCTGCAGACAGATCCTGACGGATTTGAGGGTTATATTCCACCTACCTGATCGGGACCATTTTCTTGTGGGTGGGAATGTCAGAAGGTATCTCCCATTCGCCATTGCTCTGCCTAGCAGACCGATAGTGAACAGGTGTCGCACCTGCTACTGATGCTTGTGGCTATGTGCAGATATTTGGAGGGCAGGAGAGGTGGTTAAGGAACAGCCTAGCACTTCACGAGCACTAGACACGCCCCACACAACACATCCACGCCCCTTGTCCTGATTCCTGTTCTAAAATGTTGGGAGGTTTGTTATGGGACCTGTAGTTCCACAACAGTTGCAGACCTGAGAGGAGATCCACAGGTTGCCTAACCCAAGCCAGGACAGGATTATCAGCCTTTTTTTTGTTTTGTTTTTTTGTTAAAAAAATCAAATAAAGTTTCATTGATTTTGTAAAATATGTTTTTTTAGGGGGGGACTGGTATCTACATTTCATTGCATTAAGTACACTACAGGAAAATAGAATGCAAATCTGTATTATCCAACGTGGCTTATAATTTTAAAAAAATGTCCCCCCAAAAGAGAAAATGATTTAGCTTTTACTGTAGCACTAATAAGCTATATGCAAGCTGCAAACATTAGGTCAAAACAATGTTAGACGTTTTTAAAATATTTTTGGCAAAGTCTTACACCATAATATATAACTTATTCTCCCTTTTACTAAAGTCCTGCCCAAATTTTAGGCTGCAGTATATTCACACATCCGTCAAATTCATTTACATATTTTCTCTTTGATTTCATTTTGCCTTATGTGTATTTGTTTTCATTTAGACTGCAGAAATAAAAAAGAAACTTTCAAACATGGGTGAAAGCTTTTTTTTAGAAACTTTTCTATGAATTTGGAGACCAGAGTATTTTGGCTAGGGAAATTTATATTACAGATAAGAAGACAGACACGGGTAGGGAGTTATCGAGGGAGTGAGAGAAGCAGGTGATGAGAACAGGTCTAGAGTGAAAGAGATGATTTTCTGAGATGAAGATAGGGGCACATGTGGAGAGAGGACAGGCAGAGGTAATGGATAAAGAAAATAAGGAAAAATGTAATCACACAAAGGAATTTCTTGTAGCGCAACTGTAAGTAATGATCCATTTGCTGAAAAGCGCGGCCATTTTCTTGTAGTACAGATCTTTGTCCTGCTTGATAAACACATCACTTGGTCTCATTGTTATATTCTGCATGCAGGACAATCAGAGAGGTCAGGATTGCCTATTTGTTTCTTTCCAGATTACATTCTGGAACCAAAATGTTATGGAATTCAGCCCCTTTCCACACAGTAGTACAGACAACCAATGTGGGAACTGATAGAGTTGAGCAGTGGTAGAAAAATGTTTTGCAAGGAAAATTAGTCTAGTAGTTGCATTCAAAATTAATTGCACGGTTTAAAGTCTGATTAGGGAAAGACCAGTAAGATGTGAATTGTAATAGTCAATGTGGAAGATTATGAATGCATGAATTAAGGTTTTTGCAGTGTCTTGTGTGACTTAAGTGAGTATTCTTGAAATTTTTGTTTGATGTGTGTAACAGGATTTAGGTACAGATTGAATGCAGGGAGCAAAGGATAATTCTCAAGCAAGGATGACTTATAGGCAGAGAGCTTGAGGGGTAGGGTTTATTTTCATGTTGTCAACAGAAATTAGAGATGGGCGGGCTCGGTTCCCCGAGATCCGAACCCACCCGAGCTTCGCCTATCCGAGTACCGAGCTGAGCAGGCTCTCTGTCAAAAGTGATATTTGTCAGCAGTATTTCTACAATATTTTGCACTAGAAGTGCTTTTGGGTGTCCCATATTTCCCAGTGTGAAACACTATTTTTTCTGGCTGCCAAAAGTCATATTAAGCAGCATTATCTATCTATACAATATTTTGCACTACAGGTGGTTTGGGCTCATTTGGACAAGCAGGTGCTGGCACCAGTCCTGATGGTAGTGTTCCCAGTATGTCACCTGGTAAAGCCTATGTAAAGGTACATAGTCTTTTTAAATCAGGGAAAAAAACACACCCCAAAAAAATTTACTGCGTTGAAGCGAAAAAGAAGTGTAACTGAGGAAAAGTTAACTGCCGATAAAAAAAAATTGCCAACATGCCATTCTACACACGCAGTGGCAAAGAAAGAATGAGGCCTTCGCCTTTCTCTATTAGTGGCAGATCAAAAAATGTTACTGAGCCTTCTTCTTGTGCGGTCACTCGTGACCAAGCAAGACCAAGTAATTTGGAGTCTAAAAGTGGTGCACAACCACTGTTATGCGTCAAAGCTGAGCTGCAAGAAAACAGTAAGGCATTAGAGGATAATGTATGCTCTGAATCAGAAATGACACCAGTCCCTGTGGAGAGTCCATCCACCAGTGGTATGTCTAATCATGAGCATTCTGTTTGTGTACCCATAAAGAAGTGCCCTTTCAGCAGTTCTGCTGATGTGTGCCTGAACAGCCCGAGTGTAGCCGGTGATACACCAATTGAGGATGCCACTTTGGAATTAGAAGAGGATGAGGGGGAGATTTGTGTAGGCGACGAGGGCGCTAATGATGGTGTTGATGATTATGATGCAGACAGATACCAAATTGCCTTGCTCAATTTCTATTTATATTCTAGATTATATAACGGCTGAATAGTTTTCTATTTTACTCCTAGTGGAGAGGGGATCTGATGCAGACAGATACCAAACTGCCTTTGTCCATTTCAATTTATATTGTACAGTCTATAACAGATGAATTTTTTACTATTTTCTACAAGTGGAGGGGGGCCTATAGAAACAGAAACCAAACTGCCTTGGTCCATTTCTATTTATATTGTACAGTCTATAATGGCTGAATTTTTTACTATTTTCTAAAAGGGGAGGGGGGCCTAGAGAAACAGAAACCAAACTGCCTTTGTCCATTTCTTTAGATATTTAACTTTAAGTGTAGGGTGTAATATACACCCAAAGACAATGGCTGCATTGCCAATTTTATTAGATGGAGAGGAAGACAATCTGGTTTGTGTGTAGAATTAATGACGGCCTACCAGGAATTAAACTGTTTTTTTTCATAATTATATAGCTTTACAATTACATTACTTATCCAAGAAACAGGTGAAGCACTAAATTTGGTTATTTTATGCCCAAAAACATTGATTTTTAAACAAAATTGCAAAACAAAACCAAAACCAAAACACGCAAGGGCGGTTTGGCAAATCCAAAACCAAAACCAAAACACAACGGTAATCCAGAGCCAAAACCAAAACACGGGGGTCAGTGAGCATCTCTAACAGAAACAGAGCTCAGTTTTTAAAAGATTTAGTTTATGGTGGCAAAAGAAGAAGACAAAATAGTAGAGACACTCAGTAAACGTGAACAGACTTCCAAGAGAAGGGGAATAGATAGTGAAAAGAAGATGGCCCACACTGAGCCTTGTGGTACTCCAACTGATAAGTGTATATGAGGTGGATCTAGAGGAACTAATAAGCTATATGCAAGCTGCAAACATTAGGTCAAAACAATGTTAGACGTTTTTAAAATATTTTTGGCAAAGTCATACACCATAATATATAACTTATTCTCCCTTTTACTAAAGTCCTGCCCAAATTTTAGGCTGCAGTATATTCACACATCCGTCAAATTCATTTACATATTTTCTCTTTGATTTCATTTTGCCTTATGTGTATTTGTTTTCATTTAGACTGCAGAAATAAAAAAGAAACTTTCAAACATGGGTGAAAGCTTTTTTTTTAGAAACTTTTCTATGAATTTGGAGACCAGAGTATTTTGGCTAGGGAAATTTATATTACAGATAAGAAGACAGACACGGGTAGGGAGTTATCGAGGGAGTGAGAGAAGCAGGTGATGAGAACAGGTCTAGAGAGAAAGAGATGATTTTTTGAGATGAAGATAGGGGCACATGTGGAGAGAGGACAGGCAGAGGTAATGGATAAAGAAAATAAGGAAAAATGTAAGCACACAAAGGAATTTCTTGTAGCGCAACTGTAAGTAATGATCCATTTGCTGAAAAGCGCGGCCATTTTCTTGTAGTACAGATCTTTGTCCTGCTTGATAAACACATCACTTGGTCTCACTGTTATATTCTGCATGCAGGACAATCAGAGAGGTCAGGATTGCCTATTTGTTTCTTTCCAGATTACATTCTGGAACCAAAATGTTATGGAATTCAGCCCCTTTCCACACAGTAGTACAGACAACCAATGTGGGAACTGATAGAGTTGAGCAGTGGTAGAAAAATGTTTTGCAAGGAAAATTAGTCTAGTAGTTGCATTCAAAATTAATTGCACGGTTTAAAGTCTGATTAGGGAAAGACCAGTAAGATGTGAATTGTAATAGTCAATGTGGAAGATTATGAATGCATGAATTAAGGTTTTTGCAGTGTTGTGTGACTTAAGTGAGTATTCTTGAAATTTTTGTTTGATGTGTGTAACAGGATTTAGGTACAGATTGAATGCAGGGAGCAAAGGATAATTCTCAAGCAAGGATGACTTATAGGCAGAGAGCTTGAGGGGTAGGGTTTATTTTCATGTTGTCAACAGAAATTAGAGATGGGCGGGCTCGGTTCCCCGAGATCCGAACCCACCCGAACTTCGCCTATCCGAGTACCGAGCTGAGCAGGCTCTCTGTCAAAAGTGATATTTGTCAGCAGTATTTCTACAATATTTTGCACTACAAGTGCTTTTGGGTGTCCCATATTTCCCAGTGTGAAACACTAATTTTTCTGGCTGCCAAAAGTCATATTAAGCAGCATTATCTATCTATACAATATTTTGCACTACAGGTGGTTTGGGCTCATTTGGACAAGCAGGTGCTGGCACCAGTCCTGATGGTAGTGTTCCCAGTATGTCACCTGGTAAAGCCTATGTAAAGGTACATAGTCTTTTTAAATCAGGGAAAAAAACACACCCCAAAAAAATTTACCGCGTTGAAGCGAAAAAGAAGTGTAACTGAGGAAAAGTTAACTGCCGATAAAAAAAAATTGCCAACATGCCATTCTACACACGCAGTGGCAAAGAAAGAATGAGGCCTTCGCCTTTCTCTATTAGTGGCAGATCAAAAAATGTTACTGAGCCTTCTTCTTGTGCGGTCACTCGTGACCAAGCAAGACCAAGTAATTTGGAGTCTAAAAGTGGTGCACAACAACTGTTACGCGGGAAAGCTGAGCTGCAAGAAAACAGTAAGGCATTAGAGGATAATGTATGCTCTGAATCAGAAATGACACCAGTCCCTGTGGAGAGTCCATCCACCAGTGGTATGTCTAATCATGAGCATTCTGTTTGTGTACCCATAAAGAAGTGCCCTTTCAGCAGTTCTGCTGATGTGTGCCTGAACAGCCCGAGTGTAGCCGGTGATACACCAATTGAGGATGCCACTTTGGAATTAGAAGAGGATGAGGGGGAGATTTGTGTAGGCGACGAGGGCGCTAATGATGGTGTTGATGATTATGATGCAGACAGATACCAAATTGCCTTGCTCAATTTCTATTTATATTCTAGATTATATAACGGCTGAATAGTTTTCTATTTTACTCCTAGTGGAGAGGGGATCTGATGCAGACAGATACCAAACTGCCTTTGTCCATTTCAATTTATATTGTACAGTCTATAACAGATGAATTTTTTACTATTTTCTACAAGTGGAGGGGGGCCTATAGAAACAGAAACCAAACTGCCTTGGTCCATTTCTATTTATATTGTACAGTCTATAATGGCTGAATTTTTTACTATTTTCTAAAAGGGGAGGGGGGCCTAGAGAAACAGAAACCAAACTGCCTTTGTCCATTTCTTTAGATATTTAACTTTAAGTGTAGGGTGTAATATACACCCAAAGACAATGGCTGCATTGCCAATTTTATTAGATGGAGAGGAAGACAATCTGGTTTGTGTGTAGAATTAATGACGGCCTACCAGGAATTAAACTGTTTTTTTTCATAATTATATAGCTTTACAATTACATTACTTATCCAAGAAACAGGTGAAGCACTAAATTTGGTTATTTTATGCCCAAAAACATTGATTTTTAAACAAAATTGCAAAACAAAACCAAAACCAAAACACGCAAGGGCGGTTTGGCAAATCCAAAACCAAAACCAAAACACAACGGTAATCCAGATCCAAAACCAAAACACGGGGGTCAGTGAGCATCTCTAACAGAAACAGAGCTCAGTTTTTAAAAGATTTAGTTTATGGTGGCAAAAGAAGAAGACAAAATAGTAGAGACACTCAGTAAACGTGAACAGACTTCCAAGAGAAGGGGAATAGATAGTGAAAAGAAGATGGCCCACACTGAGCCTTGTGGTACTCCAACTGATAAGTGTATATGAGGTGGATCTAGAGGAACTAACATTTAAGAAACAGTTTGATAAGTAGCAGAGAGTGGTCAACAGAGTCAAATGCAGCAGAGAGGTCCAGAAGAACTAGACGCAAGTAATGGCATTTAGATTCAGCAGTGATCAACTTTTGGACCACAGTGCTTGGCATCTCTGTAGACCTGCAGAACATTGAAATTTCACAGCTACCTCATTATAGATGCATTTGTATAAGAGGCAACAATTGGTCTTTCTTTGGTCCACCCAACATAAATGTCAATTAACTCTTTTAGTTTTTTGTAAATGTTGTTTCTTACTATTGTAGCCTCTCTACTCATAGCTTACTTGGCAATGTGAACGACAGCTTCTTGGAAGCACTTTGACGGAATAATAGCAATTTTATTATTGTTTTTGAATTTGCTTTATTCTATAAAGAATGTTTTTCTATATCCAGTCTCAAGACTATTTCATAATTCCCAAATTTTGTGCCTGACAGGCGTTGGAGATAAGCTAGTGTGGGTGCAACAACCCATCATTTTTTCTGAACTTCAACAAGTCATCTAACGCTTTCAATATTTCCCTTTATGTAGTGTAATTGTGACTATTAATGTAAATCTTTTTTGACAATTATCTGTATGTATTGGCAGGCAGCCAACCAAATCAGCAGTATTGTAACAATATGTTCACATTAGATCCACATCATATCATTCTCTCTCTCTCTCTCTTTCTCTCTTTCCATTCTCCATCATTAAACCTCCATCATTCACATAAAACCCCTCATCCACCATAAATCCTTAACCCCGATTCATCATCGTCATTCTCCATTAACCCCTCATCTTCAAAATATTTTGATAACTTCATCCATCCCATCACCCTCCCCTTCACTCAACCTGAATTTATCATACATCAGTTCCACTCTGAGTACTTCCATGCTGAGCTCCCTGCCTGCTCCTGCTTTATACACGGAGAAACAGATTAGTTCCTCTCTGAGATAGTGTAATGCTGGTGTTGGCGGTGAGAGCAAAGAGCTGCATAACTACGTATTATGTAGTTACTCAGGGTAAAGAAGAGGAAACAAAGGTTAAGGATAGTAAATAAATCTGTGTACATACATATAAATATATATATATATATATATATATATATATATATATATATATATGCATGTATGTATATATATAATATATATATATATATATATATATATATATGTAATATAAATATATGTATTATTAAAGTAATTCTATCGTTTTCAAATAAGCATTGCATAGGCGATTGTATTGTGTTTCCAATGCACAAAGTGATTTATTTTAGCAGATGTAAATAGTTAACAGTTCAATACATTATTATATTATGATACAGTACAGTACAGCCAATACCAAAAGATAAATACATACCGCCGCAATCGCATGCGCTCGCTGCGCTTCCATGGGCCCCAGTGGACAGTATATCTCTCTAGATTACTGGGGTCAGAGTAGACTGAAGACTGGGAGAGCAGCTATGATCATATATACATTCAGTGTTACAGAGAGAACAATGCAGATGATGTGGCTTGCTTCTATAGGTCCAAACTTCGAGTGGGTCCAGGGTAAACAGGTCATAGGCTACTTCAAACAACCCCCTCAAAGGCTGAGGTCAACATTCCAGATGAATCTCCAGCCCAGAAACCAGTTACAAGAAGTCCATTAGCATTTTACAGTCTGATATCAATCTGACAAGATATTGCCTAATATCAATAACTAGAGTATGCAATATGCGATCTCTTCGGTGATGGAACCGGACAGCTGCTGATGAATAGGGAATTAGAATGATATCAGACATGTCACATTTCCTGTAACCTGAACCTTTAATAACACTGAAGTGTACATATAATCAAAATATATAAACTAATAATAAACTAAATACTATCTGCTCATAAATTACTGTGTAACGGAACCAATATGAATATGAATTATATAAATAACTAAATGTTGTAATGCGAGTGTTTACGTGCGTATTTTACCATGCGATAGCTGTATGCCACGTGTAGCGTGGCATACTGAGTGCAATCGGCGAATAAAACAATATTAACCAATGTACTTTCGTTCATCCAATTATACGACTTCGACAGTATATATATTTATATATATATATATATATATATATATATATATATATATATTTATATATATATATATATATATATATATATATATATATATATATATATATATATATATATATATACATATATACCAGACATAAAGAAAAAGGAGCGCCACACATATTATCCCAAAAATACTTAGGCTGATATCAAAAACAGAATTTAATACAAAAGTGCTTAAAAACATCTAAAACCAACATAAACCAAATCAATGTCCGTGCATGATGTATAAAACAAAACAGCTTATCTATCCTCCTCCATACATTGAGATAGGTAGTCCAGAGCGTGGGCCGAACTCCTTGATAGATAAAGCACGTCCCACTCCAAGTCCCGATAATGGGAGTAGACCAGTGACACTAACCGCGTTTCGTCTCTAATAAGACTTTCTCAAGAGCTCATTTTCAGTCTCTGTCATTAAGCAAATATAAATAGTGGAGCCCTCTTTTCTCCAAACCAATTGCGTCCGAGCACTTCCATCTTCATTGAATGCATTGGAACGCAGCAATTACGTATTTCCGGAACCACGACACCTCTCTTCCAGCTAACTGGACTAGAAATGTATCTTCTTTTCTTTCTTGTTGTATATTTGATTTATAACATATTTGTTAAGTAGATCTAAACTGAACAATGTTTTTTCAGAAGATGCAGATTCTAACAGCTTCAATTTTGTTTTCAGCTTCTTTCTTTCAAAGGATTCTTTCTGTTTCTGTCTTTCCTGTTTGAAAATGATTCTATTCCGAGAGCCACCAACACAGTTCATAGTGCGTCCATTTGCAACCTGCAAACGGACGCACTATGAACTGGGCTCGGATGCACTCTCTGGATGATAAGAAGAAGGAATATTAGAGTATCCACATTACATTAATTTACTCATCAGATAAGCTGCTATTATTCATATATTTGGTACGGGCATAATTCGCAACAATTTTTATATTGTCATTTGTTTGAAAGAATTACACTATGTGTGGCGCTCCATTTTCTTTATGTCTTGGATTGTAGGTTTGGCACTTGCAGACAGGCGTCACCTGACTTAGTAGCTGCCTACTGTGAATAAAATTATATATTCCTATTGATATTATCACAGTTTGATCACTTATAGCGCCTGTTTAGCTTATTTTCTTTTTGATATATCTATCTATCTATCTATCTATCTATCTATCTATCTATCTATCTATATATACACGACATTAAGGCCACCACCTGCCTAATATTATGTAGGTCCCTCTCGTGCTGCCAAAACAGCTCTGACCCGTCGAGGCATTGACTACACATATAAATGGCGCATAAACTCCCGGCCGTCCACATGATGTAAAAGAAACCGTGATTCATCAGATCAGGCCATTTTCTTCCATCGTTCCATGGTCCAGGACTGTCACTCACATACCCATTGTAGGCACTTTTGGAGATGGTCAGTGGTCAGCATAGGAACACTGACTGGTCTGCAGCTATGCAGCCCCATGCGCAGCAAGCTAGAATGCGCTGTGTGTTCTGACACCTTTCTATCATAGCCAGCATTAACTTGTTCAGAAATTTGTGCTACAGTAGCTCTTCTGTGGGATTGGACCAGAGAGGCTAGCCTCCGCTACCACGTGCATCACCGATGACACTGTCGCCGATTCACCGGTGCACTGATTGTCGCTCCAGGGACAATTTTTGGTAGGTACTAACCACTGCATACATGAAAAATCTTTCAAGACCTGCCATTTTGGAGATGATCTTTTACTATCATTTAGCTATCACAATCTGGCCCTTGTCAAAGTCCCTCAGTTCTTTCCACTTATCCATTTTCCCTGCTAACAACACATCAACTTCAAGAACTGACTGTTCATTTGCTGCCTAACATGCCCCACCCCTCTACAGGTGCCATTATAATGAGATAATCAATATTATTCACTTCACTGTCAATGGTTTTAATATTGTGATGACTGGTCAATATATATATATATATATATATATATATATATATATATATATATACTCATTATTTCATCAGTAAGCAAGTTTGATATTTATTTAATTGTCTCTTATGTTTAAAGGGGAAATGCCAGTTTGCCAGACGTGGCTGCTTAGGTAAAAAAACATTCTTTGCACACAAGAGAAAAATCTAGAATATATTGTAAGCTTGTGTAAGGGTATGTTCTATGTTTACCTATCTACCGTAGGACAACACAGCATCCCTAGTTAATACTCCGCCCTTAAGGCTCCTTAGGAACAGAAGGTATATGAGTAAATCTGCCATCTAATTTGAGGTACTATAGCCATCGAATCATGTGCTGCTTTCACTTATACTATTTCAGTCTCTAGCACCAAACCTTGAGTCCTTCAATGCTTAGTAAACAGCAGTAAGTTTGTAAGATTACAGAAATTAATAAAATGTAGCAATGTAGCAAACACAGTTCTAACAATACAAACCAAGACCATTCCTGGTTCCTGAGTATCCTAAGAAGACTTAACGCTCTACAATTGGCTTTGATTACGATAAATAAAGTGACAATGGTAATAACACATTTTACCATATTACTTCTTTTTTAAATTAATATTATTGTTATGGTTTACTGAGTTCATGTGTTGTTGACATAACAGAATGACTCTGTAGCACTCAGGAAAGATAATCTTCTTTTCTATGTGAAAAATTCCGCAACATGGAAGATAGACAAACCCCCACAGTTCTGCAGAAGCATCTCCCATAGCTATATTACTATTCTTTTGGATCTGTTGAGCAGGAGGTGAAAGTCATTTAGGCAATTTGAAACCCTGGATTACAGAAAAGACAAGTCTATGAAAATTATCCAATGGTAATTGATTGAAGACGGTCAACATCTGTGTTGGAACAATCACACTGTGGATGTTATGTCAGATTAGACAATTCTAGACACTACTAGCCAATGACAAAACATCATTTGTTAAATGATGCTGGATTTAAGAGTATTAAGTTTACAGAGAGCCAGATTAGTGAAGGTCATCCTGAAGCCATAGATATGGAAGGATGTCCCATGTGAAGCTGAAGAACGATCATAAGAAACCTCATTCTTCCTTTCAAGCCCAAAGTATGGTCACATCGACATATCAACATACGACTGAAGTACACAAGAACATCACAGTGTGACGAAGATGTGACCCGAATGCCATTCAGTCATTTTCACAACATTAAACAATGTCTTTGAGCCACTACTGTTTTATGTATTTGGCAGTGATGTAGCTCATATAAGTGGAAGGTATTTATAGTGTGAATAATCCACCGGGAACTATTTTCCATGTACTAATAAAGCAAAGCAGCACGTACTTGTTGTTGTATTTGGCCACAGCGCTTGTGGTGTAGCAATATATGGTTTCCTTATGTAAGGACTTGACAGTACAGACTATTGTAATAAATAAAAAGTGTAGATGGTAAGATTTCATCACCAAGGTCTTTTTTCCTTTTCCACAACATGCAAAATATAAAAGTGTCCGTTCTGTAAAATTCGTGAGGTTACTTTCTTATTGTTTTACCTTTTTCTTCCTCTCATTGTTTATGGCTTGGAGGTGCTATTGATCCTCTTACTATATGTATATATATATATATATATATATATATATATATATAGTTTATAGTATACTACACAATTGTATACTATATATTATTTATATGTATTGTTTTTTTGTGTTTCAAACCTTTTAGGTAGTGCCATGACTTGAATGTTGTGACATAACAGGTAATATTGTGGCGGAAAAGTCCATTTTGCAGAAGTACAATCATTGAGGTACGCTTTTGCTTCACCATTCCATGTAATGCCACTCCACTGTATTTTCATATTGTCTATGAATAGAGCTGTGGGTTTGCTGTGGTTGACCATATTCCACTGGAAACAGGTTTGTCCAGCCCTATGAACAGCTTAATGCTCTCACTTGCTAGAGGTTGGAATAACCGAGTGAATGTAATAATGCCCTGACTGGCTACAGGTTGGTCTATTGGATATTCTAGTGCTCTGATAGGATACATGTTTGGTAGTCAGTGTATGTTTTAATATGCACATTGTCTACAAGATGTTCTAACACTGTGCATGTTCTAATGATCTGATTGGCTACAGGTTAGTCTATCCCTGTGAATGATACAAAACTCTTACTGACTACTAGTAGGGTTCCAATAACTTGGAAATTAAAAACAGGACACCCATACATTTCTTTATTGTGATATTATTGTGACTCTACAAACCCATGACTTATTGTATATCATAAAAATGCATATATATGTTCATGAATTACAAATATGTTTGAAAAAGTCTTGTGACAGCACCATTACTGCTGTGTGGCGAATTCACTGAAATGGTGCATACAAAAGGGAACAAATATATAATATATCAACAGCCTAACACATATTAAGCCACAACTCTGATGTCCAAAGTGACAAAACACGTTGGTATATATTCCAGACCAAGGTTTGCAGAGTGATCGGACTGAGGCTTTATCTGACGGTGTTCTCGCTGGAGCCTCTGTGACTGGCCAAACACTAATGCTTTGTTTTAATAAACACAGAAACAGGAGGGGTGGCAGTGTTATTATCAGTCTCAAGTGACATTGCTCTGTGCCATTGCTCACACAGAAACAGGAGGGGTGGCAGTGTTCTTATCAGTCTCAAGTGACATTGTTCTGTGCCAATGCTCATACAGATACAGGAGGGGTAGCAGTGTTCTTGTCACTCTCCAATCTTTCCAGTCACATTGCTGAGTGCAATTGCTTACACAGAAACATAGGTGGCAGTGTTTTTGTCACTCTCCAATCGCCAGTCACATTGCTGAGTGCATTTGCTGACACAGAAACAGGAGTGGCAGTGTTCTTGTCAGTCTCCAGTGCCATTGCTCATACAGAAAGTAAACAGGAGGAATGCCAGTGTTCTTGTCCCTCTCCAAAAAGTTTACTATGATCCCTGATGAAGCCGTGGTTACTACCAGGCGAAACGCGGGATTGGACTTTACATATTTTGTTTGATCGATCAAACTCTCTTTTTCACATGCACTCGTTCTATGAGAAAATCGGAACTTATCCGGGAATTATTTGTGCAGTACGGCAGCCTACTTATCTCTACCATTTCTCTACATTCGATTATCCAGACTCTTTGACACCAGCTGATCTGGATAGGTGGAGACTCTATACAGCTTTCCATGACAGCTGCAGAAGCGGCATGCTTATCCGACAACTGCTTTTACACCGGACTTCCATCAAGCTATAGTAAGTCCTTATCCACAACTTTTATATACTTTTATACTGCGCTGGAAGGTTGGGGCTACGGATCCTTCCTTTGCTTGGATCTAGACGGAAAAGCCATTAAGGGATTTTTATTGGAGATTTATTGTTATTGTTTTTATATTTCAATTGAATTTATTGTTATTTATGCTATCTGGCCAGAAGCATTTCGTATTATACACCTTGACATATTGTGTTTTGTGATTTGTTTGTTTTGTTCAGCACCTAGGAGTTTTTCTATGCATTGGTGATTGTGAGGATTTGGGGTTTCCTCTTTTCTCCTGATTGGCATCTTGTTGCACATATTGCTTTTATAGGGAGCGCAGATTAGGACTATCTTTATTCTCCAAAAAGTTTGTTGAACCTTTTTAACATGTGGGTGGGAGGGCCCAAGGAAAATTCCATCTTGCACCACTCTTCTTTTCTGCCACTGCTGTGTGGCAATGTTTTCTAGATGTGCTATGAACTGCCGTGTGTTTGTGCCATTGCTCTGTAGCTTAGTATCCAGCCAGCTCACTGCAGTCTTTGGCGAAAGTGGATGAAAATAATATTGTGACCTGTGAGGTGGTAAAAATTGACTGGAAATGACTGCAAATTAGTGTTATTAAGGTTAATAATAATAATATAGGAACAAAAAACATATTTTAGCTATTTTTTAAAAAACTACAGATCCAAAACCAAAACCAAAACCAAAACACATGAGGGCGGTTTTGCCAAAACCAAAACACGAAGTTAATACAGATTCAAAACCAAAACTAAAACATGGGGGTCAGCAAACATCTCTAGTAATAATGTGGCCATTTAAATATTTTAAACCATCTAATTTGAAACTGTAAAGAAACGAACCCTGTACACAGCCCTGTGTTGATGACATAACAGAGGGCAAGTATTTCCCTTTATTCTTTCTCCCATTCCCCCTCCCTTTCCATTCTTCCTACTCTATGGTGTAGAGCATATGGGGACACTATATGGGAGTACAGGAGCTTTCTAGGACATCTGGTATGGGAGTATAGGAACATATGGAGAATAATGATATGATGCAAATAGGACTATGGAGACTATGACACATATAAGGGACATATGAACAATGCAATACACTTATGGGACTTATGGAAGCATTATGTTGGGAAGACTACAGGGGGTTATTACCGAGGCTGCAGTGTGTTATGTCATGGAGGCACTGGTGGTGTTTGCTCCCTGTCAGCAGTAACATTGTATTGAGTAAAATATTTATGTTGATGCAAGCTGTATTGAGCGCAAGGATTAAGCAATCTATGGCAGGATTATAAGCAATCTGCACTAGAATGCTATGTTGTACCGGGATATCACTGTACTGTATGGGAATAAGGAGCTAATACCTGTAACATGGGAATTGTAATGGAATTCTGGATACAAATAGACACACACACACACACACACACACACACACACACACACACACACACACACACACACACACACACACACTCAAATGAAGACAGTACTTACACACATTTATAAAACAGTCTAAATATTATGAGTAATGAAAACTTGGTCATGTATTAATCTTAAATGAAGCTCTACATCTGTGTGTAATTTTTCCTGATAGTCAAAGGAACAAAGGAATGATATTGCTGAGTAAGCTGGAAACTGTATTTGTGTGGTTAATGAATAAGATTAGTTATTAAATGGAAACTTGATTATGTATTGTTCCATCTATTCTAAACTGTTTATATTATATGTGAGATTGTTATTGAAGATGGTTATGTTAATGAGAATATCTTAAAGGAAGCTCTACATCTGTGTGTAATCTTTCCTGATATATTATATATATATAAGCAGGAAATGAAACGCGTAAGTATCTGGCGGAATACAACAGCTACTTTGGTATTATTCCTTTGGAGTAAAAGTGAAACTTCTAATTATGAGGTGTATTGTGGAAATGAAGAGACAAAAGTGTTTGTTACTGTAAGTGCTAAATAGCAGACATCAAACTATTTATATATTCCTGCATTGCAGTGACTGGACACAGCTTTATTATTTACATAGCTGATGCAAGCCATACTCTGCTGACAATTAGAGCCACCTAATTAAACTTTCTTTTATTGTGGTAGTGTATTGTTCCTAATATAATTGCTTCTGAGCACGGAGATTTAGAGATTTAAGCTTTAAGCATACAAAATCAAGCTCCTTTATTGTGTATTGTTAACATCTAAGCGGTTGCTCTTGTCTCGATTCTATTTATTGCAGGTTCTATTGATGTTGACGTTAGATAATTTATTGATTATATATGATTTTATGCATTAATAAATATGTATATATTAAGTAACAAAAAGAAGGAAGAAAAGGGAGCATGACAAATACTCAGATACTTAAATATAAGTAAATATATAACTCACATTTACTGGCAGTTTTACCTAAAAAAGATTTTGTATTTATTTCCCATATAATATCTTAGATGCATTAAAATAATTATAAAAACACTATAATCTGCATCAATTGTATATTTAGGATTGCAGTAAATCATGGATACATTTAATAAAATGCACACTATACAGTCCGAGTAAGGAACCACAATAATGAATATATATCATCAATCAGGAATCTTGTGTGTATATATATAATACAATGATTGCTTTTGAGAAGAGTTCTCAAAAATTAGCCCAATAAGGGTATAAACTGATATGGAGAATAGTGCTGATAATTTGCATAAGATAGATTATGTATGTGCACTCGATACCGAGAAAAGTTCTTACTGGGTGTGCTGCTTACCACCTGAACATCAGCGCGGCAGATCTCAGAGCACAGTCCATTCCACCGGTCTCTTGTGCATAAGTACTTTCAATAGCGCCCACTCTGTGACAGACAGCAATAGGATAAATGTATCCAGTGCTAAGTGGTTAGCACTTCTTCCTCACAGCACTGGGGTCATGAGTTCAATTCCCGACCATGGCCTTATCTGTGAGGAGTTTGTATGTTCTCCCCGTGTTTGCGTGGGTTTCCTCCGGGTGCTCCGGTTTCCTCCCACACTCCAAAAACATACTGGTAGGTTAATTGGCTGCTATCAAATTGACCCTAGTCTGTGTGTGTGTGTGGTACAAAATGTAGACTGTAAGCCCCAATGTTGCAGGGACTGATGTGAGTGAGTTCTCTGTACAGCGCTGTGGAATTAGTGGCGCTATATAAATAAATGGTAATAATAATAATAATAATAATAGTGCCAGCAACCCTTGTGCAGATAGTTCAACTGACGCGTTTCTCCAGTGGCAAACTAGTGTAATCAGGAGTATATGTACCTATATAGGCCAATACTTATTATGGATTTTTTTTCTGCCATATCTGACTATCCAGAGCAGTTCCACATTTTTCTATATAGTATTTTGTATTTATCATTGTGGGAGGCTCATATATCCCTTGGAACAAGATGCTTTCATTAATTTTATTTGATTAGGGGATATTTTCTCTGGGTGCTTATTAATTACATCTAGCAGCTGAATCGTCGAATTTTGTTTCTTTTTACCACACTATTAGCCACATTCTTTTTCAGGAGCGCACTGCTTAATTGTTACACATTATTTAGCTGTATTTTCCTATGTATACAAAATAAAGCACAAGAATTGAACAGAGAACTGTTTTTCTCTGCATATTTGTTTAGATGGACACATCAAATATTTTTAAGATGATACAACCTGGCAATAATGTTTCAATTTTCTTAAACAAAACAGGTCTGGTTCATTAAGGAAAGTAAAGGAAGGAAATGAGTAAGTTTTCTCCTGGACAAACCATGTTACAATGCAAGGGGTGCAACTTAGTTTATTGTTTTGCACATAAGTTAAATACTGGCTGTTTTTTCATGTAGCACACAAATACTTGATAGCTTTATTTTTGCACTGAAATTCAAAGCTTATCTAGGACATGTCCTACCCCAACTATAAATCTGGCAGCACATTTTAAATTTACCTCCCCATCAATGCAACATGGTTTTGCCCAGGTGCAAAGTTACTCCATTTTGTTGCTTTCCTTTCCTTAATGAATGAAGCCCAACATGTTTTAGTATACTGTTGTTTTAATACTTAGAAGAAATTTGTCAAAATACATTTTGAGTATATTTAGGATGATTGTACATAGCAAAAATATAGGAGACTATCTGCAGAGTAGAACAATTTTAGATAAATGAAAAGAAAAATGAACTTACATCACAGAAAAGAAAAAAAGAAAAACCAGTTCAACAGTTTTTGAATAAATGATTAAATCTTTATAACATTTAAGTAATTATCAATATGCAAAATAAATGGCATACAAAATGAGCTGTCCTAAACATGGGCCTATGTGCAGGGCCGGCCTGGCCCACCGGGGTACAGGGTAAATCAAAATTGGGCTCCTCCACCTGAGTGCTCCACCCCTTACTGCATACTTGCCAACTCTCCTGGAATGTCCGGGAGACTCCCGCATTTCGGGTGAGTCTCACGGACTCCCGGGAGAGTGTGGCACTAGGAAGTGGGCAGAATTGGGCAGAAGTAGGGCAAAATGTCGCGATTCTCCGGGAATCGCAGCATTTGGCCCCGCCCCCTGCTGTAAAATGACGCTTTTTGTGTCATTACTTCACAAGGGCGGGTCGAAAATGATGTGATTTTGGAGGCCCGCCCCCTGCACGCCCACCTGCCCCAGGGAGGCTCCTGGACACCAACTCCAGAAAGTTGGTAAGTATGCCTTACTGTAGTGGGGTGCTGCCACCTGGGCCACACACCCCACCATCGCTCCCTGCAACTGTCGTCTCTGCTGCTGGGGCAGTACATGCTCAGCCCCGGCTCTCCAGTAGGAGCTCATCACACGTCAGCACACATAACACAGTATGCTTGTTTATATGAAGGACTTGGAGCTTTTTGGCCCAATCAGGCTTCCTTACTCTGTGGAACACAGACACACATGTCAGGTGTGCATACTACACAATCCTATTCATCACATTCTAGCATCACTGAGAGCAGCTACTACTAATTTTGAAGGACTTCAACTGGATTATGTGAGTAAGCACACTTAGTGCTATGTTATTATATTAAGATGCTGCTCATTGTAATAGAAAATAAACATCTCTGTCATCTCTGTGAGCAGATACAGAGAGCTATTATTAATTCACTAGAACCATATAATCTAAATAAGTGCATTTAGTACCATTTGTTTGTAATATATTTGCTATTTATTCTTAAATTAATATACAATTTGTAGCTTGTTTGATATGCTATGTGATTACAATATCTCATTTATATTTCATTACACTGTTGCTAATTGAAATTTTTGTGCAATGTGGTTTGCTCTTGATATGTATATTCATCATTTAGAACAGTTACACCTGTACAGCAATGTGATGTTGGCCTAGGGGTGTGTCCATTTAGGGTATATATGCCCTCTGCGGAACTTACCTGGCACAGCTGCTGTCACTTTAGATGATCCATATATATTATGTGAGTTAACACTTACCCGGACCATAAAAGCCACTGTCACACAGCCGCAGTAGTAGTACTTTCTGGTTTGCAGTTTGATATTCTGTCACTTTTAGAGCAGACCACAGCAAGAGAGAAGTACAGATTAGAAAGTGGTGGTGGTTTATTGCGAGATAGGGAGGTGAGATGGAATCAGGAGAGAAGGAAGACAAAAGTGTTCTAGCAACTGGGTATAAATGTTAAATAAAAAGATTCCCTTCACATGTACTGTGGGTAGGCTCACTACTGGAATGATAAGGCTTGGAATAAATTGGGGCAATTCATTTTAGGGAAATGGTTTGTAAACAGTGTGTAACATAAACACTTTAAAAATCGCTCATGCTGCATATTTGCAAAGCATCTAAAACGCCACAATAAAGTAGAAGGTGCCACCGGGACATATCAGTTGTGGAGTTTTCTTTAAATATGTTAAATCTTTTTTCTGTACAAATTAATTTTAACTAAAGGTACCCCCAAGATAAACGCAATATAATTTTTGTCAACTAACAAGCAATCATAATTATCATACTTGGATGGTTTTAATTATTTTTAGGATTAGATCTCAGTGTTTTAGATCTGTGTGCTAGACTTAGCAGTAATTCTATTATTAATATTCTTTTTATTGTACAGTACTGCAGGAAACTGAACTAAAACAGACGTCCCTTTTTGTACAATGGTCTGGCCACATGTACAGTCATGGCCAAATGTTTTGAGAATGACACAAATATTATTTTTCACAAAGTCTGCTGCCTCAGTTTTTATGATGGCAATTTGCATATACTCCAGAAGGCCATGAAGAGTGGTCAGATGAATTGTAATTAATTTCAAAGTCCCTCTTTGCCATGACAATGAACTTTATCCTAAAAACAACATTTACACTGCATTTCAGCCCTGCCACAAAAGGACTAGCTGACATCAGGTCAGTGATTCTCTTGTTAACACAGATAAGAGTGTTGACGTGGACAAGGCTGGACATCACTCTGTCATGCTGATTGAGTCAGAATAACAGACTGGAAGCTTTAAAAGGAGGGTGGTGCTTGAAATCATTATTCTTCCTCTGTTAACCATGGTTACCTGCAAGGAAACACGTGTAGTCATCATTGCTTTGCACAGAAAGGGCTTCACAGGCAAGGATATTACTGCTAGTAAGATTGCACCTAAATCAACCATTTATCGGATCATCAAGAACTTCAAGGAGAAAGGTTCAATAGTAGTGAAAAAGCTTCAGGGCGCCCAAGAACGTCCAGCAAGTGCCAGGACTGTCTCCTAAAGTTCATTCAGCTGCGGGATCGGGGCACCACCAGTGTAGAGCTTGCTCAGGAATGGCAGCAGGCAGGTGTTAGTGCATGCTCAGTCAGGAGAAGACTTTTGGAGGATGGCCTGGTATCAGGAAGGCCAGTAAAGAAGCCACTTCTCTTCAGGAGAAATATCAGGGACAGACTGATATTCTGCAAAAGGTACAGGGATTGGACTGCTGAGAACTGGGGTAAAGTCTCTGATAAGTCTCTGATGAATCCCCTTTCAGATTGTTTGGGGCATCTGGATAAATGCTTCTCCAGAGAAGGAAAGGTGAGCACTACCATCAGTCCTGTGTGAGATCATTTATATGGGGGGTTGCTTCTCAGCATTGGGAGTGGACTCACTCACAATTTTGCCTAAGAACACAGCCATGAATAAAGAATGGTACCAAAACATCCTCCAAGAGCAACTTCTCCCAACCATCTAAGAACAGTTTGGTGACAAACAATGCCTTTTCCATCATGATGGAACACCTTGCCTTTTGGATCCATGGCCAGGAAACTCCCCAGACCTTAATCCCATTGAGAATTTGTGGTCAATCCTCAAGAGGCGAGTGGACAAACAACAACTCACAAATTCTGACAAACGTTGATTAGGCAAGAATGGGCGGCCATCAGTCGGTTTGTGGCCCAGAAGTTGATTGACAGCATGCCAGGGTGAATTGCAGAGGTCTTCAAAAAAAAGGGTCCACACTGTAAATATTGACTATATTGACTTTGCAATAAAATGTAATTGTCGATAAAAGCCTTTGACACTTATTTTTTTTTAAATACAGTATTTTTATTGAAATTTTTTAAGATATAAACATACTAAACAAAAAAGAAAAGAAAAACAATTGCATACATATCGGAATTAAATGACGGAATTTACAAGATTACATTAAAGCATAATAATAATAAATGTGCTATATTCATTCAGGATCATACATCGTAAATGCTTATACATAAGTATGTTACACATGCAGGGTTTATTACATGGACTCAGATACTTATTATAAGAACTGCGGTAGCCATACATTTAAGTAGATAGAGCATCTGTACTAGATGACATAGGATAGAATGGAGACTCTAACCATCTGTACCATATATTCTCAAATTCCTTCAGAGCCTGTCTGCTAGTATAAACAAATCTCTCGTGCCTTATGGTGGTATTGACCAGTGCCTTCCAATTTTTAACCGTGGGACTCGTCGGGGCCAACCACAGCCTCGCTATACAGACCTTAGCCAACATCAATAACTGTGAAATGTACATTTTTGTCAGTTTATTAACTTTCCCCTTCAATCGGAGCCCAAAGAGACAAGTGGCCGGTGAACTAAGAGACACTTCAATTCCAGTAACCTGAATACATCTCCTGATCCTTCGCCAGAAGATTTGTATACATGAACACTCCCATAGAAGGTGCCAAAAGTTAGCATTGATCGAATTGCATTTCGGACAGTTAGGGGTAGCATCCGGGCGAAATTTTGCCAATCTAATAGGGGTAAAGTAGGCCCTGTGTAAGATAAACACCTGTATTTGTTAAAATTTTAATGATGAAGTATAACCTTTAGTACTGTCTGTAACCATTTCCCACTCCTTGTCTGATAAAGGGCCAATATCTATTTTCCACTGATTCCTCAAACCATCCAAATCATCTGCAGTGGATTCATACAGAAGACATGAATACATTCGAGAGATCAGACCTCTATAACCCAAGGCCTGTAATTGTTTCCTCAGTGGATCCACCCCAAACACCAATGTCTCCCCTTTAAATTGTGTGTTTAGGGCGTGTCGTAATTGAAGGTAAGAATAAAACATTGTTCTGGGTACAGAGAATTCCCCAACCAACTGTTCGAAGGATTTAAGTACATTTGTGTCATAAAGTTGACCTACCGACACCACACCCAACCGAGACCACTCCCTGGCCCTCTTCACTGTATTCAACTTCTCAAATTTCTTTGCCCCCCAGATTGGAGTACATGGATCAATGTCAGTTTGTTTCATTATTTTATTACAGATTGTCCAAATCTTAACTGCCTGAATCAGGAGCGGAGGAGCCCGCATACCAAGCCGCCCCGCCAGTAGTGACTGTAACGGAGTGTGATCAGAATTGGTGTACCAACACCCAATGTAGCTCATGGTAATCGGGGTCCAAAACCCATGCCCTACGGTGGACCAACTGAGATGCAAAATAATATAAAGGGCAGCACAGTGGCCTAGTGGTTAGCACATCTGCCTCACAGCACTGGGGTCATGAGTTCGATTCCCAACCATGGCCTTATCTGTGTGGAGTTTGTATGTTCTCTGGGTTCTCCGGTTTCCTCCCACAATCCAAAATCATACTAGTAGGTTAATTGGCTGCTATCAAATTGACCCTAGTCTGTGTTTGTTAAGGAATTTAGACTGTAAGCTCTACTGGGGCAGGGACTGATGTGAGTGAGTTCTCTTTACCGTGCAGCGGAATTAGTGGAGCTATATAAATGATGTTGATGATGATACTTACACTGGGACATGAAACATTTTTACCTATTTCTCATAGATTGTTTGTGGGGACATGCGGACAAAAGTTTTGAGCCCCCAGCTGTTATGTCACAGAGAGGAAAAATATTTCAAGGTCCGCTGACTTCTATTCATGCCAGAGCATATACCTTTGAAGACCTTCAACCATCAAGCGGATCACACCAGAAGCATGTGGTGTGTTTGCGTGGGTTTCCTCCGGGTGCTCCGGTTTCCTCCCACACTCCAAAAAAAACATACTGGTAGGTTAATTGGCTGAAATCAAATTGACCCTAGTCTCTCCCTCTCTGTCTGTCTGTGTGTGAGTGTGTGTCTATAGTAGGGAATTTAGACTGTAAGCTCCAATGGGGCAGGGACTGATGTGAATGAGTTCTCTGTACAGCACTGCGGAATTGGTGGCGCTATATAAATAAATGATGATGATAATGATGAATATAGTTTCAAGTTAGGAAGTGCAAATCCACCAGAAGATCTGGATCTATACAGCGAGCTGAGCTTGACCTTAGCCCTTCCCCCTCCCCAAACCAATGAAATCAAATAGCTATCAATGCATCGGAAAATGGAGGGTGGAATATATACAGTTGACTGCTGGAGTATATACAAAAACTTTGGCTGCACCATCATCTTAATTAAATTTATCCTACCGGAGACAGAAAGTGGGAGCTTCTTCCATACATGAGTTTTTTCTTTAATGTATTTGATCTGGGGCCGCAAATTAAGTTCTACATATTCAGCTGGGGTATTAGAGATTCATATTCCCAAGTATTTGAATTTCGATGCCCATTTTAACTGTAAGCCTTCTAGCATTGTCACTGGACACTCCCATCCCAGAGGGAACACGCTAGATTTATCCCAATTAATTTTTAGGCCTGAAAAAAAACCAAATCCATCAACCACCCACAGCAAATGTTTTAGGGAAGTGTCGTGATCTGAAAGGAACAGCAGCATATCATCTGCATATAATGCCACCTTTTCCTCTCTGTGCTCTGATCTAAGTCCCACAATTTCTCTATCATGCCGGATCTTACAGGCCAGCGGCTCTATTGCTAATGCAAACAGGGCCGGAGACAACGGGCATCCCTATCTAGTACCCCGCTCTAATTGAAATTGTTGAGAAAGATGCCCATTGACACAGACCCGCGCCACTGGATGTGAATACAAAAGTTTAACCCATTTTATAAATTCCGGGCCCACTCCAAATCGGGACAATACCTCCCACAGGTATGGCCACTCCACCGAGTCAAACGCCTTGGCTGCGTCCAAGGACACCACAACTTCGCTCTCAGAAGAGGGTGACCGCACCTGCAGGAGAGTATACAGCCTTCTAAGATTGATAGACGTGGACTTGCCCGGCATAAATCCTGTATGACCCGGATTAATTAATTCCAGCACCACTCTACTTAACCTCAAAGCCAGTAATTTTGCCAGAATCTTAACATCATTTGACAAAAGTGAAATCGGGCGGTAGGACTCAGGGTACAACAAATCTTTCCCTGACTTAGGCAGCACCACCACTATTACCTCTGCCATTGTGTGTGTGTATATTAGGGAATTTAAACTGTAAGCTCCAATGGGGCAGTGACTGATGTGAGTGAGTTCTCTGTACAGCGCTGCGGAAACAGTGGCGCTATATAAATAAATGGTGATGATATACATATATATATGTATATATATATATGTATATATACATATATGTATATATATATTGGTGTGTGTGTGTGTGTATGTATATATATATATATATATATATATATATATATATTAGTGTATATATATTTATATATGTGTATATATATATATATATATATATATATATATATATATATATAGATAGATTAGTGTATATATATATATATATAGATTAGTGTGTATATATACATACTAGTAGGTTAATTTACTGCTATCAAAATTGACCCTAGTCTCCCCTTGTCTGTCTGTCTGTCTTTGTGTGAGTGTGTGTCTATATTAGGGCATTTAGACTGTAAGCTCCAATGGGGCAGGGACTGATGTGAATGAGTTCTCTGTACTGCGCTGCGGAATTAGTGGCACTATATAAATAAATGATGATGATATATATATATATATGTATATATACACCAATATATATATATATATATATATATATATATATATATACACACCAATATACATATATATAGATATATATATATATACATATATACATATATATATATATATATATATATATATATATAGACGGGGTCAGGTACCATGTGCTGGTGTGGGTGGCGACGACCAGCAGCAATAAGTTACTTGAATGCAGGGTTTTCGGTTTAACTGGCCTCAACCAGTTTTATTATGGTAATCAAAATAAATAAAACATAAATAAAACCTTGCCTGTCCAGCACTTACTTAAACATTTAACACACAAATCATATACTGATCCGGCTTTGTGGCCGGGCAGTATAATTATGTATATTAAGTATTCCTTATTTATCTTTAGACTCTAGTCTTCTTGTCTTAAGACTTTTAAAGGTGTGTTTATTCTGCACCATTTGTGCAGTGTGCATGTAATATGTACATTAACCCCCTTAATACATAAAATAATCACAGGAGACCAAATTCTGCTTATTTTTTTATTCCATGTTTAACTGCACCTAGATTAACCTAAATGCTATCGAACTTAACGGTAATGGTCCCACGCAGAAGTAAGCTGACACTCAGTGTGACTAAGCCTTCCACGCTGACTAACTTATTTTCTTCTTCCATGATGTTTAACTGCACCTAGATTAACCTAAATGCTATCGAACTTAACGGCAATGGTCCCATGCAGAAGTAAGCTGACACTCAGTGTGACTAAGCCTTCCACGCTGACTAACTTATTTTTTTCTTCCTTTTCTTCTTATTTTTCTTTTTTTTTGCGTTTTCTGAATGCTGTTTAAGGCCAGATGAGGTGTCTGTGTAAGATCAGGTGAGCTGCCTCTGGCAGGGGGAGCAGGTCACCTGCATCATCATGTCTTTCGTCTCTAAAACGTCAGACGTTTACGTCTGTAACCTGCAACAATGAAAAATAACAGCTTATTAGGGTAAAGAGTCACTTTTTCATGGTAGACAGAATTTGTTGAGGAAATCTTGAACAACACTGGCCTAGACTATAAGTTATACAGTAGCTGTAAAATATATATATTTACCTCTCTTTCTGCCTTTAGTATAGGTCACACGCTTCTTCTGTCTTGTGGTTTGACGTCTCCTTTTGCGGACGGTCACTGCGCGTTTTTTGGCCACGTGGACCTTCTTTGGTTTTCTTTGATAGGCCATGGTAGTGGCCAATTTGCCCTTCAGCCAGGAGCAGATGACTTGTGAGCTCCCAGCCCTCTCTTTTATACCCTGAGACTACTCTGTCGTTAATGATGTCGTATGGGTGGGGTTTGGGTGTGGTCTGGCCAATTGTTTGTGGCATCGTCAGCATGTCATATGGGTGTGGCCAATTAACCAGTCATAGGGGTCATACTAAACATTATCATCTGAGTCCACAGCAACAATAAATCAGGTGACTGGAATATATGTTCCAGGAGAGCCAAGAAAGAAGCAAGCTTTATATTTGGGTTGTAAACACAATCACAAATGTTTGGAGAGAGCAGGAAAAAACAGCTGAAACAGACCTACACGTAGTGGGAGGGTTATTAGGTGCAGCCATGGATTACAACTGTCAGTAAATTTATTGACACTAAAATAACTGAATTTTCTACCAGCCAGTAACAAAAGTAAATGTCAGAAAACAATAGACCATAGGCCTGATTCATTAAGGATCTTAAATGAAGAAGATTCTTATTTCAGTCGCTTGGACAAAACCATGTTACATTGCAAGGGGTGCAAATGAGTGTTCTGTTTAGCACATAAATTAAATACTGCCTGTTTTTTCATGTAGCACACAGACTGAAATAAGAATCCTCTTCATTTAAGATCCTTAATGAATCAGGCCTCATGAGATTAAAATAAAATGATCACAATACTTTCTTCCTTTCTTCTTAAGATGATTATACTTAATTATTATGTTTCTCTTAATTTAGAAAACAACCATGTTTGCATATCCATATGTATTGATAATGGAAGTTCTCTTATTGTATATGATACAACACAAATCAAAGTAAAAACATTATTTATTACCAGACAACGGCTGGATAAAAACATCAAAACAAACCAAGCTTCAAATTTGCATTTATTCTCCAATCCCTGTGTGGATGTGCTCTTACTCCTGTTTGGTGAAATACAGGCATGTACAGTAACTACCCCTCGCTGAGTAACCTTCGCTGAGTAGAGGATCCCCACTACCCTCCTTATTGAGGCACGCAGTGCTAAATTGGATGTTGAGCTGGACAACATCAAATGTTTTATCAAAGGCATTGAACAGATGCCCGATAAAAGGGATGAGATCGTCAGAGTGCAACATTGTAGCAAAAAAACATTTAGATTCTAACAGAGTTCTCCACCAGTCACCACTTATCTACTCGATTCGATGTCGAAAAGCACTGTAGGGTCGAAGTTTTCAATGTAGTCGCAGACTCCATTCTGTCTGATTTACTTCAGTGGGAGAAATTTGTAACTTGTTTGAATTTCTTTTGGAGTTCAACAAAATGAGTAATGAAGACCTGCGCTCCGCAGCTGATAACGTACAGCAACAATACAAGAAAGATACAGCCCAAGATTTCAGTGACAAACTCATTTTCCTGATTTTATAGAAAGCAACCAAAGGAATTTCTTACAGACATCCTAGAACTAGGACTTTCTCTTGTGTTTCCCAACATCACTAATATTTTTTCCACGTTTGCCAGCATCTATTGCTTCTGGTGAAGGAACGTTCAGTGTGTTAAAGAACGTAAAAAATTATCATCGCTCAACTATGGGGCAAGAGCGATTTAATGGGCTGGCCATGCTCAATATTAACTGTAATAGTTGGATTTATCCAAATTCATTGCTGCATTTGACAAAAAAAACCTAGAAAAGCATTTCTAATTTGAAATCTTCAATAATCCAGTACATCAGTATATGTAGGTAGTATTTTAGTTGTAAATCTTAATAAAGTTAAGCATTACATTCAATGTAAAATACATATTAAATGCATTTTTAATGTAGGTTTTTTTGTTGGGTTTTTTTTGTAAAAAAAGGGGGTGGGAGTCATCTTAATTTGGGTTTCTCTTTGCCTCTATGAACCTCTGAAAGGGCCTGGGTGTGCCTAGATCAGTGTTGGCTAACCTGTGACACTCCAGGTGTTGTGAAACTACAAGTCCCAGCATGCTTTGCCAATATATAGCAGCTTATTGCTGGAAGGGTATGCTGAGACTTGTAGTTTCACAACACCTGGAGTGTCACAGGTTAGCCAACACTGTACCAGATGATCCAACCTTCGCACATCAAGGTCATCATAGCCAACTCTCCCTGAATGTCCGGGAGACTCCTGAATTCCGGATAGGTCTCCTGGACTCCCAGGAGAGCAGGCTATTCCTAGCGGGCAGAATGGAAGCCTTTAGGACATGATTTGAGGTGAATCACATTATTTTGTATTTTCACAAATTACCCTGCACCCTTCCGTCCTCACCTTCACCTCCCCTCCTGGATCTCCCTGAGGCAAAGAAAAAAAAGTTGGTAAATATGATCAAGGTCCCCACCCACTGTCTGCTCGTGTGACATGTTTGTGCAAGCTGGAATTGAGCCTATTAGTACAGAAGGGCAATATTGCAAACATCATAGTAGAAACACTTTGTAACTATCACTTTCATTAAAATAAACTGATACATGTTTTTCTCCTAAAGGTTTATCCTTATTTATGACTTACATTAATCACGAGAGTGAGGGGACATCCGAACTGTCTTTATTACAAGTAACACTTTTGTGTCTATGAAGTTCTTGTTTTGCATTGCCCAAATTTCTACTAGATGTTTATTTATCCGCTGAAGTGCGACTGGAAGACACAAAATGCATCTCGTTAAAAGCATAGGATGATTTCCGCTAACTCAATGGTAGTGCAAAAAGTCCTTTTGTATGCTTCCAAACCGAAAGGAACATCTCCAAAAAATGTGCACCCTCCACCCCTTTATCTCATTTGAATAATCTCGCTTCGCCAAGTTAAATCTTGTTTTTGCACTGCTGTGCAAAACTAGGCACCCCAGTGCACCTACACCGTGGGTTGTCAGTAATACCCTCACTCAACCCAAATTCTCCCATTGGCCGGAGAAAACTTCTGCTCCAACGCCAATGCTGCCATATTGCTCCAAAAATGTATTCACTTTGGTAGAATTCAAGGAACTACCCTAGAGGATTTTAAGCTGTGCATCGTCCAGGCGCGGGCTGGCAATGTACAGCCCGGGGGGGCGCACAGACGGCCGCATCACGTGACACGCGATGGCCCGAACAGCCATCAGACTGAGCGGCCCAGCCAGACCTTGGCATCGTCCATATTACGTTTTGTAAATGAGATCCAGTGCGTTTAGATTTTGGTACAGTATTGGACCCTATGCCTCACAAGTGAATGCTATATAAATTAAAGACTATTGGTTTAGAGAATATTATATGCACCTGGATAGAAACTGGTTGAAGACCATGTCTGGGAAGTACTTAACGATGGTTTGAAAACTAGTTGGCCTGGTTATAAGTGATGTACTCTAAGGGCTAGATTTACTAAACTGCGGGTTTGGAAAAGTGGAGATGTTGCCTATAGCAACCAATCAGATTCTAGCTGTCATTTTGTAGAATGCACTAAATAAATGACAGCTAGAATCTGATTGGTTGTTATAGGCAACATCTCCAGTTTTCCAAACCGGCAGTTTAGTAAATATACCCCTCAGTCTTGGATAGCTCAGATTCGTTAAAATATCTCTCAGAACCGCCATCCCCATAGTTCCCTATGGGAACAGAGGTCTTGTCTAATTTAATAAGCTCTGAAAAACGTAGTTTACTGGAGCTTGTCTCCTATAGCTAATGCCATCTCCAGATGTCTTCAGCAGCTCTCCCCCTATAGTAAAATAGCCAGTGAGGGATCTTCTAATCCCTCCCCAACTAGCTGGATGCTCCTCCCCACCCCCGACATTTGTGCACATTCGTGGCTTGATGGCCGTGCATGCGCAGAGAATAAACAGGGACAGAACCTGGAGATACTCTTTCGCCGCTGAGATTCCTTTTTTCCTTTTCACTGGGACAATTGCTAATCGGAGCAGCTGTCCCAGATTCAGGTAATTGTTAAGTTGCTCCATTACTACAGCTCTTATTGCTGCAAATAGGTACTTCTTCCAGAGCTGCAGAGGGGAGGACGACCCAAAATCCATTACAGGCTGTTACAGCTGAACTGTTTGTGTGAGTGCATTATGTTTAGTTATTATACTGTATTATGTGATTGTGCACTATTTTAGTAGTTTTCCTTAGCATAACACTTGATCCTGATTTATTTGTGGGGATCTGAATGATCTTTCCAATCAAGTACATATTGTCTATTAGAAAAATTACTCATAAGACATTCATCTGGTTATTACTCGTGACATTGGATTAAGAATTCCTTGTAATTGTTGTATCTTTCTATTAGTAGTCGCGGCGGCCTCGGGCACCGCCATGACTCTCTGTTCTTCCTTGCTGGCGTCCTGGCCGTCACTATGATGACCAGGATGTCACTAGTCCTGATTGGCTCCTAGGACTATTTAAGGCAGTAAGGTCTGAGCCTCACTGCCGGTTATAGCGTTCAGCATCTGTATTGCTGCCAGCTCCTATCTTTGTTTGGTGTTTGAACCTTAGGATTGCTTTCACGTGCATGACCTTCTGCCTGAACCTGGACTCTGAACCATTGCCTGTGACCCTGACTCTTTGCCTATACCTGGACTCTGAACCATTGCTAGTGACCCTGACCATTCGCCTGAACCCGGACTCTGAACCATTGCTAGTGACCCTGACCATTTGCCTGCACCCGGACTCTGTACCTGTGCTCGTGACTCTGACCCTGCTGGTACCTGACATCTCCACCGGTGCTCTGTCCAGTCAGCATACCTCTGGCCTCTCTTACTCTGTGCATTACCTCCTGTACATGTGCGCTGCTGTGCGTGCATAAACTTGTACTACTCAGAGCATAAGTCCTGGGGGCATCCGAGTACCTGTGAGCACAACCAGCCTCTATGGGAAAGGCGGCTGCTAAAGGTGAAGACCTCTAACCCTTGTTCTACAAGTTTATGCCACACAGGTGGCCATAACACTTTCCTGCTTTCTGTGAGTGCACCAAGAATTGTCTTACACATCAGTAGAAGTGAGGACATCATTACGATGTGTTGGGTTGGAAACTATATATCATCATCATCATCATCATCATTTATTTATATAGCGCCAACATATTCCGTAGCGCTTTACAATTGGGGACAAACGTAATAAACTAATAAACAAACTGGGTAAAACAGACAAAGAGGTGAGAAGGCCCTGCTCGCAAGCTTACAATCTATGGGACAATGGGAGATTGACACATGAGGTTAAGTATACATTTTGCATCTTGGCCCAGCCAGACTGCAAAGGTAGGGTGACTCATAAGCTAAATGATCCTGTCACACAACAATGTTGGTCCGGGGGTAGTTGTCTTGTGTGAAATTGTGTAACAGGCTAAAGGTAGTGAGGTTAAGATGGTGGTTGAGGAATATTATAAGCTTGTCTGAATAGGTAGGTTTTCAGAGAACGCTTGAAAGTTTGTAGAACAGAGGAGAGTCTTATTGTGCGAGGGAGAGAGTTCCATAGAGTGGGTGCAGCCCGAAAAAAGTCCTGTAACCGGGAATGGGAGGATGTAATAAGGGTGGATGAGAGACGCAGATCTTTTGCAGAACGGAGTTGCCGAGTTGGGAGATATTTTGAGACAAGAGAGGAGATGTATGTTGGTGCAGCTTTGTTGATGGCCTTGTAGGTTAGTAAAAGTATTTTATATTGGATTCGGTAGAAGACAGGCAGCCAGTGTAGAGACATACAGAGTGATTCAACAGAGGAATAGCTATTTGCAAGGAAAATCAGTCTTGCCAAAGCATGCAAAATAGATTTTAGGGGTTTGAGTCTGTTTTTGGGAAGACCAGTAAGGAGGGAATTGCAATAGTCAATGCGGGAGATGATTAGTGCATGAATTAAGGTTTTAGCAGTGTCTTGTGTGAGATATGTGCGGATTCTGGAAATGTTCTTTAGATGTATGTAACATGATTTAGATATAGAGTCAATGTGGGGAACAAAGGATAGGCGTGAATCAAGGATTACACCTAGGCAGCGAGCTTGTGGGGTGGGATTTATGGTCATGTTATCAACAGAGATAGAAATGTCAGGTATGCTCTTGTTGGCGGGTGGGAATATTATTAACTCTGTTTTAGAAAGATTAAGTTTGAGTTGACGAGAGGACATCCAAGATGAAATGGCAGAAAGACAGTCAGTTACACGGGACAACACAGATGTCGAGATATCAGGAGAGGATAGATAGATTTGGGTATCATCCGCATAGAGATGATACTGAAAGCCAAAGGAACTTATTAGATTTCCAAGAGAAGCGGTATAGATAGAGAACAGCAGAGGACCTAGCACCGAGCCTTGTGGTACTCCAACTGATAGGGGAAGCGGAGCAGAGGTGGCTCCAGAGAAATTAACAGTGAAAGAGCGATTAGAGAGGTAAGATGAGAACCAGGATAGAACTGTGTCTTGAAGACCTAGGGATTGCAGCGTTTGTATGAGAAGAGAGTGGTCAACGGTGTCAAATGCAGCCGAGAGATCAAGGAGAATTAGGAGTGAGTAATGGCGTTCAGTCTTAGCAGTGATCAGATCATTAACAACCTTGGTCAGCGCAGTCTCTGTGGAGTGTTGAGAACGAAAGCCAGACTGAAGAGGATCCAACAGGTTGTTTGTGGAAAGAAAGCGTGTGAGGCGAGTGTAGGCAAGTCTCTCTAGAAGCTTGGAGGGGCAAGGGAGCTGAGAGATGGGACGGTAATTTGAGAGAGAGTTTGGGTCGGAGTTTTGTTTTTTTAGAATAGGAGTAATCACTGCATGCTTGTATAGTGATGGAAAGATGCCAGTAGAGAGTGAGAGATTACAGATTTGAGTTAGAGGTGAAATGAGCACAGAAGACAGGGATCTACCAATTTGCGAGGGAATAGGATCAAGAGGACAGGAGGTAGAGTAGGAAGATAAGAAGAGCGTAGAAATTTCCTCTTCATTTGTGGGGTCAAATGAAGAAAGGGTGTCAGAGGGTAATGGGAAGGAAATGAGCTGATGGCTTGTTGAGGAAGAGGATACCATTTCTAGTCTGATCTTGTCAATCTTGTCCTTGAAGTAGGAAGCAAGATCCTGAGCACTGATAGTAGATGGAGGGTTCGGGGTGGGAGGATTGAGAAGATGATTAAATGTATTGAAAAGGCGTTTGGGGTTAGACGCCTGAGCATAGATAAGAGATTGAAAGTATGTTTGTTTTGCAGTGTCCAGAGCATTTCGATAGGAGTGGTAGACAGAAGTATATGTGAAGAAGTCATTAGAGCTTCGAGATTTACGCCAGTGACGTTCTGCTTTACGAGACAGTTTTTGAAGATTTCGTGTTGCTTTGGTGTGCCACGGTTGACATCGAAGTCGACGTGTAGTATGAAGTGTCGCTGGAGCCACTTGATCAAGGGCCGTTGCTAAGGTTAGGTGAAAATGAGGTACTGCCATCTCAGGGGATGAGAATGTAGAGATAGGGGAGAGAAGGTGTTGGAGAGAGGTGGAAAATTGTTGAAGATTAATAGAATTAAGATTTCTACGAGTATGAGGAGGCTTGGTAGAGTTAGACAGTAGAGAGGTTAGAGCAGTGGGGGTGAGAGTGTAGCTGATAAGGTGATGATCCGAGAGGGGGAAGGGTGTATTAATAAAATTAGAAACTGAGCATAGTCTAGAGAAAACAAGATCAAGGCAGTGGCCATCCTTATGAGTAGATGATTCAATCCACTGGGAGAGGTCAAGTGAGGATGTTAGAGAGAGTAGTTTGGAAGCAGCTTTGGAAGGTGGGTTATCAATGGGGATGTTGAAGTCACCCATGATGATGGTGGGGATGTCTGAAGATAAGAAGTGAGGGAGCCATGCAGAGAAATCCTCAATAAATTGTTGGTGTGCTCCAGGGGGACGATAGATCACCGCAACACGTAGGGAGAATGGATTAAAAATGCGAATAGCATGTACTTCAAAAGATGTGAACGTGAGTGATGGGACATTTGGTAGAACTGTGTATGTGCACTGTGGGGAGAGAAGTAGTCCAACCCCACCTCCTTGTCTGCCTTCAGGTCTGGAGGTGTGGGTGAGATGGAGGCCACCATGTGAAAGTGCTGCAGGTGAGGCAGTGTCTGATTGCATGAGCCATGTTTCTGTTATTGCCAGAAGGTTGAGGTTTTTTGAGAGGAAGAGATCATGAACGGAGGTAAGTTTGTTACAAACAGAGCGTGCATTCCAAAGGGCACATTTAAAGGACTTGGGAAGAGAGGGGAGACAGGTGATGTGTTTGAGGTTTGCTATAGAACGGTAGTGTTCTGATGTATGTGTGTGTGAGGAGTGTGGGGGACCTGGATTAGGTGATATATCACCAGCTAATAGAAGCAGAGTGAGCGAGAGATAGGCAAGGGGATTGTAAGATGTGTGGCCTTTTATTTTCTGGCGACAGGTGGAGGCTGTACTTGTTAGAGATAATAAATAGGACAACAGTTCATGGGTGTTAAATAGAGGTGAGTGGAGTAATGCAGGTGCAATATGAACAAATTTGTGTGTTGGTGGAGGGGTGAAAGATGACACAGTCCTAAAGATCATGCCATGAAATGAGACTAAGAAAAGCAATTTGTGAAACATTGTGATAAAAGGGGTAAAAGCAAAAAGAAAGGGTATTTTAAGAATGACCTCTTAGCAGTATTCCATATAAATAGACAAGTAGTGCAGAAATAGGCTGTGGCAGATGTTGCTTATTGCTGGGAGTAAAAGCAAGTCAAATGTAGTCCAATGTTTGTCCAACTGTGTTGTCTAACTGTGCATTTTCGTTCACTTTGTGAGAAAATCCCACTTAGTGCAGAAATCATACACGTCTAACCCCACATACGTCTCCCCATAGAATGTATATATATCTATCAACCCCACAAGCTGGGTTTTGCCTTTAATAAATTGCCATTTTTAAATCCCGCAGGCAAAAGCTTCAAACATTGACTTTTGGTGTAAAGGCCACAGCCAAATTTATTTATTTACATAACAAAACCAAAGATCAATTAGCAACTGGAACATTAACAATTAATGCAGCCAAACCAGCCGATACCCCCTATGATCTTACCATATAGCCAAAGGTCACCCATGTTAAAATTACCACCATACTGAAATTATTCAATACATCTTTGCCCTTCACCATGAAAAAAGCACTTCCCTAAGCTTTCTGCAAATATACATAGACATATCATTCACAATATCTGACAAATAAGTCTCATCCTTTCTATACAACCCCGACAAACCCTCTAAATTGATATATCTATACACAACCTTCTCCACCTCCCTTGCGATATTGCTAAATTAAATTTCCTTCTACACATCTATAGAGGCTTCAACTGCTTACAGAGAAGCCACTTCAATTGAGGAATGACCTTGCACCGAATAAAATCTGTCTTCAGAAATATTGTTTTCAAAAAGGTCTCCTTAATCAAATGAATATTTTTTATATTCTTCATCTATCCAATATTGCTACCTCCCAAAAGCACTAATATTACAACAGTAGTGGCCAAAGACATATTCGCTGCTGAAAATATTAGAATCAATTGCACCCTCTTGAAACAGACACAATAATGGTCCTGATTGAATATAGTAATTTGTATTAAGTGTTTGAGCTACATTTAGTACCTGCCTTAATGAAGCTGAGTCATAACTTACCAGACAAAACAGATACAAGAAAAAAAAGATACAATAGGTGTTAAAGAATCTAAAATATTCAGCAAACAATGATATTGCCCATCGTTACCTTTATTTGAACTTGAAACCTCATCCTGTAAAGTTATGTAAAGACTGCACAAAAGCAGCAGCTAAATTAGATTAAAAGGGTCCTATGCATTAAGGCAAATATAGAGGAAAGAGTAGCGCGATTCTACACTTTCTTATATATTTACACCGCTCTCTTTTCTCCTCCCTGCCCCAAATTCCTCTGTCACCTCCGGGGTTTTGGAGTAGTGTTGCATTATATATAATAGCTTATCATTACATACTTCTCCATGAGCACTGGCACTCTATGGGGGTATTCAATTGTTAGCGAGGTTTATTTTTTCCCTGCAGCGTAAAAAAAATAAAAAAATCTCATGCGGGTTTTTGACGCCAATAACGACCGTTTTGAGTTAGCGCAGCGGGAATACTCGTGCAGTTCAATTGAAAAAGAGGGAACGCTGCCCCCGCACGTTAAAAATTGTGTTTGCGAGATTTTCGGGGAGTGAAGGGGAGTTTTAACGCGGTCATGTATAACACAAAAAAGGATTTCCATACATTAGATTGCATTACACATTGATAATATCTACATTACAGTACTTTCTTTAGCATATTTTTTAATTGAACTATATTTTACCATACAATCATCAAAACACATTACTACATTCATATTTGTACCAAAAACATACATAAATATAATTAATTAGTGATTTTATTTTTTATTTCTGCTATGTTTATTTTATTTCATCATTTTTTCACAAGAAAATCAACTTACACAAGTTAGGCATTAGTGATAAACAACCTTCTGAATCTTCTTCAAAATGTTACTTGGGATGAACAATTTGCATTTCTCATGCTGGACGTAGAGTCCTTATACACCAACATCCCTCACGATAAAGGAATAGAGGTCATACAACAAGTGTTGGCATCTTCTAGTGTGTTGTCTGTTATTCATCAAAAATTTCTTATTGAATCCATTTCTTTTATTTTGTCACATAATCACTTTCTATTTGAGGGTAGTCAATACCTGCAAGTTATGGGGACTGTCATAGGGACGCGCTTCGCCCCCAGCTACGCCAACTTATACGTGGGGAGCTTTGACGAGTCCCACGTGTGGGCTGGCGAGTTTGGGGCGGACCTCGTCCTCTATGGCAGGTATATAGACGATTTATTTTTTATTTGGAAGGGGGGTGAATCACGTGCACAGGCTTTTGTTGAATATATGAATAGGAATGAATATCATTTGAAATTTACATATAAATACCACAGAACTAAGATAGAGTTTCTTGATCTGTTTTTGGAGATCAATAATGGTATGATCTCTACCTCCACGTATTTTAAACAGGTAGATTGTAATAACTATTTACATTACTCAAGTTCTCATCATCCTAAGTGGAGGATGAACATTCCGAAAGGACGGTTCCTGCGTTTGCGTCGGAACTGTTCAGATGAGGTTGTTTTCCTGCAACAAGCTGAAGTTATGACAAGTAGTTTTCTCGAACATGGATATCCTCCATCTTTAATTAAACAAGCACCTGATAAAGTTACCAAGTTAGATAGAACAACTTTACTAACTGATTATGGATTTAAAACTGAATATGATAATATGGAACCCAAATCCTCTATAGCTCCAAAATGGAAAAAGAATTCTAATACGAGGATGAAATGTGCCTTTATCTCAAAATATAATAAAGCATCCTTTAAGATTCAACAGATTATTAGATCGAACTATTCTATTCTACAACAAGATCCACTTTTGAGGTCACTTTTACCTAAAGACCCAATAGTGGTTTTCAAAAAGGCTAACAATTTGAAAAATCTTTTGGCCCCAAGTTTTCCGAGACAACAGGTTATTAATAATAAGAAGAAACTATCTGACACTACTTTATCTGGTGAGCCTAATCCGGACTGGATTCCTTCCATTCCGGATGGCTCATTCAGATGTGGGGGCCAGCGATGTATCACTTGTAAGCATATTTGCAATAGAGTCACCTCTGTAGAATCAAAAGAAGATGGAAGAAAATTGAATATACGAGGATTTATCAATTGTAATTCGACCTTTGTTATTTATTTGTTAAAATGCAGTTGTGATTTATATTACGTGGGCCGCACGACCAGAAAGTTAAAAGTAAGGTTTAACGAACATAGAAGAAATGTCATGAAGGGTCTCAAGACACACAGTGTGTCCAAACACTTTTGGGAAAAGCATGATTGTAACCCCGAACATCTGACCATTATGGGTTTGGAGTTTATTAAACCCACCCCTAGAGGAGGCGTTAGGTTTAGGGCTCTTTGCAAACAAGAAGCATATTGGATCTACCTGTTGAACACACTATCTCCAATGGGTCTGAATGAGTCAATTGAACTGAATCAAATAGTCTAGCTTTACGGTCATCTCCACTAATATGGGGATAATATAGGGTTAATTATTTAAAATATAAAAAATAATATTTAAGTACAACAATTCAGGTTGATATATTAGGAGAAGAGGGTCTCTTTATTGAGACACATGTTTCTGTAGTCTTTGGGCCATTCGTTGGAGGGGTATATATATATATATATATATATATATATATATATATATATATATATATATATATATATATATATATATATATATACTAAAATTTACCACAATATGATTATAGGTTGATATATGTTTTTTATTATTCAGAACCGATTAGAAATGATTTAATTATATGTATAGCTAGGTTTGTTTGTAAAATATTATGTTAGATAATGACTCTCATATGTTATAATATCAGATGATTATGGTGAGATGCGACCTACTGGAATGATGTTAGATGGATCTATATATTTTCCCTATATTCTCTATTTCGTCTGGTTTTATGTGACAGTTGGGAAATAGTTATTGAATATTAGTCGCTGAACCGAATACTTTTGAGTGTCACCAACAGTATGTTATCTTTATCTTTGTCTTATTCTTTATTCATTATATGGTGTATAATATTACTGTGGTTATTAGGGACTTGTATTTTGGTGCAAATTAATAATTGGAAAGTACTGAATAATGATAATAATAATATTCTAAAAAAAGTTGGTATTAATTCTGAGTCTGAATCTACAGAAAATAGAGTGTAAAATAAAATAAAATAAAATGAAATAAAGTAAAACAAAATGGACTAACTTTATGGCACACTATCCTTGGACCCTTTATACTTCTAAAGGGTTAATAAATTTAGATGGCTGAGATCACTGTTTTCCTCTGTCTCTATATTATTATGTAACCCTAAGGGTTTTATATTGTTATAATCTTACATCACATAAAAGGTTTGTGACTAATATGTCACTAAACATAGGGCTAACAGATTAGGGGTGAGGAACTCAGACAGAAGTAAATATTAAGTTAAATGTATGGTCTAGTTATCATACGTTAGAGGCACACTGCTAATAAGTGGTGTTCCCTTGAGTGGATTGAATCGGTCCTTGCAATGTGGATTGATTAATTGTTAATTGACATAATGTCAGGTGAATGTGATGTAATTATTTTTATTACCTGTATCCAGACTATATAACATACAAACAGACAAACAGAAACTATCTCTGAGGAAGTTGTATTCTACAACGAAACGCGTAAGTTAGGCTGCCTATGTTATTGGGGCAATCTTTATTTGTATGCAGAACCTGTTTACAGAGCTCACATCGATACCAGAGCCAATATTGAAACTTCAAAGGTTTTCTATACAAAAGGTTTATTAAGGATCTTGGAGCGGAGATCGTCTATACCAGTTAATACCGCAAGAGACCTTCACCAAACCATTATCTCTACACCAGTACGGAATAGAGACTTCCGGTACACACATACATGGAGGAACCAGGATTGTGGTGTGTAGTGCAGGAGGAAGACTCTAGCTGCAACGCACCGGCGGCACGCCAGTTGTGGCAAGCAGCGCCGACCGAGTGAGACATTTCTATTTGAGCATCTGGTAAGCTCATGTTTTTTTATACTACGGATGGTATCTGTTTATATCTTTATGACTATGTGCATATGATGACGCTGGATTAGGCTGTGTCTATCGCTTAAAATCATATTCACCGGATCAGTTCGGGACTATACATCTCAATTGGTGATCAAAAGCATGCAGCCACTGAGACATTGCGTATCCATATATATCCAGTATATCTTATACTAAGTTTGGATCTATCCCGTCACCAAGAGATTTCAATTGACGCTGTGAGCTCACAAGAACTACCTTTGAATTAATATTCTTATGTATTTATTCCATCTTTGGGAAATGCTGCTATTACTTAGGTGCACCTAATGTATGAGTTTCCTCAGGTTACAATAGGAATGCTTCTGCATGCATTATGAGTATGTATATGTTTTTTAAATGATGTATTAAATATTTTTTAAAAAAATCCACATTGCATTGCATTGGGTTTTGGAGGACTAAATAATACTACTGCATTTTTTACTTGTTATATTAGTGATAAACATAAGTTTAACTTTTTTTTCACATTATTACATGATTTCAAATACTTTTCAGAGGTTTTCATTTTCAACACACCCCAAGGAGGTGTGAGATAAAACAGCTTATTTTCCTGTTTTACCCGCCGCGTTAAACAACAATTGAATAGCTTTTAACGCGGATGCCTGTCGTACACCCTATACTTTCAATTGACTTTCCACTGGAGCGTGAGAGGACCGTTTCATGAAAAAAGGTAGCGTTAAAAATGGAATTGAATTGCGGGTTAACCCGCTCGAAAATGATAAAAACAGCGTTAAAATGACTTAACGCGGTCAAAAAAAAAACTTGCTGACAATTGAATTTCCATGTATGTATATTCTATGTAATACAAACAGCTGCTCCTCCTTCTGAGGATTTTTTGTTATTAACATTCAAACTTTCTCCTGAAAAGAAGTGGTTGGCCCCTCCTGTGTGACTGGGACACACTTAAAGGTCCCTGTGCTTACTCCAGCTCTTAATTCACCAGACTGCCTTAAAAATACCAGGCAGCTTCTTAACAGCTCATCGCCCACTTGGCCTGCCGCCTAAATGCCTCCAGCAAGTTTTCGTTTTTTAAACTGGGCCAAAACAGCTGGAGAACTTTTATATAGAAGGAGAGACACAGCGAGGTAAAATTCAATTTAAATATATCTGCCTCCCGCCCTCTACAACACAGTTTACAAAACTAACTGCATTGCATGAAATGGTTTTAAAATGCCAGATGCCAAACACTGCCATTAAGTAAAAACAAAGAGGAAGGAGGCCGAGTTAAAAACCCAGACATTGCACCCTCTACTTCCCTATGTAATATTGTGTTTAACTCTGTGGTTCCATGATGCTTTTTCTTCCTCACATATGAACCTACACAAAATGAGTAGCTAGTTCTTAGTAAGAAGAGTGACATTGGTAATTGTAGAAAATTAAGATAACTCCAACCAAAACTGAACATTTCAGATGTTCACCTGATGTCTTCATATTCTGGACTTACTCTTCTTCATAGTCTGGAGTTACTCTACTTTATGGTCTGAAGTTACTCTACTTTATGGTCTGAAGTTACTCTACTTTATGGTCTGGAGTTACTCTACTTTATGGTCTGAAGTTACTCTACTTTATGGTCTGAAGTTACTCTACTTTATAGTCTGGAGTTACTCTACTTTATGGTCTGGAGTTAATCTACTTTATGGTCTGAAGTTACTCTACTTTATAGTCTGGAGTTACTCTACCTTATGGTCTGGAGTTAATCTTCTTTATGGTCTGGAGTTACTGTACTTTATGGTCTGAAGTTACTCTACTTTATAGTCTGGAGTTACTCTACCTTATGGTCTGGAGTTTCTCTACTTTATAGTCTGGAGTTTCTCTACTTTATAGTCTGGAGTTACTCTACTTTGTGGTCTGGAGTTACTCTACTTTATAGTCTGGAGTTACTCTACTTTATAGTCTGGAGTTACTCTACTTTATGGTCTGGAGTTAATCTTCTTTATGGTCTGGAGTTAATCTTCTTTATGGTCTAGAGTTAATCTTCTTTATGGTCTGGAGTTAATCTTCTTTATGGTCTGGAGTTACTCTACCTTATGGTCTGGAGTTTCTCTACTTTATGCGTCAACAGATTTTAATGTCAGTGCGACTTTTTTTAATTTTAATTTAAAGCGGCAAAGTTTGGTTAAGTGTTTCAACACTTAATCTGCGGGGTTTGACATTGCCGCTTTAAATTGAAAGGAAAAGAAGTCGCACTGACGTTAAAATCTCTTGACTGACACCTCAGTAGTAGGACTCATTTGCGGTCAGCCTCCTGCGCCAATTGGACATCTGCAACTTTGGTATACAGGTAAGTCTGTTTTTCTTTACATCTTTTTTTACAGATTTGTCTTTTATTTGGAGGACTTCTCGGTGTCGGAATATTCCGCACCGAGAACGCTTACCCCACCCCTATACAGAGCGGTACAAATGTCAAGGTGTATTCCACATCAGCAGCATAAGTGCCTGGTTTACACTAAGTGATCATCATCGTTAGCGTGTATTCTCACCTGCCCTGTACCAGGTGCAATAGATACATCTCATAACAGGCATGTATGCGTGTTTCTGCAGTTTCTGCAGTTCTGCATGAGATGCCTTTGCGGGAATGCTCCTTTACTATACTTGGCCTGTCTTTGTACATACCTTCCGTCCCCCATACCGCCTCTCCAGTCGTAAGGAGGTGCAAATGCCACGTATATATATCTGCATTTACATACATGTCTGTGGGCTTGCACAGTGTGAATTTGTTTACTCTAAGCAAACTCACAAGTTCAACTGTGCATCAGGCCCTCGGTGACTTGTTATTCCATACAAAAAGGTGATTTAACATTAGGGGCTAGATTTACTAAACTGCGGGTTAGATGAAATCGAGATGTTGCCTATAGCAACCAATCAGATTCTAGCTTTCATTTTGTAGAATGCACTAAATAAATGATAGCTAGCATACGATTGGTTGCTATAGGCGACACTTTTTAAAACCCGCCGTTTAGTAAATATACCCCCAGGTCTCAAAGACTACTGCCAGAGACTCTTCTAAGGATGAATGCATATAGCAAAGATACAGCAGACATCATCATCAGCTCTTAACCTTGCATCCTGCTTATGGACAAGCACAGATATGCCTCCTACAGGGCGTATCTAAGGATACGTTTAACATAAAATAGGATGCATCTCAAATAGGCATGGGTAACTTGCGTCTGCTCAACCTTACTGGGGTGGTCAGGGGCTTTCACGTGCATTTGCACATGAATGCCCCTGACCCACCTCTAGGTACATATCAATATACAGATGCAAGTTGTGCACATGCACAGTGCAATACATTTTGTGCAAAGCACCAAGTTGCAACTTGCAACTCTAAATAAGTCTCTATGTATGTTGAATCTATGTAATTGCTTCTGATTCACTCTCTGTTTTACTATTCATACAGTGCCTAATGGATTGCTGTGCCAGCTCCAGGGCTTGCTTTGTCCTCTAGATGTCTCTTGAACATTTCATTTATCCTTACATCAAAGAAAGCTCCTATAAAAAGCAGAACCCCTAAAACAGCTCTTGTGTTTTTTGCCTTTTGTATTATATCTGTGTCATTTACTTAAAAGAAGAGTCTCTTAGCAATAGAAGAACTTTTTGTACAAACAACATCAGTTTGACATTCTATAAAACAGTAAAGTCACCGCATTGTGTGTGTGTGTGTGTGTGTGTGTGTGTATATATATATATATATATATATATATATATATACTGTATATACAGTGGTTGACGTGGGCTGGTATACGGTGTGTGTGTGTGTCTGTGTGTGTGTGTATATATATATATATATATATATATATATATATATATATATATATATATATATAGTGACCGTGTCAGGGGATCAGATACCATCTTCTGGGGCAGATGGAGGTAAACAGCAGCAATGATGTCACACAATTCCAAGGATTTTAGTACAACTAGCCTCAGCCAGTTATATTAAGCAACAAATATAAATGATAACTTCAAAATAAAGACCTTGCCGTCTGGCTCTAACTAAACATATCTCAAGTCTGACTACAAATTTACAGCAAAACATAAACAGTGCATAATGGTTCAGTCACAGGCAAAGTAGCAAGGTTTACTCTCACTGAGACTCACCAGCCTCAGTTCCCAGGCAGAGAGAGAGACTGAGAAGTAGCTTTTTACCTGCACTGCTCAGGTGCACATCCTAATTAGCAGCAGGCTTGCAGGTCACCTGAACACCCACCCCAGGACCTTTTCCGGATTTTCCACAAGCCTTTAATCTTGCAGCAGCTCACAGCTTCTACAAACACACATTCTCCTACGGTTTCTAAAGCAGTATGTTAAAAATCTAGGCGAAACATTACATTACAATTAGGGATGTGCACCGGCGACTTTTGAGGTCTCGTGTTTTGTGTTTTGGATCCGGATTTTCGTTATTTTTGAGGTTCGGATTTGTCTCGCAAAACACTTGACGAAAGGTCTCGGTTCGGATTTAAGGTTTTGGATTCGGATTTTTTTTGAAAAAAACATAAAAAGTTTAAAAATCAAGTTTTTGGGCTTATTTTCACTCCTAGGCTATTATTAACCTCAATAACATTCAATAACAAGCATTTCCACTAATTTACAGTGTATTCTGAACACCTCACAATATAGTTATTAGTCCAAAACGTTGCAACAAGGTATCTTTCTGGACTGCGTAGAGGAGTGGGTCACCACAATATATATTAAAAACCCTGAACTTTTATGATTCGCACGAATAAATATACCTGGACTGCGTAGAGGAGTGGGTCACCACAATATATATTAAAAACCCTGAACTTTTATGATTCGCACCAATAAATGTACCTGGACTGCGTAGAGGAGTGGGTCACCACAATATCTTAAAAACCCCGAACTTTTATGAATCGCACCAATAAATGTACCTGGACTGCGTAGAGGAGTGGTTCACCACAATATCTTAAAAACCCCGAACTTTTATGAATCGCACCAATAATTGTACCTGGACTGCGTAGAGGAGTGGGTCACCACAATATATTAAAAACCCTGAACTTTTATGATTCGCACCAATAAATGTACCTGGACTGCGTAGAGGAGTGGGTCACCACAATATATATTAAAAACCCTGAACTTTTATGATTCGCACCAATAAATGTACCTGGACTGCGTAGAGGAGTGGGTCACCACAATATATTAAAAACCCTGAACTTTTATGATTCGCACCAATAAATGTACCTGGACTGCGTAGAGGAGTGGGTCACCACAATATCTTAAAAACCCCGAACTTTTATGAATCGCACCAATAAATGTACCTGGACTGCGTAGAGGAGTGGGTCACCACAATATCTTAAAAACCCTGAACTTTTATGAATCGCACCAATAAATGTACCTGGACTGCGTAGAGGAGTGGGTCACCACAATATCTTAAAAACCCCGAACTTTTATGAATCGCACCAATAATTGTACCTGGACTGCGTAGAGGAGTGGGTCACCACAATATATTAAAAACCCTGAACTTTTATGATTCGCACCAATAATTGTACCTGGACTGCGTAGAGGAGTGGGTCACCACAATATATTAAAAACCCTGAACTTTTATGATTCGCACCAATAAATGTACCTGGACTGCGTAGAGGAGTGGGTCACCACAATATCTTAAAAACCCCGAACTTTTATGAATCGCACCAATAAATGTACCTGGACTGCGTAGAGGAGTGGGTCACCACAATATCTTAAAAACCCTGAACTTTTATGAATCGCACCAATAAATGTACCTGGACTGCGTAGAGGAGTGGGTCACCACAATATCTTAAAAACCCCGAACTTTTATGAATCGCACCAATAATTGTACCTGGACTGCGTAGAGGAGTGGGTCACCACAATATATTAAAAACCCTGAACTTTTATGATTCGCACCAATAAATGTACCTGGACTGCGTAGAGGAGTGGGTCACCACAATATATATTAAAAACCCTGAACTTTTATGATTCGCACCAATAAATGTACCTGGACTGCGTAGAGGAGTGGGTCACCACAATATATTAAAAACCCTGAACTTTTATGATTCGTACCAATAATTGTACCTGGACTGCGTAGAGGAGTGGGTCACCACAATATATTAAAAACCCTGAACTTTTATGATTCGCACCAATAAATGTACCTGGACTGCGTAGAGGAGTGGGTCACCACAATATCTTAAAAACCCTGAACTTTTATGATTCGCACCAATAAATGTACCTGGACTGCGTAGAGGAGTGGGTCACCACAATATATATTAAAAACCCTGAACTTTTATGATTCGCACCAATAAATGTACCTGGACTGCGTAGAGGAGTGGGTCACCACAATATATATTAAAAACCCTGAACTTTTATGATTCGCACCAATAAATGTACCTGGACTGCGTAGAGGAGTGGGTCACCACAATATATTAAAAACCCTGAACTTTTATGATTCGCACCAATAATTGTACCTGGACTGCGTAGAGGAGTGGGTCACCACAATATATTAAAAACCCTGAACTTTTATGATTCGCACCAATAAATGTACCTGGACTGCGTAGAGGAGTGGGCACTGGGCACCACAATAAAATATATAAAAAACCTTCAACAGATCTGCATTACACTACACATACGGCTGCTCCTCCATCCTCTCCATCATATACATGTTGGAGTTTTAGCGTGTGACAACCTCTTGTTTTTGATAATGTCAGTGCATTTTGAATATTTTTCAATTTGCCCCACACCACTGAATGTACTTTATCTATGATACGCAATACGCATCTATCTATCTTGACTGCGTAGTGTGGTGGCCCCGGTACACAATTTGGTACCGAGGCCACAATATAATTAAAAAACCCTCCACGTGTCAGAATTCCACCAAACAAGTATCTGGACTGCATAGTGGGGTGGCCCCGGTACCCAATTTGATACCGGGGCCACAATACCTCCTCCAAACATGGTACAGACAATTCGTCATTGAGATCCCAGACAGACAGGGTCAAAGTGTTATTGTTTGACTTTGTAAACCCAAAAAACTGTCCCTGTTGCACATAGTCGTGCAATGAAGACTGACTTTTTCATTTAAAGGCACGATCTTTCAAGTGTAGTGTTTGTAAGTCTAAGTCATATTATACTTTTGGTAAAATTGGTTTATTTTGTTCCTCTTTATGGTAATTAGTAATAGAATTAAAGTATGAAATAGAATTAAAGTATGAAATAGAATTAAAGTATGAAATAGAGTGGTATAGAGTTGTAGTGTGGTATAGATAGAGTGGTCCACACAATATAATAATAAAACCCTCAACTGGTCTGAATTCCACCAAACAAGTATCTGGACTGCGTAGTGTGGTGGCCCCGGTACACAATTTGGTACCGAGGCCACAATATAATTAAAAAATTGGGCATCAACTGTCACCGTTGTTTAATATCTGATACACCTAAATATGGACTGCACAGTGGAGTGGCCCCGGTAGTAAATTTGGTGCCGGGGCCACAATACCTCCTCCAACTTCCAAGTGTAGTGTTTATAAAGACAGACAGCGTCGAAGTGTTATTAGTTGACTTTCTTAACCCTAAAATTGTCCCTGTTGCAAATATTCGTGCAATGGACAGTTACTTTTTTATTGAAAGACTCAAGCTGTCAAGTGTAGTGTTTATAAAATATAAACAACAATACAGTAGTTTTAGAGCACGTCAATACCTCTTGTTTTAAATTATGACACGGCATTTTACTTTTGGTTTAATTTCTTGTATTTTTTTAAATTTGGTTTTACTTTTTGAACATGGCAAACGACTGTTGATTGGTCATATAATGCAAAAAAAAAAGGTCCAAGATGGAATTGTCCTTGGGCCCTCACAACCACCCTTATGTTGTTTAAATAGGACATGCACACTTTAACAAACCAATCATTTCAGCGACAGGGCCTACCAAACAACTTTGGCTGAAATGATTGGTTTGTTTGGGCCCCCACACCAAAAAAGCTATTCATCTCTCCCTGTACAGACTAAACAGGCTCTACTGAGGCAAGATGTCGTCCTCATCCTCAACCTCTGATTCCTCTCCCCCTACAGTGTGTACTTCCTCCTCATCACACATTATCAATTCGTCCCCGCTGGACTCCACAACCACAGGTCCCTCTGTAGTATCTGGAGGGCAGTGCTGTACTTCATTGAGGAATTGATTATTCATTTTTATAAACATCATTTTTTCAACGTTGTGAGGAAGCAACCTCCTTCGCCGCTCACTGACCAGGTTCCCCGCTGCACTAAAAACTCTTTCCGAGTACACACTGGAGGGGGGACAACTCAGGTAAAATAGAGCCAGTTTGTACAGGGGCTTCCAAACTGCCTTTTTTTCCTGCCAGTAACAATATGGACTGTCTGACATGTCTACTTGGATGGTGTCAGCAAAGTAATCATCCACAATTTTTTCTATTGTGACAGCATCCAATGCAGCGAGAGTAGACATGTCTGCAATGGTTGGCAGGTCCTTCAGTCCGGACCAGATGTTATCAGCATCCCCGCCAGTGCCTCTTTTGGGAAAACTGAGCTTTTTCCTCGCAGCCATAGATGTGGAAGAAAATGAGGGTGGAGCTGTTGGCATGTCACGGTCCTCTTCAGAGGACAATCTCCTGACCAGCAGGTCTTTGCACCGCTGTAGACTTGTGTCCGCCGGAAACAGAGACACAACATACGCTTTAAACCGAGGATCGAGCACGGTGGCCAGAATGTATTCCTCTGACTTTAAAAGAGTGACCACCCTCGGATCCTGGCAAAGCGTACGAAGGGCTACATCCACAAGAGCTACATGCTTGGTGTAATCGCAATGGCTTACCAGCTCCTCCCTCACTTTCTCCAGCTGCTTCTGCAACAGCCTGATCAGGGGAATGACCTGACTCAAGCTGGCAGTGTCGGAACTGACTTCTCGTGTGGCAAGTTCAAATGGCTGCAGAACCTTGCACAACACGGAAATCAGTCTCCACTGCGCTTGACTGAGGCGCATCCCCACTCCTTTGCCTATGTCGTAGGTGGCTGTGTAGGCCTGAATGGCCTTTTGCTGCTCCTCCATCCTCTGCAGCATATAGAGGGTGGAGTTCCAGCGCGTCACAACCTCTTGTTTGAGGTGATGGCAGGGCAGGTTCATGCTTTTTTGATGTGCCTCTAGTCTGCGGTAGGCACTGGCTGAATGCCGAAAGTGTCCAGCAATTTTGCGCGCCACCGCAAGCATCTCCTGCACACCCCTGTCACTCTTGAGGTAATGCTGCACCACCAAATTAATGGTGTGGGCAAAACATGGGACGTGCTGGAAATTGCCCATATTTAATGCCCGCACAATGTTACTGGCATTGTCTGACACCACAAATCCCCATGAGAGTCTAAGTGGGGTAAGCCACTGGGAGATAATTTCCCTCATTTTCTCTAATATGTTGTCAGCGTTGTGCCTCTTATTAAAGCCTGTAATACACAATGTTGCCTGCCTTTGCATGAGCAGCCATTTTGTAGATGCTGCTACTGATGCAGCTGTTGCTGTTGCTGCGGAAGGGGATGCATCTACCCAGTGGGCTGTCACAGTCATATAGTCCTTCGTTTGCCCAGAACCACTTGTCCACATGTCCGTGGTTAAGTGGACAGTGGGTACAACCGCATTTTTAAGAGCACTGAGGACACTTGATCGTACTTCTCTGTACATTTTTGGTATCGCCTGCCTAGTGAAGTGGAATCTCGAGGGGATTTGGTACCGGGGACACAATACCTCCATCAACCCTCTAAATCCCACTCCACTGATGGCGGACACCGGGCGCACGTCTAACACCAACATTGCAGTTACAGCCGCAGTTATACGCTTTGCAATAGGGTGACTACTATCGTATTTTGTGGTCATGGCAAACGACTGTTGGACGGTCAATTGTTTTGTGAAAGACTTAGCGGTCTTACGACTTCCCCTCTGGGAAGATGACCGACTAACAGCAGCAACAGCAGCAGTGGCAGTAGTAGGCGTACCGCTGCAGGATTCCTCGGATGAATCCCGTATTGAGGAGGACTCAGTCTGGCTGCTGACTTGGGCTGCAGGACTGAATCTGATGGAGATTGTGGAGGAAGTTGACGAGGAGGGTGTTGCTGGTGTGTATCCAACTGGACCACGGGATTTAGGTGTCCCTGTACCGATGAGGGTCCTAGCCCCAGTTCCTGAACTAACCACTGAACTATGAAGGTTATTCAGGTGACGTATAAGGGAGGATGTTCCTAGGTGGGCAAGATCCTTACCCCTGCTTATTTGAGCTTTACATAAGCTACATATGGCCATACATTGGTTGTCTGGATTTGGATAAAAATAACTCCAGACCGAAGAGGTGCATTTTTTGGTCTTCTGACCAGGCATGACGATGGGCTTTTTCATCCCATGGACATCAGCTGTTTCCCCCCCTGGTGCCTCATTTACAATAACCACATCACCATCCTCATCATCAAGTTCCTCCACAGCGCCAGCTACATCATCAATAGCCTCCTCCCGAGCCACCTCTTCCCGTACAGTGATGGGAAGGTCAGGCTTGACAACCACCAACACCCTTGGACTCGCCTTGGGGATTTGTGATAATTTCTCTTTAGAAGGCAGAGTTGTTTGCTGTTTTGTTGCTGACAGCATAACTCTCTTCAATTTTTTGTAGGGGGGGGGAGGAGGAGGAGGGCTAAGATCCGTGGGTGAAGCTGAACCACTAGTCATGAACACGGGCCAGGGCCTAAGCCGTTCCTTGCCACTCCGTGTCGTAAATGGCATATTGGCAACTTTACGTTTCTCCTCAGATGATTTAAAGTTTCTCTTTTTGCTACTTTTTCTTAACTTGGGCTTTTTGGATTTTACATGCCCGGTACTACGAGATTGGGCATCGGGCTTGGAAGACGACGTTGATGGCATTTCATCGTCTATGTCATGACTAGTGGCTTCAGCATTAGGAGGAAGTGGGTCTTGATCTTTCCCTACTTTATCCTCCAAATTTTTGGTCTCCATTATATGTAGCACAAGATACTGCAGAATGTGTGAACTTGGTAATATTGCAGTACCAATGGACTTATACTGCTGGATTGGTTTTGCAAATTTGGTTATAATTATTATATATTTTTTTTTTTTTTTAATTTTTTATTTTTTTTTACTTTTTTTTTATTTTTTAAAAACTTGGGAATAATGGGGAAATAACTATGCCCTTAGAAGCACAGAGCACAGGACACAGCACCACTGGACTGAACAGGACACGGCACAGGACCCAGCAGCACTACGGAACTCAGCAGGACAGAGCACAGGACACAGCACCACTGGACTGATACTGCAGAATGTGTGAACTTGGTAATATTGCAGTACCAATGGACTTATACTGCTGGATTGGTTTTGCAAATTTGGTTATAATTATTATATATTTTTTTTTTTTTAATTTTTTATTTTTTTTTACTTTTTTTTTATTTTTTAAAAACTTGGGAATAATGGGGAAATAACTATGCCCTTAGAAGCACAGAGCACAGGACACAGCACCACTGGACTGAACAGGACACAGCACAGGACCCAGCAGCACCACTGACCTCAGAAGGACAGAGCACAGCACACAGCACCACTGGACTGATACTGCAGAGCACAGCACAGCACTGCACAGCACAGCACTAAACAGCACTAAACAGCACAGAACTAAACAGCACAGAACTAAACAGCACAGAACTAAACAGCACAGAACTAAACAGCACAGAGGACCACCTAACACACCCTCCCTCTACCCTGATCAATGCCCGAGTGAAGATGGCAGCGACTAGCGGGGAATTTATAGGATCCGAGTATCGCGAGATCCGACAACGGGATTATGAGTCAGAGCCTCAGTTTCACTTTTGAATTTGGCGCCAATACCCGGATCTGTCTCGGATCCGACTCGGATCCGCAACGTTTGGGTGGGCTCGGATTTCATAAATCCGAGTGCGCTCATCCCTAATTACAATACAATACACCTCACTCTTGATTCTGTCACTATATATATATATATATATATATATATATATATATATATATATATATAAAGAAAAAGCTTCTTCCTTATCTTTTATTTATATTTTATAAAATTATTTCTTGTATGGCTTTTTTGGATGTTTGATATTGTTTGTGGAGGAGTAAATGCCTTCGGAAACATTTGATTATTTTCTTATGAAATCATTGTTTTTTGGGAGACTATTAGTTCTGTGTTAGCTGTGTTTAATCAAAAATGCTGGTGTTTTGCAAACTTAATAATATATATCGTCTTATATAACCAATAGGCCCTGTTCTATACTGTTCTATTCTTTGACACTTATTTTACTTCAGTATACCATAGCAACATCTGACAAAAAAAGTCTAAAAACAATGAAGCAACAAAAACTAGTGAAAACTAATACTTGTGTCATTCTCAAAACTTTTGGCTATGGCTGTATAAACACTAGGATATACTTTATCAAGTGCTCAAAACCTGTATGTACTGGCCAATCATCTCAGTATAGTATAACACACAAACACCCACGGTCTCGGTGAGGTTGAGCAGTAGAGGATGGAGGTTGCAGAAGTGGCAAGTTGCAGCCCTTGTGATTTCTGACTAATTATTATATACTTGCCTACTTTATCAATTTCTGCTCAGAGAGATCAAGGGGGGAGGTTGGGGTTTGGGGGCGAATCTTGTCATTTGGCCCCACCCCCTAAACTGGCAACACATTTACTGGTCTATTACAGCAAGGGGCAGTGCCATGATGATGCACACTGGGCAATTTACTATTGAAGTTGCAGGGAACTTGGAGGTAGCCCTGCTCTCCCGGGTGTCCGGGAGGATTCCCAGAAATTTGCGAGTCTCCTGGACATTCCTGGGAGAGTAGGCAACAATGAATTATTATGCATAAAAGTATAATACTTGCTTTATCTCACACCCCATCAGTGGCGGCACGCACACTCCCTTTCATGGGCCCCTACCATTGCATTTCCCCGGTGGGCCCTTCATGCCCATTCTGACACTGCCTATGTGACCTTTCCCAAATTTGGTCCTGGGGGTTACAAATCATCTTGCATCCTGAAGGGATTGGGGGGAGGGGGGGGGGATAATCTACTTGAATCCCAACTTAAAAATCAATTGATATCACTAGTCTAAAAAACAACTTGTTCTCTTAGCGGGAAAAATAATCAATATACAACCTTAGGAAGGAAAATGAATGCGCACTCCTAAAATATTCCACCCAAGTAAGGAGAGGGAGGGCCATGACTTGTGGTTTGTGAAAGGTTAGGCAGTTTGGGAAACAAGAATGTCTGTACATCAGAGAATGTACAGAGAAATGTTTGAAACTTTGTTAAAGTGGGGATTTTTTCCTTTATGTTATATTAACAGTAGTTTTAAAAACCAGGGAGGGAGTATCCACAATGATCATTTATAACGTTACATAAACTGCCAATTTTATAATGAAGCCTTGTAGCAGTACAACACACTCATTACATGTTTATAGCTGGCTAGTGATCCCATTAATTCACATTTTCTAGCCCTGCTTAACTTTCCCTGTAAAAGCCTTTGCCTCCAAGTACATTTTATTAGCGGTCACAGAAAACTCATCATCCTAACCTTAGAGTGAGTTTGTACACTTTTGTGAGACATACTTAATTACCATGCAGTGATACCTATTTTATATATTTTTTTATTGTTCCCAGTAAGGTCATTATTCTACATGTTAAATACTGGATATAGCATAAAATCAGAGTACAATTTAGGTTACGTCCCAAGAGGTGTAGAATTTGCCTGTCTAAAATATAAAGCAATCAGATGATGGAAGTAGAACTTTTTTTTATAATGTCAACATTAAGATGATATTCTGTTCTTTTGTTGCCAGCAAAAATCTTCTAACAGTTTACTTCTCCCTGGCCACTAGATGTCATCCTGTTCATGCACATATATTAATGGAACACAACAAGCTGTCACTGGAGTCATGCAATTGGTATTGTAACACTAAAACATATCTATATCACCATCTAAAATGTACTTATTTCATAGCACATATGTTTTTGATGCCTTTAATCTGAAGCATCTGTGCTACAGCATCGCCACTGAAGCAAAGCGTGGCATAACAGTAGTGTTAGTGCACAATTGAACGTACAACTCAAGGGCTTACAGATATCCTTTTGGCCTTTTGACAGCATGACATAGGACAGGCACATGGAACCCAGTTAGTCCGACTCCATGCTGGCATCGATCAGCCACAGTACGCTCAATTGCAAGTCTCTAAATGTAGCCTCATAGCAATACAATTTTAATACAGTTTACTGCAGACCATTTATTTAGAAGAGTGCTCAATTACAAGCATCTCACTTAACACAAGTTGAAAGCACAGGGCCAATATAGCACATAGCGCCTTTGCATTCATAAAAGCTCATTTTGTTCATCTCTACCGTTACCCTTTGCACTAACTTGTAGATTACTAGTTTACAAACATGTATTAATTTGCAGAACATGTACCTGTTCCAGCCATCTCTTTGCAACACAGTTCAAACACAATTCGCACAGCAGCATGGGGCAAACACAGGATTTCTACTGTGGTATGTCCAAATGTTTGACTTTGGACAAAGAAAAAAAAATACTTACTGCAATAAACTAGAGGTATGTTTCTCCATGGCTCCATAATTGGGCACTGGCAGCTGCTACAGTGTGAAAACGGTGACAGCCAACAAGAGCATGAAACAAGCAGCAGTATATAATTCTAAGTGGTGGAACTAAATATGCCATTACAGCAAAAATGAAATATGTAGTGCACAATAGCAACAAAAATTACAGCAAAATATATAAAGCATGCATCAATTGAAGCCTAAAAGTGAATATATCATCACCGTTGATTTATATAGCGCCACTGATTCCACAGAGAACTCATTCACATCAGTCCTTGCGCCATTGGTGCTTACAGTCTAAATTCCCTAACATACATACACAGACTACAGAGAGAGAGAGAGAGAAAGAGAGACACTAGGGTCAATTTTGATTGCAGCCAATTAACCTACCAGCATGTTTTTTTGGAGTGTGGGAGGAAACCGGAGCACCTGGAGGAAACCCACGCAAACACGGGGAGAGCATAAAAACTCCACACAGATAAGGCCATGGTCGGGAATTGAACTCATGACCCCAGCGCTGTGAGGCAGAGGTGTTAGCTACTTAGCCACTGTGCAGCCCTATATGATGTGCACTATAGCAGACGAGGCCATATGGTCCTTTTCAATATGCCCATATTGCCTCGTATGCCATCATATAGCCAGCTTGCTCAATATGCCCATACATGCTCAACATATAACCATTATGCTGATACAAGCCAACATATAGCCAATATGCCCATACATACCAACTATACAGTCCCATATGCCCTATACTACAGTCTCATATTGCCCCGTGCAGAATCTACATAGAATATAATATGAGTACACATGAAACTATATTATCTGTATGAGACTATATGTACCCCTCCCCTACAGCCAAGGACTCTCAGTCATAAGAATCACTGAGCTAGTGATTAACTCATGTATGTCTCACGAGGAGTATCTATCTTGTGTACAAGTGCATTAGACTACTATTTGGGCTGGTAGCCCTTACTCAATTTTTCCGTTGACTGCTCTCCCACTGATCTAATGGCTCTCTACCCAATGAATGAGAGAGAGTATTAGTAGAGCATACTGGAAGTTGGTTTGTGGCAGTTAACGGTCTAATTTTGCTTGCCATGTTTTCTGATATATATATGAGAGAAATAAAGTCTTCTGTTGGGTCCAGTTGGACCAAAAAGTCTGTCTCCAAAAATAATTCATGTTTAAAATTAATTTGTTGTGCTGCTGTATAAACTTAACAGCTTCCATCATGTGATTCAGTGTAATGGGGGGGGGGCTTCTAGGCAATGGACCTTCCTCCCCCGCTAGAGCACATCTGAGCAGCTCCAGCTTTGGAGTAAAACATTCCTTTATTTAACATTTTCTGGCACTTCTCGGTAGACAAAATAAGTATATCCATTATCTGAACATTAAAAGGAACACAAATATCAATAGATACATTTAAATATAGTCTTGACTCCAGAACTACATTATTAGAAATTTAAAATGTGCTTTAGAAAAACACCAATATTTTTTGAATCAAAATAAGATGAGTTTTAGCTCCGAGGGTTCATTTGCATATTAAATATATGTATCACAATAACAACAAAATGAAAGCACTCCAGAACAGTGTGGTGTGGTTATTAGGGATGAGCGCACTCGGATTTCAGAAATCCGAGCCCACCCGAACGTTGCGGATCCGAGTCGGATCCGAGACAGATCCGGGTATTGGCGCCAAATTCAAAAGTGAAACTGAGGCTCTGACTCATAATCCCGTTGTCGGATCTCGCGATACTCGGATCCTATAAATTCCCCGCTAGTCGCCGCCATCTTCACTCGGGCATTGATCAGGGTAGAGGGAGGGTGTGTTAGGTGGTCCTCTGTGCTGTTTAGTTCTGTGCTGTGCTGTGCTGTGCTGTGCTGTGCTGTGCTGTTTAGTGCTGTGCTGTGCTGTGCTGTGCTGTGTTCTGCAGTATCAGTCCAGTGGTGCTGTGTGCTGTGCTCTGTCCTTCTGAGGTCAGTGGTGCTGCTGGGTCCTGTGCTGTGTCCTGTTCAGTCCAGTGGTGCTGTGTCCTGTGCTCTGTGCTTCTAAGGGCATAGTTATTTCCCCAATATTCCCCTGTGTTTAAAAAAATAAAAAAAAGTTTTTTTTAAAAAATACCAAAAACTACTTTAATATTTTTTAATTACCACAAAATTTGCACAACCAATCCTGCAGTATAAGCCCATTGGTACTGCAATATTACCAAGTTCACACATTCAGCAGTAAAAGTCCAGTGGTACTGCAATATTACAAAGTTTACACATTCTGCAGTATCAGTCCAGTGGTGCTGTGTCCTGTGCTCTGTCCTGCTGAGTTCCGTAGTGCTGCTGGGTCCTGTGCCGTGTCCTGTTCAGTCCAGTGGTGCTGTGTCCTGTGCTCTGTGCTTCTAAGGGCATAGTTATTTCCCCACTATTCCCAAGTTTTTAAAAAATAAAAAAAAAGTAAAAAAAAATAAAAAATTAAAAAAAAAAAAAAATATATAATAATTATAACCAAATTTGCAAAACCAATCCAGCAGTATAAGTCCATTGGTACTGCAATATTACCAAGTTCACACATTCTGCAGTATCTTGTGCTACATATAATGGAGACCAAAAATTTGGAGGATAAAGTAGGGAAAGATCAAGACCCACTTCCTCCTAATGCTGAAGCTGCTGCCACTAGTCATGACATAGACGATGAAATGCCATCAACGTCGTCTTCCAAGCCCGATGCCCAATCTCGTAGTACCGGGCATGTAAAATCCAAAAAGCCCAAGTTAAGAAAAAGTAGCAAAAAGAGAAACTTTAAATCATCTGAGGAGAAACGTAAAGTTGCCAATATGCCATTTACGACACGGAGTGGCAAGGAACGGCTTAGGCCCTGGCCCGTGTTCATGACTAGTGGTTCAGCTTCACCCACGGATCTTAGCCCTCCTCCTCCTCCCCCCCCCTACAAAAAATTGAAGAGAGTTATGCTGTCAGCAACAAAACAGCAAACAACTCTGCCTTCTAAAGAGAAATTATCACAAATCCCCAAGGCGAGTCCAAGGGTGTTGGTGGTTGTCAAGCCTGACCTTCCCATCACTGTACGGGAAGAGGTGGCTCGGGAGGAGGCTATTGATGATGTAGCTGGCGCTGTGGAGGAACTTGATGATGAGGATGGTGATGTGGTTATTGTAAATGAGGCACCAGGGGGGGAAACAGCTGATGTCCATGGGATGAAAAAGCCCATCGTCATGCCTGGTCAGAAGACCAAAAAATGCACCTCTTCGGTCTGGAGTTATTTTTATCCAAATCCAGACAACCAATGTATGGCAATATGTAGCTTATGTAAAGCTCAAATAAGCAGGGGTAAGGATCTTGCCCACCTAGGAACATCCTCCCTTATACGTCACCTGAATAACCTTCATAGTTCAGTGGTTAGTTCAGGAACTGGGGCTAGGACCCTCATCGGTACAGGGACACCTAAATCCCGTGGTCCAGTTGGATACACACCAGCAACACCCTCCTCGTCAACTTCCTCCACAATCTCCATCAGATTCAGTCCTGCAGCCCAAGTCAGCAGCCAGACTGAGTCCTCCTCAATACGGGATTCATCCGAGGAATCCTGCAGCGGTACGCCTACTACTGCCACTGCTGCTGTTGCTGCTGTTAGTCGGTCATCTTCCCAGAGGGGAAGTCGTAAGACCGCTAAGTCTTTCACAAAACAATTGACCGTCCAACAGTCGTTTGCCATGACCACCAAATACGATAGTAGTCACCCTATTGCAAAGCGTATAACTGCGGCTGTAACTGCAATGTTGGTGTTAGACGTGCGCCCGGTGTCCGCCATCAGTGGAGTGGGATTTAGAGGGTTGATGGAGGTATTGTGTCCCCGGTACCAAATCCCCTCGAGATTCCACTTCACTAGGCAGGCGATACCAAAAATGTACAGAGAAGTACGATCAAGTGTCCTCAGTGCTCTTAAAAATGCGGTTGTACCCACTGTCCACTTAACCACGGACATGTGGACAAGTGGTTCTGGGCAAACGAAGGACTATATGACTGTGACAGCCCACTGGGTAGATGCATCCCCTTCCGCAGCAACAGCAACAGCTGCATCAGTAGCAGCATCTACAAAATGGCTGCTCATGCAAAGGCAGGCAACATTGTGCATTACAGGCTTTAATAAGAGGCACAACGCTGACAACATATTAGAGAAAATGAGGGAAATTATCTCCCAGTGGCTTACCCCACTTAGACTCTCATGGGGATTTGTGGTGTCAGACAATGCCAGTAACATTGTGCGGGCATTAAATATGGGCAATTTCCAGCACGTCCCATGTTTTGCCCACACCATTAATTTGGTGGTGCAGCATTACCTCAAGAGTGACAGGGGTGTGCAGGAGATGCTTGCGGTGGCCCGCAAAATTGCTGGACACTTTCGGCATTCAGCCAGTGCCTACCGCAGACTAGAGGCACATCAAAAAAGCTTGAACCTGCCCTGCCATCACCTCAAACAAGAGGTTGTGACGCGCTGGAACTCCACCCTCTATATGCTGCAGAGGATGGAGGAGCAGCCGTATGTGTAGTGTAATGCAGATCTGTTGAAGGTTTTTTATATATTTTATTGTGGTGCCCAGTGCCCACTCCTCTACGCAGTCCAGGTACATTTATTGGTGCGAATCATAAAAGTTCAGGGTTTTTAATATATATTGTGGTGACCCACTCCTCTACGCAGTCCAGAAAGATACCTTGTTGCAACGTTTTGGACTAATAACTATATTGTGAGGTGTTCAGAATACACTGTAAATTAGTGGAAATGCTTGTTATTGAATGTTATTGAGGTTAATAATAGCCTAGGAGTGAAAATAAGCCCAAAAACTTGATTTTTAAACTTTTTATGTTTTTTTCAAAAAAAATCCGAATCCAATACCTTAAATCCGAACCGAGACCTTTCGTCAAGTGTTTTGCGAGACAAATCCGAACCTCAAAAATAACGAAAATCCGGATCCAAAACACAAAACACGAGACCTCAAAAGTCGCCGGTGCACATCCCTAGTGGTTATCATGTGCGATTTTAAATAGACTGAGTACGTATCACTGCATTATCAATCCAGTATGTCAGGAGTCTATGTCAGCAGCACTGTGCTAAGGTTTAATAAGTTGTTTGATGATTGCAGCTCTGTCTATCTTTAAATCTGATATAAGAAGCAGCTGTTTGTTTATTGAGATGGCTAGACTGCCTTAAATAAGCAAGAGGAACAGTAGGCTGTTTTATATCCAGAAAGCTCAATCTGTGTTTTTATGTATCATAGATGGACAGTCCCGCCGTCTCATGGATCATTCCAAGGCAGATGGGAGGCATGACCCACTAACGGCTACCCTATTAACATGTACAAGCTGCAGGTGTGTTTAGGGGAGGGGGATTGTCTAAGCACAGCCCTGGCCCGTTCTCATGCACGCACCTTTACAAACATAAAAATATTGCGGTGTGTATATATATATATATATATATATATATATATATATATATATATATCTGCTTGTGAAAGACTGTGATAACCCTTTGTTTATAAGATAAATAAGGGAAGACTATACATACCGTTAATCCTTTTAACTCCACAGCAGCCAACAATGGGTAAGTTGGCGGTCCCCAAAGTGTGCTCTGCGGCTCCCAGGGGTGCCACGGAGTTGTCACAGGGGTGCCGCCGAGGTCAAGAAATTTGAATAAAAAAATATTTACCAATCCGGCGGCGCCCGGGACCCAGCATCCTCCTCCCTCCTCACTTCTCATTGAATGTCGGGCTTGATAACGTAATGCCCGACATATTCAGTGAGAAGCGACAGGAGAGAGGTGGATCCTGGGTCCCGGGCGCTGCCAGATTGGTAAGAAAACAGAAGAAAAGATAGAAGAAAGAAGGCCAAGTATGGTAAGTAAAGAAAGGGGAGGGAAAAGGGTGATAGGAAACAGCAATGGAGGAGCAAAAGAATGAAGGAGGGGGCAGAGTGAGGATGAAGAGGGGCAGAGTAAGGATGAAGAGGGGCAGAGTGTGTGGATGAAGAGGGGCAGAGTGTGTGTGGATGAAGAGGGGCAGAATGTGTGTGGATGAAGAGGGGCAGAATGTGTGTGGATGAAGGAGGGCACAGAGTGTGTGTGGATGAAGGAGGGCACAGAGTGTGTGTGGATGAAGGAGGGCACAGAGTGTGTGTGGATGAAGGAAGGCACAGTGTGTGTGTGGATGAAGGAGGGCACAGAGTGTGTGGATGAAAGGGGCACAGAGTGTGTGTGGATGAAGGAGGGCACAGTGTGATCGTGAATGGGCACAATGTGATTTTTGTATATGTTGTTGTTTTATTTTGTTTGATCTTATTCCTCTTAATATTAGCTGTAAATTATTGTTTGACAGAAATGTAATTGAAACAAATATATAAAAATATTCTTTTCCCTTGGATTTATGTGTGTTATTTTTGCAAACAACTTACTAAGTATTTCTGTCCTGACCTAAATACTTATTGCGTTATTTTGACCCAACTACTTATAAAACAGGACTGCTTGGTAATTATTTTGGAGGGGTGCCTTGAAAAAATTATGGAGACTCTAAGGGTGCCGCAAACTGAAAAAGTTTGGGCACCACTGGGTTAAGTCCCTCTTCACTTAGGTAGAGACAGCAAAAAGAACACTCCCCTCCTCTATTTAGCCCAGCTGCACCTACTCCTAGCGTTATCTTTGAGTGTCTTCATATTCCTCCTGACAAAAACACTAATTAATAAATATCATGCCAACGAAGTTGACACTGCCCTAGTCAAATGTGCCCTAAGAATGACAGGAATCTCCAGATTTGCTCCCCTGTAAACTTATACAATCAAGTCTATGATCCAGCTCACAGTCGTCTAGGTAGAAACTTACCTATTCTTGGCTCTGCAGGAAAAAAAATAGATGGTCCATGAACCTAAAAGGCTGCGTCCTGGAAAGACAGACTGTAATTGCCTTTGCTAAGTGTCACTCACCGGACTGTGAGTGCCTCTTCTCCCGTTGTTAGGAACCATGGCCGCCCGCCATCCTGACGGTCTGCGCATGCGCAGCCTCTATGAACTCTTCAGACCTGTTGCTTTTAGTTAATTGGCTGATCAGGCAACACTCCCTATTTAAAGCACCTGTGGTCAATACCTCGTTGCCTGATCTTGGAGTCTCATTCCCTGTGAGTCTCTGAAGGTGTTCCTGTGTTTCCTCGTGTCTTCAGTTCCAGCCGATTCCTCGCTACGGCATTACTGGTTTCCAGACTGCTTCAACTCTCCTGTGTTTCATCGTGTCATCAGTTCCAGCTGATTCCTCGCTACGGCATTACCGGTTTCCAGACCGCTTCAACTCTCCTGTGTTTCATCGTGTCTTCAGTTCCAGCTGATTCCTGACTACTGCATTGCCGGTTGCCTGACCGCTTCAACTCTCCTGTGTTTCATCGTGTCTACTATTCCTGCTGACCTCCGCAAGAATCATCATTGCTCCTCTCGTGTGATGTTATCTGTCTGTGTGCTTCACAGACACGGATTACCGCTACCACTCTCCTGTGGTCTCTACTCGTGTCGGCGTTCAGCCGCTCAGCTATCCCTGTGTTTCTCTCGTGACAGCCTGCTCAACTGAACCGCGATATGCTTATCTTTTATTGACTTTACCAGCTTATTGCATATCCGCTTGGACTGTGTTCTGCTCATCTACGGAGTCCTCTATCTCACGAAGTTATAGATGCTATTGACTTTGTCTCATATGTCCTGGATCTCAGTAGTGACTTTGTATCTCCAAGCAGCGTTAGTCATTTGCTATTGTATTAAATATACCATTGGAATCAAGTTCCTTGTGCTCTCCGTGTTACCTTTGATGCTCCATTCATCTACCCTAGTGCATATCCTCACCTAAATATGCAGTGGTACAACTTGCTGAACGCAGACCACTGACTCCCTGTTTCCTATTGGCACCAGTTACAAGTTTCCTCACTATAAGCAGTGTTACAACTTGCTGTACGCAGACCACTGACTTCCCCGTTACCTACTTGCACCTGGAACCTGTCCCATCACTACAAGCAGTGGTACAACTTGCTGTACGCAGACCACTGACTTCACTACCTCCTATCTATCCCTGGACATTCCTCTCACTATAGCAGTGGTACAACTTGCTGTACGCAGACCACTGACATTCCTCACGTCTTCACGTCCATCAAGATCCTCGTGTTCATATTGTTTAACTCATAACCTGTTACTGCTAGTCATAGACTTTCCTCGAGCATCCTTTCACCATCTGCTGATTCTCCTGTTCCGCTAGTCACCCTGCTACCAGAAGACCACTGTGTGCATACACTACTCTGGTAAGACTACATCTGGTGATATCCTGGGCAAAGAATCCTAGTGCCCGTGACACTAAGTGAAGAGTATAAAGTTTTTCTTCCTCCTCTTTCTGAGGATTCCTATAAAAGTTAGGTCTTTTATAAATATAGGATCCAGTCGTGGTGCTGAATGGATTCCAAGACTTTACTCAGTCTGTAAAGGACAATCTTTGGAGATTTGCCTATTGTTAAGTGGTCATCCAAATACTGTCAAATTGGGATTCTCTGCTCCCTTAGTCCTGCCACCAAGGCCACCAGCACCTTGGTGAAATTCCTTGGAGAGGTGGACATTCTGAAGGACAGGCAGATGAACTAGAAGTGTCTTCCCAGTAAGCATATTTGGAAATACCTTTGATGATGAGCAAAGATAGGAATGTGGAAGTAGGCATCTTTCAGATGTATGGAGACCATGAAATCTCCAACGTTGATGCTCAAAATGATAAACTTCAGCATCTCCATTTGAAATGTTTCGCATGGATGCAACTATTCAGGATCCTCAGATCTAAGACAGTCCTGAAAGCCTTTGAAGCTTTCTTGACCAGAAATAGAGGCAAGTAAAAATCTGTGACTTCTTCTGCTGAGGAAACCTTTACGACTGCCTGGGACTGCAGGATGGGCTGCTGGACTGTCTATTGTGCCTCTAACTCCTGAGTTGATGTTGGCCTCTATGAAGCAATGAAACTATTTCCACTTCAAACCTTGGAAAATTGTATGCGATATTCAGACCTCACAACATTGATCACCTAATGGTCCTGGACAGATTATTCCAAAACATGTGTGAATTCCAGAAGTCTGTCGCCAACTGGGACCAGGAGCTGACTTTGGGAACCATCATTGCTTAGGTTCAACCCTTTTTCCAAAGGGATGAAACAACTGCCTGGAGGTGCCAGCCACACTCTATCTCCCATACTGCCTTCCTGGCCTGTAGGTTCTCACATCTTTCATCTGTTGTCTGGAGGAAACAGAGATGAGGAACCTATCCCTACAATCCTGTGGTAAGCGTAACTATTTACCACTTGAGAGCTTGTGAATCAGAGTTTCAAGCTTTTCTCCGAAGAGAAACCTCAAATGGCAGGATAGTAAGTCTACTCTGAGATGATGCATAGCCCATGACCTACGTCAAAGAGATCTTCTAGAGACAACTGCAGAGGCCATAGACCTCACAGATAAAGATACTGAATCCAACAATGGCTTGCATAGAAAATCAATCCCCCTCTGCAAAGTCTCCACACGTACCAGAAAGTACTACCTATTTGTATCTTCCTTAATGTCCAAATAGAGAGTAGACACCCAGAGCCTCCGGGCCCAAGACATAGAAACTGTCACAATGCCTAACTTCAAGGAAGACCCTGACAAAGATTTTTTAGAGACACCTCCAACATTCTTTCCATAGGGTCCTTTAGGGCGCGACTATCCTCAAGTGGAATAGTAGTGCCAGTTGACAGCTAAGCCACTGCTGCTTTAATCCTGGGGACTAGGCAACATATCCTCAAACAGAGGGTCGTGAGTTGCTTCAGCCAGAGGATCATCCTTAAGAATTGTATATAAAAACACATCAGCAATGGTAAAGCCAGGAGCAAAGTTTGGGCAAAATTTCATGCAAATCAACTTTTCCATGAAACCAGGCAATTTTGCCGGAGTGTGATGCTTTTGCTCTGACACTCTGCACAGCGACACTCTTTATTGTATTTCTAAAAATTGCAAAGCTTTGCTGTCAAATATGGAATTAGGCGACTATTTTGTGGAATAGTTTTAAAAATGATGCTAATCTCTACCTTGAAGAGATGTCAAACAGGAGACCCTGTTTACTACATCTACCAAAAAAGAACTTTGTTCACAGAAGGAACCTGTCTAAACATTTGCTTGGATCGAGTGCTGTCTCCTGCAGAGTCCTTTCAGTGACAGACTCCATGGAAAGGAATCTAGTCAATTCGTGGAGTGACAATGATCACCTTCTTGTGGATAGACCACAGATGGATTGTTGTCAAAGCCTGTTTAAGTGTTGGTTACACACCACAATTGGTTTTTGATAGTTCGTTCAAGATTTGGTAGATTCCAGCTCCAGGAGAATCCTTATACTTAAAAAATATTCTTCCTTCTAAAGTATTCCACTATTATACCATGTGGAATCTTGATTGCATTGATTGCTTTAACTGTGATACTAAGAAATATCCAACTGCAAAAAATGTCCTTAAAGTAAAAAAGGCAAGGTAATCTGCTCAGCTGAAAGTAGTAGAACCCGACAGCTTACCTGTCCATGTCTTGATTGTCCCTGCTTTATCTACTTGAGGAAAACATAGAAGAGAAGATTTGAGAGATCTCTAATTTTTTTCTGGAGTCAAGTTGAGACACCAACCCAAAAAGTTCTTGTAAGCAGAGATGCAATGATTAACAGGACTGGCTTGTAATGACTGGCTTCTGGGTAAAATTTATAATATACAACTAATAGCTAGGCAAGGTCAGCTTTAGGAAGCAACAAATAGCAATGCTACATCTAACAAGTTACCAGAACTGTCTTTGTCAACAGTATTAGGAAGTTGTTAAATGAATGATCTTGACACTCAAGGTGATCTAAGGTTGCCCCAGTTTGAGTTAAGTAATGCTTCTGTATTGAGTAAATAAACATGCTGAGATTATAGATAGATTTGGTTGTTAAGGTATTTACTTATCAAGTGTACAGTTTAGCCCATACTCTTTCTTGTGGAGGCCAACAAGAAATTTTTAACCAAAGCTTATCACTGTTCTTCTGTCTCAACAACCATGTTGAAGTTACAAATATGTGTGGTGCATGTCCAGAATGATAACTAACAAATCAGAATATACCAAAGTTTGTTCCCTTCGCTCCGTTTATCCACTTGCCTTCCCCACTTACATAGCTGATTAAGTTTAAATCCGCCCAAGTAGTCTAGACAGAAGCATGTCAAGAGATCTGTTGCAAAACCCAACAGTAATCGGACATTAATTTTTAAAATCATTGGTTCTTCGGGTGGTTGCCTCTCATACAAGGCTAGAATCATTTCTCTCTCTCTGTCTAGTAGGCACATTATTTTGTTTCTAAGGAATTCAACTCTGAAATACAGTGTACAAACCATATTCCAAAAAGTATTAACATGGTTTCATGAAGGACCAGTCACGCCTAACCAATATAATTAGCTTTTACAAGGGGGCAAGCTAGGGCTTCAACTAGGGCTGTGCAAGGAGGACACCGCCCAGGTTAAAACATTGAAAGGGGGCGCAGCTTATGAAATGTTAAGTTCATTTGGTTAAAATTGAGGGCTAGTGGGGTGGCAGTTTTCCTTCTCACCACAGGCGCTGTAAAATGTTAAGTTAGGGCTCTGGGGCAAGTTTCAAACTGGAGCTTGGTTGTGCAATTGACGTGAAATATTTGGATTTTATAAAAGTCTTTGATACTTTTCCAAATAACAACCAGGTACATACGATGAGTACTAGGTCTACAGGAACCAATATGTACATGGCTAGAGAACTAGTTGAATGATAGAAGACAAAAGGTTTGTTATAACTGGACTGGACTAAAGTAATTAGTGGTTGGCTACAAAGATCAATATTGGGCTCTGTCTTTTTATGTCGTCTTTTTTTTAATAATGTCTTTGTAGACAGCCTAGAAGGTAAGGGGTCGATACTTGCTCATGACAATTAATTAAAGGCTACAGGGAAGTTTTGACAAAATAGCAAACTGGACTATGAAATTCCAGATAAATGTAGTTGTAGATTAATGTAATAATTATGTTGCCTATGAAGAAGAAAAACTGAAATGACAATGGGCTAAGGAATGTTACTTGACAGAAGTCTGAGTAGCAGCAAACAGTGCCAGGAAGTGACTACATAGGGATATACAATCCTGGGATGCATAAAAAGAAATACAAATGCATGTGATGAAAACATTTTATTACCATTGTATAAGTCACTACTTTGACCACATTTTGAACAAGGGTTGCAATGTTTTGCATCTCATTGTATAAAGTACTTGGGAGAACTTTGGAGGTTAGAAAAACTAGGTTTGGGAAAAATTATAGATTAGAGTTCATTATAAAGATTTGTCTCATTTTTCGTACGAGGGACCATACAGAGGACAAGGGGTCATCAATTACTAATGGTTTCAGCATCAACATTGAAATTGGTTCTTTATTGAACGGGTGGTTAAGTTTATAAGAAATTATATATGTTTCTATAATTAGTTAGACCATTATGTAAATTTATCAGATTGACATTTTTGGTGAGGCTAAATTAGCAACTGTCACACTGGGGTCAACACATTTAGAATTTATGAAAGTTTGAACTTAATGGCTCTGTTTTCAATCCTAAATTCTATGTAACAAAACAGACAATACAATCTCTTAGGTTCTATATCACAGGGAGTACATTTCCTCTGGTTACTGATCATGCCTCTTAGCAGTTGATAAAGTCCATGATCACTAAGTAATACATGGGCCTTAATCTCTTTGGTTTGGTATTGGTCAGGAAAGAAAATGCCAATGACGAATGTGCTCTACAAAGAATATGTTAGCCCAGTGTTTCCCAAACCCAGTCCTCAGGGACCCCTAACAGTGCATGTTTTCCATATCTCTTTGCTGGAGCACAGGTGTATTCATTACTGTCTGACACATTTTGAAAGATCCAGAGGTGGTACTAATTATTCCACTTGTGACCTGAAAAACCTGCACTGTTAGGGGTCCTTGAGGACTGGGTTTGGGAAACACTGGTGTAGAGGGTTAGGCTTCTTCTGTGGGAAGTGCAGACTTTCCACTTTACAGAGAAGGAACTCTCCAGCCTCTTTAAAGCACTCCAGAGCAAAAACTGTCGAATGCTGTGGGCAAGCGTTTAATAGCATTCTTTCAGGGGCGCTAAGTTTACAATCTCTGTAAAGGTTGTAAATTACTAAGCTGCGGGTTTGAAAAAGTGGGGATGTTGCCTATAGCAACCAATCAGATTCTAGCTTTCATTTATTTAGTACCTTCTACAAAATGATAGCTAGAATCTGATTGGTTGCTATAGGCAACATCCCCACTTTTTCAAACCCGCAGCTTAGTAATTCTAGCCCTACATGTCTTGTGTTGAGTTTCTAAGGGCACTGCTCAAACATCTTTGAAGGAAATTAGTTTTGAGTTTGTGACGGATCTGGGTCGATTTGTTTCCATTGAGGTCATGACAACAATCGCACAATTTGAAATTGGAACATTTAAAGGGCAAGTCTTTAAAAAGGAAAGATTTTGTCACTCACTCGACCCATTACAGCCTTATTCTGTGTCTGAGTTCAGTCACGTCTGACGTCTGTATAAAGCGAAAGCCATTCAATTGTGGAGAAAGTTTGACAACCCATCACTCTAGCATGCCGCCTCTCATGCTTGTGCCACATGAGCTCATCCAAGAGTTTGTTTTGTGTATGCCCTGAACTAAACCAGAAATATGTGCAAGGCCCAGTGCTGAAAACTATTAACTAAACACAGTTTTATGACTGGAGTGTGTAGTATAAATACACAATTTAATGGGTATTATAGAAAGGTCAACCCAACAGCAAAATCATGTTCAAAATGTAATATTTTATGGAATCATAATAGTAGATCTAGTGAAGGGAAACAGAGGATTGCAAAAGATTTGCAAAATACATTAAATTACATTGTCTGGAAAAGAGGAAACAAATACTCTCTAGAACTGTTTGTTTGTCTAGTCTACATATCGATTTACTGTTATTGGAGCCAAGTATGCAGATGCACAAACCCATTCACACCTTGTGAGATACTCTTGCACATTTACCGATGAGCATGCGTGTTTCTGAAAAGCGTGTAATGAATACATACCTGCAAATCATGCACCTTACAACCATGTTCTCCATTTTTGGGGAGATTTTTGTTACGTTATTTCTGTAAATCCTAACTTCTGTTACTGGTTCTCTGATTGCTAACTGACTGTACAAAATATGATTTGTGAATAAAATCTTTATTTCTGCCATCATTTCGGCTTTTCTCTCAAAACCTGCTGTTACCATACAGTTGCATTTTAATCCTCTAAATTGGCCACACAGAATAATTATCTAAAATGATAGTTATCAGAAAAAATAAAATTGTTGCAATCCGGTGGTACTCGCTATTCCGACACCTTTAATACCGACAACGAGGATATAGACAAAACAACTATGATTACAATAACATAGACATGGTTGAAATGCAGACTTACATTAACATAAAGAATGTTTCCGAACACACTGGAATGCATATATATAAAGGTGTAGCAAGGGTTACATCTACACACACACACACACACACACACACACACACACACACACACACACACACACACACACCCTCCTCAGGAGACCAGGTGGAGCACCTGGTCTAGTCAATTAAGAAGTCAGCCAGATCAGGGAGCTTAAAAAGCTGGGATTGAACTGTGTGTGGGAGACTGCTGTCAAAAAGTGACCAGTGACCAGTTAGGGATCTAACTGTGATAGCCAGTGTTTAGCGCTATGGGACTGTGTTTATTTATGGCAATGTTTGATTTGACTGCTGAAGACACTGCCAAGACTGTTTATCCATCCTGACAAGTAAATAAACGTCAAAGTGCTACAGAAAAACCTGTTTGAGAAGCCATCTGTTTGCATGCTTTTCACAATATAAATATATTTATCATAATGTTCAGTACAAGGAGGAAAAGAGAGAAACATTATTGATGGGATGAATAGGATAAGCATTGTAAATATAGTGGTATGGTGGGTCATGGGAAAGGCATTTTCAAATGGATGGATGGGAGGGTGAGGTGGGGCCCAAGCCTGTATCTGCCTTGCTCCCAATGGGGTCTAAATCCTGCTCTGCAAATTTTAGATTTTGCAAATTATATTTATGGCTAAGCAAGCCCATTGGGAGCACTGAATTGGCTCGCACTAGGCAATGTGGCAACTCTAACATTTGCCAAATGGACCATTGTGCTCTCCTCAACTTTAGTCTGTCACCCATCCCTGCTTTTAATAAAAAGCCACCGGCCTCAGTTTCTAGATGCACTGCACTTGGTCCCTCTTTGATACCAGGTTGGCACTAGTGCCATCTGATAGATATGAATATAGTACTTTGTATGCCAAACTGTTTTATTTCCTAGTCCGGACGTGGTATCGATTAAGAGATACAATTAACAAATTTATAAATAGCACCTAGTAAAGAATGTAGAGGAAACAGCATTTCCTATCGGACTCCTATTAATAAAGTGATTATACAGAACATTTATTAAAATCCTACTGATCTTCGTTAAACATTATGCCGTAATCTGAGCATATTTTGCCTCAAAGTCAATACAGATATTTCTTCTTATGTGTTAGGACACGTGATTTAACTAAGGGCATCTCTCTATTTACTGTATTTCGAGAAGGAAAGACAATTAATAAAGAACAAGTGTGCAATCTGCCTACAGCTTATGTTCTCTTTGTATTGTTTAAGAAATTGTACTGTGGTTGTGTTATTTTAGTACTTGCCTGTGGCAGGGGAAAGCCCTTGTCTCCATTGCTCAGTTGGCTGATCTCTGTTTTACTGCAAATCATTTTAAACAAGTGCAGAACATTTGTGTCCTTTCATATTGACCACATCCATTATTAACCATTAAATAGACAAGGATTTCCAGATTGTCTCTATAATTAGCATCTTTCAGAAAAGTTTTACATAGTAACATTTACCATGAAAAAATGCCTTCAGTACCATATGGTACTCCGGCTATTAAAATAAGTATCTTCTTTTTGGTTTACCCTAGAGAATCTACATTAAACACCGGTTCAAGGCATGATGCTAGCATGGCCTACTTGAGATACAGTAGATCCTGTACAATATATTAAACCCTGATATGTAGAGAAAACAGTTTGAATCTGTTTCTGGAGGAATGGGAAAGAGATTTTTATATTTTCCATGAAAAACCCACACTTAGGGGTATATTTACTAAACTGTGGGTTTGAAAAAGTGGAGATGTTGCCTATAGCAACCAATCAAATTCTATTTGTCATTTGTTTAGTACATTCTACAAAATAACAGCTAGAATCTGATTGGTTGCTATAGGCAACATCTCCACTTTTTCAAATGTGCAGTCTAGTAAATATAAACCTCTTGGGATCTTAGGATACTTGGGTGACTACATTAGTTTTGTGGTTTTCTTATCTTCTATGACTTCACAAATATAATGACAACTTTAAACTAGATAGGGTTTAGTGGCTTAGAACTTGACAGTAAAAGTGCTGTATAAAGGTTAAAGTATTATGTGTACCATTGTTGCACTAATGTTTTAGCACTTGCATTGAGTTGGAACCAGCATACCAGGTGTAGCTATTGGCTTTTTTTTATTACTTGGAAACACTGAAATCTGTAAACACTTGAAAGGTTGTCTTCTGCATGAATGAATTTATCACAATATCCCGGGATGTCAACAACAAATATAATCGTATATATATATTTGCTTTGGTAATAATTATATCAAGTTACACACGCCATATAAAACTGTATGCAATCGATAGCTCTCATTTATGACTTCCGTCAACAATTCATAGACCAATCAGTGCCAAAAGGAGCGTTGACAGAATTTCTGAATGCACCCTTGAAGCTCACCTATTTGTATGGATTTCAGCAGTGGGGGCATGGTCTTTATATGGTCTGTATTTAAATTCACTTAGTTCTATAACACACATCTACTTAGATGTTGCAACTTATTTGTACTCATTTCTTGCGCTCTGTGCTAGCAATGCAACATGTACTGATGCCATACTGTAGACACAGCGCGACTCTCTCACTGAGTAGAGCAAGGCAAAAAAAGGAGTAAATTTGATCCTGGATAAACCATGTTACATTGCAAGGGGTGCAAATCAGTTTATTATTTTGCATATAAGGAAAATACTGGCCGTTTTTTTCATGTAGCACACAAATACTTGTTAGCTTTATTTTTACACTGATCTAGGCCATGCCCTATCCCAACTATAAATCTGTCCCAACATTTTACATTTACCTCCCCCCTCCGATGCAACATGGTTGTGCCCATGTGCAAAGTTACTCCTTTTATTGTGCTTTGCTCTCCTTTATGACTCAGGTCCACTGACTGGTTTTGAAAACAAATACTGCACAGTCTGCTTTCTGTGATTGCATGTGCTCAGATATTTCTGTTGTTTAGTTACCGCAATGCTTTAATTTGCATGTTCTAAATTTTTTTAAAAATTAAACAGGACACTGTAAAATGTCGTCTGTCCTTGTCGCAGCCTAATTGACTATGACCAAATGAAAAATTTAAATATATACTTGCAGTTACAGGACTTTCACTCCTTCACATCTAAAATAAATAGCACATATTTGGATAGGTAGCTTATTACATCTTTTAGTAAAGTAATAGACTTCCACTAACTGTTTAAATGTTAAAAAGTATAATTTTCAGAAGGTGTATTTATAACAGCCTTAAATAGATATTTTTCCAGTACCCTACCAGAATATAAAACAAATCATTGCAAATTCTCATCTAAGAAACCACTTCTTTATTTTATTGCAGTATTACAACTAGCCAAACAAATCTTTCTTGCAGGACAAAAAGTAATGCTAACTACAGCTGCACAATCTGGATTTATACTGCATTGGCTTTTAAGTAAACTTAATGTATCATCCCTTGAATGATGTGAGGTCTGGAACTTAGACCAACTGTGGAGAAGCACAGGTTTCAATATATCACAAAGGCTTATGGAAGCATCAAATCTGTGACCTAAATATAAAAATACATTCATATAATCCATTCAAACTGTAACCACATTAGCCTCTATAATATATTGAACTCACAAAACAGTCAGTCTCATAAGTTATATACAACTCACAACACATTAATAGTAGACATTAATGGGCATATCCCCAATGCAAACACTTTGGAGTTATTTACTAACTGCGGACAAAAGTGCACGTTTACGATTTACTATATTTACTTTATGGATTTCTTTGAGTTATTAAGTTAGACAATGAAAGATAGTTACTACGGACTACTTTATATTTGCCCTCTATTAGTAAACAACATTATTTGTCATTTTATAATTTAAAAAGCGTATATATTATTCAGATTTTAATTGTGTTGACAAGTTTACTATCGTTGTTAAATTTTGTTAGTTTTAAGGACTTCTGTGAGTAAAGGCGGCCATAAGATTTCCTGATGGCTCCCCGCAGGTGAGGTACAGTAGCCGGTCAAGAGGAATTATTTGACTTCTGCTGAATTCCTGATACCCTCTGTCAGTGGTAATGGCTGGACCAGGATGGGTTTCAAAAACTGGAATGGGCTCCCGGGGTTGTATATGTATTTTGTTCTCTAGAACAAAATATAATTATATAGAATTATATAGACCACCATTATATAGAAATATAATGGTGATATTTTATGTGCAGGTATTTTATCTATTATCCCGAATGTTTGGGATCTGTTTTGGATTTTTTTTTGGATGAGTCGTTTAGCGCATCATGGATAAAATATAATTAAAAAAAAATGCCCCTTTCTCCACATTGCACCTGACATTCCCCTATTTTCATCATCATCAGCTATTTGTATAGCGCCACTAATTCCGCAGGGCTGTACAGAGAACTCACTCACATCAGTCCCTGCCCCATTGGAGCTTACAGTCTAAATTCCCTAACATACACACAGACACACAGACAGAGAGAGAGACTAAGGTCAAGTTGATAGCAGCCAATTAACTTACTAGTATGTTTTGGAGTGTGGGAGGAAACCGGAGCACTTGGAGAAAACCCACGCAGATACGGGGAGAACATACAAAGTCCATACAGATAAGGCCATGGTCGGGAATTAAACTCATGACCCCAGTGCTGTGAGGCAGAAGTGCTAACCACTAAATGACTATAAAAGGAAACTCTTAATGATCATATCTACATGTATAACAATATTGCTAAAAAAGCAGGTCGTTAATAACCAGCTGCGCCATCCAGAAAAGATTTCAATATTGACCACATGATACTCCCACCATCTTTTCGCAGACCAAACCCCCATTATCGTATAATCAACTCTTATTGAGGCTTGTTTTATACATAAAATAAACCAATTATTCACATACACATAGACTTCTTGGGCCTAATTCATTAAGGAAAGTAATGTAGCACACAAATACTTGATAGCATTTAAATGTTAAATCTATAGCTCCCCTTCACTTCAGGTAGTTTCCTTGCAGGATAACCCCACCCTTTCAAGCACCTGTTATGGCCTATAAATTGATTTGAGCAGCTTCCACTTTTGTATTTGTCTGAGAGGCATGTTGGTGTCAGTAGCTGAGAGGGGGTACTGGCACTGAATTGCTGTTTGGAGGCTTCTGGGGTACCTCTTTGGTAAGTTGGCTCTCAATTTAAAAACACATATGTATGGCCCAAATATATGGGACTCTCATTGTTTAGAGTAGGACCATCCTATTGGCAAAAGCGCCTTGGCGTGGCGGAAGGCTTAAACATACATTTGCAAATGTGTGCAACAAAGACTTTTGCATTTTTATCTACAGTAGAAATTGCAGATCTGTTGCTGGCTATTGCAGTGTGCTGGGGGAAAAAATGTTGTGTGTAGTTTCCTTGCAGGATAACCCCACCCTTTCAAGCACCTGTTATGGCCTATAAATTGATTTGAGCAGCTTCCACTTTTGTATTATGTAAAATAAGCATATGATATTTTCTCAGGTTTACTCACAAGAACCAGAGTTTGATTATACCAATGTCACTTTTCTCACTGTTTACTTTTCTAAGAGGGTTGTTTTTTCAAAATTATGTTTCTCCTCACAGATGTTTTAACTTCATAGGTAAATTTCTTTACATATATTTCTGTCATCAGATGCTTTTGTTCATCGTCATTCCTAGGTGAATGGGTTTTGTTCTTATAGTCACTAATGGAACTCCAATGACTGGTGGCCACATAATAATCAGCAATTGTAGGGAACACCAATTGTTAACTGTGCCAAAGACTACATTCAAAGATTCTGGGTCTGATTCAATAAAGCCACAGTGACCTAGTGGTTAGCACTTCTGCCTCACAGCACTGGGGTCATGAGTTTGATTCCTGACCATGGCCTTATCTGTGTGGAGTTTGTATGTTCTCCCTGTGTTTGTGTGGGTTTCCTCCGGGTGCTCCGGTTTCCTCCCACACTCCAAAAACATACTGATAGGTTAATTGGCTGCTATCAAAATTGACCTTAGTCTCTCTCTGTCTGTCTCTGTGTGTGTGAGTGTGTGTCTATATTAGGGAATTTAGACTGTAAGCTCCAATGGGGCAGGGACTGATGTGAATGAGTTCTCTGTACAGCGCTGCGGAATTAGTGGCGCTATATAAATAAATGATGATGATGAATAAGGCAATCAAAATGAACATATTGTGCGTTTTTTTTATAAACTCACGTAACACAGGCATACACAACAGTGTGTGAATGTAAAGATACGTCTGTTGATGAATACGAGTCTGTTCTGCTCTAACAGACAATACACTACAGGATACATCCAATACATATGTGAAATATAAAGAAAAGAAAAGAATACAAAAGAATACACAGAAAAAATACTAATTAATTACTGTCACCTGTTAATAATATAGTCATTATTGCAAACAAAACTGTGTTTTCTTGGCATATGATTTGTTTCTAGGCATGCGTAGATCCATTTTTTGCAAAAAGCAGCACGTTTCGACAATTACATGCCTTAATGAATCTGGCCCTCTGTGTGCAGGAGTGGCAAGGGATAGTCAGTAATTAGCATCAAGGTAAATGCCATGGATTCGTTACACAGTCATGGAATTATCTGTAGTAGCAACCAGGGTTAATAAAGATCTGGTCTACAATTAGGCCTAGGGATTATCTGTGATTTTATGCCAAGAGTCAGAGTTAATGCCAAAAGTTCACACAAAAGTACACAATAGAGCCAGGATATTATTAGTATTTACGGTCAAGGTAAATGCTAAAGGTTTGGAATACTTGGAAGCCAGGGAGCTATCAGCAAGCATGGTCAGGGATAATGCCAGAGATTCAGTATACTTGGAAGTCAGAGAGTTATCAGCAAGCACAGGCAGGATTAGTGCCAAAGACTCAGTACATTTTGAAGCCAGAGAATTAACAGCAAGCACGGCCAGGGCTAATGCTAAACATCCTGTACACTGAAGACCAGTCTAGAAAAAATTAGGGGGTAAATGTATTAAACTGCTGTTTTGTCAAATCGATGATTTTCGTCAATTTTGATGGCCATATATAAAATGCCAAAACCCGGCAATTTGTCAAAACTCAGTTTAATACTTTTACCCCTAAGAAACGCTAGTCTCAGGATCATGGACACTGTAATTTGGCAAAATAGCCAGATTCCCTGGTTAATATAGTGGCTGAGGCGCACACGACGCAAGTGATGGTGCAACTCCTGAGTCCATATAGTATCCTCTGTCGCACATTATAGGCTTAGTGTTACAGCATGACTCTCTTATGGCAGCACTGCCAGCACCCGCTAGAAGCCGAGACCCATGCCTCAACAAGGATGCCAAGGACAAGAAGATTTGTGAAAAGATTTTGCAGGCAGCACGGTAGTTTAGTGGTTAGCACTTCTGCCTCACAGCACTGAGGTCATGAGCTTGATACCCTACCAATTCCTGTGTGGAGTTTGTATGTTCTACCTGTGTTTGTGTGGAATTCCTCCAGTTGCTCTGGTTTCCTCCCACACTCCAAAAACATACTAGTAGGTTAATTGGCTGCTATCAAATGGACCCTAGTCTCTCTCTCCCTGTGTATGTTAGGGAATTCAGACTGTAACTTTCAATGGGGCAGGGACTGATGTGAATGATTTCTCTGTACAGCGCTGCAAAATTAGTAGTGCTATATCAATAGCTGATGATGATTGTTGGTGCAGATTGTGGCACATCGGTGTGTTAGTTCTTGACTCAGGGCCATCTTTTCCATTGGGTAAGATGGGCAGGTGCCTGGGGGCCCCACGGGCAAGGGGGCCCCATGGGCAGGGCTCTTAATTAGAATAATTAATCCTGCAAAAGAACAAACCTGCAAAAAAAAACCTTCAAGGGTCACTGAGCAAGTACATCTATCTATCTATCTATATATATATATATATATATATATATATATATATATCTCCATCTATCTATCTATCTATATATATATATATATATATATATATATATATATATATATACAAGTTAACCGTGCATGATACTCATGCATTCTAGTCAAATCAAGCTACTTATGGTGTTAAAAAGGTTCTTGTCATGCATTTGGGGCTAGGCCTGGCCTGGCCCTTTTTTAACGTGGTTTTGTCCACATGTCACCACCTCATCATTCTTCTCCATCACCTCATCCTTCATCTTCATCGCCACATCCTTAATCTCCATCATCTTACTGTTCTAAAACCTCTCGATACACAACGTTTCTGCTAAACACCTTATCGCTGTGCTCAATCAGTCTTCCTTGAAGGGCAGTATTCATAACCTGCACTTTCACATCACTGCTTCTCCGTACTCGTGAAAATGCGACATACAATTGTCCATGACCAAACATAGGCTCTGATAAAAAAATACCCACACGGTCAAGAGTTTGAGCCCTCAACTCGGAAATTAAGCCTTTACTACCCCTCCCACGGGGGGAAGGGGGGATGATGGAAGTTAACTGACTTCACTATTATAATTTTTTGGTCAAATAATGTCAGTATACCAAATTTCAGGTCAATTGGATGAGCTCTTTCTGAGAAAATAGTTTTTTCCACACACACACACACACTAACACACGCCGCTAGGCTTATATATAATATATATATATATATATATATATATATATATATATATATATATATATATATATGTAGGGGCCCCGGTGCACTGCTTTGCCCGGGGGCCCATAATGTTGTTAAGATGGCCCTGTCTTGACTGATTCAGTAATTCAATTAATTATGAAATACATTTTAAAACTGGGTGAAACTGACACATATGAATGGTGGACAATCAGGACAGATTTATATTGGCTGTGTCCTGTCAATTAGCATCAAACATGTGTAGTTTCTAGGTACATATTACATATTTGATTACAGTGAGAACCCCTTTTTATTATCAATCTCTATTTTCCGGTGGTCTGTGTGTCTGCAGTATTGAAGTGGGTGGGGATAGAACAACCAGTAGCCAATCAGATCATTATGCTGTTTACAGCAGCACAGATAATTACAGGGAAGGGGGGGTGTTGAGGAAGAGAGTAGCGAGTCCACCCGTGTGTTTATTTGTCTGTGAGGACAGGACTGCAAGTGACAGGGGCCGGATCATGATGTGAATAATGTAATAGAGGCAACAGACTGAGAGCTAGGTAGGGGGAGGAGCAGAGACCCTCCAATACCACAACAGTAATGTGAGGCTCCAAGAAATTGGATGAAGCAAGACTGTGGTTTCAAATGCACCTCTTCAAGGAATGAAGTTCATAAATCCAGCTTCATTTGTGTTTTAAACTAGGGTGGCAGATGTGACAGCAGAAACACCTTCAAAGTTATTGCATTGCATATTCTACTTTACTTCCTCCTATATTGCATTAGTCATTTCATGTTACTTTAAAAGCGGAATTTTCACGTGGAGCCCAAACCAGCTCTTTGTCTTACTTCTGCCATTGTAGCCACGTTGAAACCCATCTCACATAAATATGTAAAATGCCACAGCAAAACAAGAACACCAGTAAAAGTCTCGACAATAATGTGTGACTCAGATTTTCTTTGCTTCGAGTTTGTTGTGTGGTGTTAATTGTATCAAGAGTGATTGTGTAAGCAATGAAGTCGTAGAGTATTATTCCACAAAAAACGTCTTCCAAGAACAAACATATGACATAGGTATCAGGTTGAGTATTACAGATCTACCGCTAATATGTTATAAGTGAAAAAAAAAAAGAAAAATAAAGACACAAAAGTTTCCAGGTAGGAAAAAATTAAGTGACATGTTTGGCCTACTCTTTATTTATCTGCCGCAAGATTGAGTTCACGAGCAGATGTAGACTAGCTGGCAGTAGGCAGGAGGGAATAACCGCAACATGTGTTTTCTGTTCTTTATGACATGTCAAGCAAATAGAGAAAAAGTAAGTTATAAAGAAATTGCCCGAGGTCACTGCATATTAACATTAGTTGGTAACAGAGCAAATGAAGGATTTTATTTACTATAAAATGTTCCAAAAAGCATAAAAGTATACACATCTCTCTTTTAATTTCATCCATTAGTGCGTCGTTAGAATGGTTATAAAAAGTGCCTAATGGAGTGTGTCAGGGCACTTCTGAAAATTTGAAACAGATATTGTACCCATTGGTCATGCACATTACTATACTGTATGCAAGAAGCTAAGTTATAATGCACAAAAGATGTCCATTTATGTATAAACACCATGGACAAATAACTGTACAAACAATGCGTTCTGATGTCACCCTTTAAAATAGGTGAGTTTTAATGTCATAATTTCAGTATTTATTTGGAAAGCGTTTGTGCTATAAGGAGTGATGAGCGGTTTAGGTTCTGAGAAATCTGACAGATCTGAGTTTTTGGATGCCGAGTGGAACTGAGTCATGACTCCGTTTCTTGTGCCAAATTCGGATCAGAAAACTTAATTTCCGGTAAAATGTCGGATCTCACGCGTTTTGGATCGATATCTTCTATATGTAGCCCTCCCTCCTGTTGTCAGCTGCTATTTTAGAAGTGATTGCATGTGGGTAAGACATTGGCAGCAATTCTATGCTCAGAGGGTTGGACAGGGTAAAAGAGGCAATGTATTTTGAAAAAGCTGTGATTATACTGCACAAATCTCAAGAGTTTATTTACTGATTAGTCTGCTGGAATTGTGTGCTGATCAATTGGTTGTCAGAGAATGAAGAGTAAAGAAGCAAGCACTGGTTGTAATAGTATACTAGTAAACTAATTAGAAGTGGACAGAAAATATTCTTTCTTGCTTTTAAAATCAAAGAGTCTGATTCGTCAAGGCACACATACTGCGCGCCAAATGTTTAAAAGAAAAGCACGTAAATCGGCTCAGCGCACACACAAATTCATGATGAAACGTATCTCAAGAAGCGTGCACTGATGAATTTGGGTGTAGGTCTGCTGTACTCTACTACACAGGACACTGCAAAATAAGGTCCAAAGCCTATGTGGATTATAAATTCGCAAAAGAAAACACAGAAAAATAAAATATAGAATTAATGTCACCAGTTAATGATAAAACAGTAAAACATTTATTAGGATCTTCTTAATGTCTACTGAATAAAAATAATTTTTACAGTTGCTACTGTTTGCAAACACATGTTATAGCATGCATATGAGACTACCATCACTAGTACTCAGGACTTAGACTAGCCTTGTAGCTGGAGCAGAAAAACAAGTACGTTTGAGATGTCCAGAGCTTTTTTCAGACATGACCGTGTGTGCTTCAGTTTGGGACGCCCTTACTGTAAATTGACTATGGCAAAGCGGCCTTTCTCTGTCCTGCTCACGCCCTGAAATTGAAGCCTGTCCTTTGTGCTCGAAGACAGAGCGGACAGGGCTGTGTTTACTGGCATATGGTACGGTTCTGGGCATGTGCAGAGTGATTTTCTGTACAATAAGCTAAAAATCAAAAGATACGGGCCAAAAGTGGTTCAATCTGTAGGCAGTAGTACAAGGGTAAGTATCAGTGACATCTGATCTATTTAGTGGAGAAGAAGCAGGGTGCTCTTAGACTGCAGTCAATACATCAGGTTTTAGCAGATAAGTTGAGATCACGCTACCAATTTCCATCTCATTTTCATTTCTCCCTAACAGCAATTCCTCAGCCGTACCCAGATGTTAAACAAGAAGTAATTCAGTCCCTAGAAAATGCCATTGTACCGTCTATCCACTTAATTACGGATATGTGGACAAGCGATACTGGTCAGGCAAAAGACTACATGACCGTGTAGGTGTGTCGCATCAGTAGCAGCAGTGCCGGTAGCTTCGTCATCCTCCTCCTCATTCAAACTTCTGGGCATTTTTGACATTCAGCGACCGCATGTAGAACATTGCAGCAGCTGCAAAATATATATATTTTGCCATGCCACCAACTGAAGCAAGAGGAAGTAACAAGGTGGAATTCCACAGTTTATATGAGGGGTGACGACATGTTACCTTACTCCAGCACACTGGAGTATCCTTTCTGTTTTATGCATGCTACTCAACAAGCCATTTGAAATTGTAACGAATGAAGAGAGTTCAGACACTGTCAGTCAAGTCATACCCTTAATAAAACTACTGGAAAAGCTGGAGAAGCTGAAGGTGGAGATGAAAGTTAGCGATTCTATGAAGTATCTTTTCCTCTAAATCAAGTTCTTTATTCACTTCATCAGAACCCAAGCATTTGCAGCATGCTGAAATTGGATCACTACATTTTGGTAACCATACTTGATCATAGGTTTTCGTCATATGTAATGTCTTTCTTTCCAACTGACACAAATATTCACAGATTCAAACAGCTTCTTGTAAGCAAACTGTCGGCTCAAGTCACACATGACACGTCCTCTGCTTCAGCTTCTCCTAAAAATGCTACTGCCAAAAAAAACATACTTTTTCCAAGAGTCACAATGATGATGAGTCAACACAACACAACAATGTGAAAGGTTTTTATGATGTCTGGCCAGGTTTAAAAGAAATACCCAAATACATTAACACCTCTATTATGTCCAAACCTGATACACCTTGTATTGGTAGAATGTGGAGAATTACTTTTATGATAGTGTACACATTAGCATTTTAGACAGTTCCTTTGAATTCTGGAAGGACAAAAAGGCAATTTGGAGCCCTTTATATAAACTAGCTATGATGACTTAAGCTGCCCACTGTCAATCGCCGGTCTCCCACAGCTGCCGCCCGGGAGCCGGCGCACTTACCCGTCTCCTGACTCCCCAATCGTCACCTCTGGCTGTCACTTCAGCTGCAAATCTGCACATGTGCATAATCGCCTTACCTTTCAAACTGACCCTGCCCTCCTATTCGCTGTCCGTTATTGACAGCTCTGTATAAGGCTCCTCCCCTCACTCTACAGAGCTGGTTCTTTTAGTCAGATCCCTGGCCTGGAAGCAGCTTCATATGCTCTCTGTCCTATCCTGCATTTCTCCAGTGTACTGCCGCAGATCATCACTCTCTATTCTCCAGTGTACTGCCGCAGATCATTGCTCTCCATTCTCCACTCCTTAGTGGTAACTGCCGCAGATCATCGCTCTCTATTCTCCAGTGTACTGCCGCAGATCATCGCTCTTTCGCTAGCCGGTGCTTCGTTCTCTCACACAGCTCACTGGGAACTTCCTTAGAGGGCCGCAACCTGCAATGTGGAAGCAGCGAAGCCCAAATTCCCTTGCGGGAATCCCTGGTGAAATCCTTCCGCTCTGCTAGATTCCGTGCCTCTAGGAGAAGTACTACCTATCCCAGCTGAGACCCAGAAGGATCCAATCTATCCTAGTTGGAATGTGACACCGACCCTCCAGTGTGTACTCAGAAAGAGTGTTTAGAACAGCCGGGAACTTTGTAAGTGATCGTCGAAGGAGACTACTTCCTAAAAATAAACTAGAAATTGTATAAGGAATACCGTTGTTGCCGGCAATTGCAAACAGTGGGGGATGAACTAATATTGTGTGATGAGGATGATGATGAGGGTGATGACACTGTCAACGTTGAGGAAGATGACCATTGTTAGCCAATTGCCCATTAGTAAATTGTTAAAATTCCTATTTATTCTCCAGTTCAATAATTAACAACCAAACAAATCAAGCACTCTAGCCACAAAAGTGGTGGGTGAGAGAAGACATCTTGTACTATTTTACATTATGGCCTTGGTCTATCATCTTGATTAAATGTCTACTAATGCTGCTTCTGTACTTCTAATGAGCTCTGATTACTGTCTATTTACTTTCCATGATGCATGGTGTCTAACATTACAAATATTGGGTCTGTAGTTTTTTTCTCTGACCATTTTTCATCTGGGTGCAACCCACCTGTCACGGCTATGAATAATTATGGATCCCCAGCCTCTACTTAGATGGTGATAGTAGAGGGTGGTGGAGACAGGACACAGTGGAATTGAAGTTCTTAACTTGAGAGCATCACAGGGAACAATAACACAAACGATGGTAGTAGTGTTGCAACTTGATATATTGATAGAAGATACAACAGCATTAATAATAAAATACAATCGTAATCACAGATGTACTTCAGTTGGTAACCAATGGCAACAGCATGCGGAATAGTCAATATAACAGTTCAACGCTAGATGGTAATTAGAACACTTGGATCCCACACGAAACACACAGCAGATGAAGGTGAACCACTGACACAGCTAGAAGTCCGATGAGAATAGTATGTAGACTTGGCTGATCCAAACGTATAATATGATTCACTTATCACGTGGTTATAGGTATCACAATAGTTCGTATAGCGGAACAGAGAGCGTTATATGCTATCCAGAAACTTGGGTATAACTGGTAACATGCAGGAAAGTGTTGCCTAGAAGTACAGCGTAATAACGAAATCCAAACTGAGCGTAGAACTACAGGTCACAGAAGATCCGGTTAACAGGTAAGCGAGAGTTTATCACAATTAGACGACAGCTGGTAATGCACATAACTTGAATCGAAGTAGAGGCTCCCGGCTTAGCAGTATATTCATATTAACAGTCCAGCAATAATAATCAGCAGAATAATAATAGCCGTGCCAGACATAGAACCACAGATGACAAGAGAACTTGATTGTAGTTCAACATAGAATACCGCAACATAGACAGCCGAGTAGAATAGTACTTGAGCCAATCAACATGAGCGCAGGTGTAGCAGACAACTCACGAATAGTTCTGTGTGCAGATGAACAACAACACGTAACTTCAGCTTGTAGATGAACCACGAACTGGCATACAGTGGAGCCGATGGAGAGCAATGATGCCAGGTAACTTCGGCAACCGATAGTATCCAGAAGATAGGCAAAAGATCAGATATGCAGCCAGAACCCACGGCAATGTGAGTAACACGAAGATCAGGCAATGAGTCCATGATTACGGGAGCTTGAAATAGTCCTCTAGGACCAATAGGCTTCAGAAGGAGGTCCCAATCAACATAACGAGAAACACCTATGGACAGGTAGAGACTCTGAAGCGAAAGCAAGCACCAACATAGTTATTAAAGGGCAAGTCACAATGCCAGCACCTAGCTATGGGACCGGCGTGTGACACCACCTTTATCTGTCTACTTGACTATATGTCTATTGATGCTGCTGTCCGTCTAATAAGCTCAGATTACTGTCTCTTTACTTTCCATGCCACATGCTGTCTAACGTTAAAAATACGGTGTCCTTGGTATTTCTGCCACCATTTTTCTTCAGGGAGCAGCCCACCTTCATCTATCTACTTGTCTAAATATCTATTGATGCTGCTGTCCATCTAATGAGTTCTGATTACTGCTTCTTTACTTTCCATGACACATGCTGTCTAACATTAAAAATATTGTGTCTGTGGTCTTTCTCCCACCATTTTTCATCTGGGTGCAGCCAACCTTCATCTATCTACTTGTCTATATGTCTATTGATGCTGCTGTCCATCTAATTAGATCTGACTTCTGCCTCTGTACTTTCCATGACTATTTTTGAAAGCCTTTTTACTTGACAGCATTTTTTCCATACCCAGCGAAAACTTTTGCACAGTATTGTATGGATATAAAAATATATATATACTCCTTCGAATCTTAAACTTAGAATGAGCAGGGGGTTAATTATATATATATATATATATATATATATATATATATATATATATGTATGTATATATATATATATATATATATATATATCTATAGATAGATCAGCACACAGATCAATCGGAATCCTCCGATTGTTAAAGTGGAAGGACATATTTTTTCACGTTTGGCCCACTGCACATGTGCTTTTCATTAGTTCCACCCTAAGCGTATCATCATGGATGACCAGTGGTGGAAGTCTTGGTGTATACGGTGATATGCCATACTGCTACTTCTCCTACTTTATTGTAAACTTATTAAACTCCATCCACTTACATTCTCACTACATTTTCCATACTGCTACTTCTAAATTTCCACTTTGACCACTGTACATTATTTCCTAGGAGTGATGGGACAGCTGTGATAGCGATCATGTAATAGCCATATAAACAACCCCCCTCCACCAACGTGGAGGGGGCCATGGTTGTGTAAACATAAATAAGTAAACCTGTTGTGCCCCCTATTTTGTGAGGGATGAACAAAAAATATTCCAGCCTAGTGCTCTGGATTCTACCTGACCCCACCTGTTACAATATGAAGCTGGGGTAGTAAGAAATAATTTATCTCCCTCCTGTGTTGGGTAGGGGAAGGATTAAGAATGTCACCTCCAGGGTTGTCCCCCATGTCATTTGATGGTGGGAAGGTTTAGAAAACCTGTGGCTTTCCAGCTGTTGAAAAACTAAAAGTCTAAGCAGGTAGGCCACAGTTTGTCTAAGCCTTTGTTAAAGCAAACAATGTAAAAAAATACAATACAAATCTCAATTGTGAATTTTTTTTATTTAACCCCTCATTTTATACGTATTCTTATAGTCTCGATTTGACGATGTCCACACAATGGGCCTGATTAATTAAGAAATGTAAGTCCATTTATGTGGCATATTTTGCATCATTTTTCTCTATGCACAACTGAGACTTACGCCAAAGAATGCAATTCATGTTTGCACGGAAATAACACTTCCGACTACCTACGATTTGAAGAGCGGTACAGGGAGGGAAAGGGGAGGACTGACATAGATAATGTACAGTAAGGGTGGGCTGAGCTCGAGCGCAGACACCTGCGTCCGATTCAAGCTTTGGGGCATCTCTAAAGTATGAGCTTTTTACTCGGAACAATTTCACCAGCTACTGGTGAGGTTAAAGTCCCAATAATATGGATGGCAGACGTGTATGTATTCCAAAACATGTGTTTGCAATTAGGAACAACTGGAAATTTTCATTTTATATACAGTATGTATTGACAAGATCTCGATTTATGTATTTGGTGGGAGAAAAAAAATGAAAAAAAATTTTTTTTTCAATGTCTTTTTCTTAATGATTATATTATTAACAGATGACAATAATTGAAATGGGACGTTATGTTGCACATATGTATTGTACGTATCCTGCAGTGTATTATGTCATATTCAATAAGAGATGTTTCTTCAGATCCGCTTGTAGTTGAACACGGATGTGCATATGTCAGAATTACATGCATTTTATAAAAACATTCATTTTGCAAGCCTTGATGAATCAGGCCCCATAAGTTCAAAAAATCTTTTGCTTTTCTATCATCGATCCACCTGCTGAAGAGGTGCTCAGGATTAAAGCTCCTAGCACTAGGCTGGGAGCATTTTTTCGGTTTAAATTAGCATTGTTTTAATTTTGTAACCATTTACTGTTGCTGCCAAGTGTCATCTGCTTGACAGTGTAACATTGCAGGATATATGATGAACAGTTTTGTTAGGTTTCCATCTGTTTCTCGACATTCCACCTACTCATCGCTCAAAGTTCTATGGTGTAGCGAGGTTACGTGTAGCCCGACTGCCACATTCAAGACTGATGAACATTCAACGGCTGATGCATGTACATGAAGACATACATGTACATGAATGTACATGTATGTACATGAAGAGTTCCGAACCATTCAATGTCCATTCTGCACGCCTGTGTTCAGTGTGAGCCACACAGGCATGCATGATGGTGTGCAGAGGAGGATAGTGAGCACTGGAGGGCCCAAGACATGAGCACCATGGGATCCTCAATAAATCATGCTCTGCCAATTTGTTGATGGCTGCGACACCCTTGGTCATTGGAAAGTATGCCGCTGTAGACCGACTTCCAGGGACAATTGCCTCCACTGTTGTCCCATCAGTAGGCCACTGTCATCACTGAGCGCTGCTGAGCTTCAATTCACCCAACATCGCTGCTTTTTACAGTTTAATGCAGGACTGTCCATTATTTAGTTACCTGTCATAACTGGCAAACAGGAGCGATGAGCGATAGTGATAATTGTTGCTTCTCAGTGAATATATGTTTGGAAATTTGCTTTCTTCTGTACTTAGTGGGATGATTCATAATTATATTTATTATTTTCATTATTGTTCTGATAAAATATAGCAAAGCCTTTCAGCTTTTGGCTCCTCAGATATTCTGTGAATTTGTAATACTTTAACTTTTGTAAAATTCATTATTTTAACTGGCAGACTCTTCTCCTAGGTTTGTGAGGCTGTAAACAGGAACGAGGTGGAGTGGCCAGCCAAGCATAACAGAGAAGCAGAAGGTTATTGAGTCAAGGCACGTATTGAAACATGTATTGCTAAAATTTGCTATGAAATATTACAGGTGACGGAGAATCTTGTCCTTCTGACCTGGAGGGTAATAGAAGCTGAAAATGGTCCAACATTTATCCACTCTTATAAGCAAGACTGGAGGAAGGAAAGGAAATAGTAGATATGTTACGCAGATGAGACATTGAAGCCATTAGAAGCCACGGGAAAAGTGAGATTTCCGAAGTAAAGGGGACATTGTAATGATGACATGTTAAGTGGACTACATCAAGTTGACAGCCAATAGCAATAATAGGCTTCTTGGGATTTATTGTATCTGCACATGTGTGCACGCTTTAATATTCCTTGATGTTAAGCTACTTGACACCTCGTATTGAAGAGGGGACCCCCAAATAAGAAGTTTAGAAAGAATTATAACATTTCTTTCCTCTTGTGTAATTTGGAAAATGACAATTTCAGATAAAATTCCAATAGATTTATAGTGATAATACAAATTCACAAGGGGTTTGTGTTCACAAGTATTCCTATGCAACTATAATGGAAGTAATATACTATGCGCTACAATAAATACAACAGTTGCTGTCAGTGCTTGTTCTCATAAGTGAAAATCTGCATCTAAAACAATAAAATAAATCATGAGGTATTACTACTATCAGTAGTGTAAGAAGTTTGTGAACTGTGTGCCTGGTTCATTAACCCCACACTTACATATTGTGCATTTTTTTAAAAATGTACGTAATTCAGACATACGCACGTCTGCATTCAACTACGTCTGAAGAAACATCTCTTGTTGAATACGGGTTAGGTGCGCTCTGTATATACGATACTTGCTGTATTGAGACAGACACAAGACACTGCAGAATACGTACAATACATATGTGGAATGTAAAGTACCAGCAGGACACACAGGATAAAAAAGTATTCAATTATTCTCACCTCTTAATTATATAGCCATTAATTAAAAAAATGTAATATAGAAACATTTTGGGTTTTTTTCATTTGTTTTTAAATGAAATTTATTTATCAGGATGTTATTAATGTCAGCTATATATAAAATGCATTTTTACAGTTGCACTTGATGGCAAACACATGTTCTAGCTGCATACACATTTGTTATCACTAGTAACCAGCACTTACATCTGCCCTGTAGCTGGTTCAAGTGATGCGACAGAAAACATGTACTTTAGTGATGACCAAAGTTTGAGCGCTGCTGTGTGTGCTTGAGCCTGGCAAGCACTTAAGGTACATTGATTACCTGCATACGCCTTTTCCCTCCCTAGTCCACCTTTGAAAATCATAGGTTATCTTATTTGTCCTTTTTCCTTCGAAGATGAATTGGTTGTCCTGGCGTTCACTGGCATATAGTCCGTTTCAGGGCATATGCAGTGCGATTTTGAACACAATACAGCACGTATTAGCATTTACGTTCCTTAATGAATCAGGCTGATAGTGGTTAGGTCACATAGTTGGGCAAAATAACAAGGAATTCATGAATCAGTCAGTCAGATCTAAGAGCCTGCAGGAAACTTAAAATAGGGAAGACGTTTAACCAATGGCATCAATAGTAATGACTACCAAAAATTAGGCTCCGGCGGTAATTTTTCAGGCACATTGCCTTCTTAGCTCCTAGGATTTACAAATCTTGGTTTATGAAATGAGAATAGTCCTCTCCTCTTTATGTCTCATGTCTATCTGGCTCGTACGACCTTATGGTTATGTCTTATGCCGAATCCTCGGCTAACTCATGTTATTGCTAGTTCATGACCATCCTTTGAGGAGTTATTATGCTTAATTGTATTTGTGTCACTGTTATCATCTGTCATTATAACTCTTGTAATCATGTTTGTCATATCTGTAAGATGAGCGTCCGCTGCTACGTAATTTGTGGCTCCTTATAAATAAATGATGACAATGAGCTACCTTTTATTGGTTCTGTATCCCAAGACTTTTACTCCTACGTTTCCCCATATTGTTGCTATTGGATTGCAGAATCTTAAGTGAATGAGTACACTTTTACGGTTATCTAGTTAGCACAATCATGATCTGCAGTGCAATCACACTGATTTGTATAGTATACCTGCTTACTTTTATTTGCACCAGTTGTAGTTTTCTGTTTTACCTAATGAAAGGATCCATCTGGTTGTATGGGCAGTGTGAGAAAACTTATGGCGTAACTGAACTATATTGGATGTTGGAACAGCTTTAGGCTGGGTACACACTACAGGGTTGCCAGACCATTATCAGGCCGATCACACAATAAACAGCTGTTCGGCCCAATAGCGCATTATTGTGTACGCTGCACCGATGAACGATGATAGGTCCAAAGCCCATTGTATCGTTTCATTTCATTTTTAAACTGGAATTAAAAATGTTGTTCCACGATGAGACAATGTCGTTCCAATTCTGCAGTGTGTATGTACTCACGACCAGCAGTGTCCATAGATCTCTATGGAGTGTGCAGAGTCACGATCGGGATTTTTTTTTTCTGTCGGTAAAATCGTTGAAGATGTTCCATCGGGTGAAATTTTTCTCTAGTGTGTACCCAGCCTTAGCTATGCTCATACATGATAAGACATTCCATATGAAAGTGTGTTGTGAGATTAACAAATTCACAAACTAAATCCTCACTAGAAATTAAGATGTTTAATTAACGTATGCTCAGTAACATTTTTGTTCATTTAAACACATTATTCCTTAACTGAGGAATGCCTAAACACTCGTTCTTTTTAAAGTGTCAGTTTACAGCATTCCACTTAGTGGTGACTTCTGTACTAAGAACACTGACTGTGTCAGCTGGTTTGCAAGTGTTCACCGTGTGTGACATGTGATAACATTGTATCACCTGCAGAACAAAGGTTAAGCCTCGGTTTTATTGTACTAGTCTTGAAGACGATTTTGGTCATGTAACTTGCTGAAATGGCACAGAGCTTAAATGTGAAGCAGCTTGACACGTATAATTAATTTGAAATTGTGTTATGTGTATCTTTTATGATATTATAGACATAGTGCAGTCTCACCAAAGAAAGCTGGCAAAGATATTTTCCTGCTTTCGAGGGCAAGCCTGGTATTGCAAACAGTAGTCATATCCAAAGCAAACCTGATTCAGTAAGAGTGATACGTGTATTAACATTACTATAACATATTCTGCTTTTACTATTAAAGGGATTCTCCCACATCCTGGCATAATGCCAGACAGCAGGAACATTGGAAAGGGAACTGCCCAGATCGTGGGAGGAGGAAACATTTGATTGGCCAATCACAGTTCAAGCATGCATTGCCCGGAGTTAGCTTACCCCACCTTTCAAACATTCTGATGGCAATTATTTGTTAAATAATTATCAAGCACAGGGAGAAGAGATCCTTTAAATTATTGTATTGGATATTTATCCTGCCTTACCGCTTATAAAGCTTAACATGGAGGCGTCAATACCCGTCCATCGCTCTTCTCTTCCTCTGATTGCTGCTCAATTCTCCCTCTAATTCCTTTTTGTTTTGTTTTTTTATTTTTCTGCCTACTATTTCAGGCACACGGTCTATGTTTTGCCCATTTTGATCCTCCACTCTCCGTTTCCACCTCTTCCCTAATGGAAGCTTCTCCCACAATTATGTTTGTGTGCAGACTCTATTTTCTAGATGCATAGTGATTTCTGCAGCTGTGTAATTGTGTTGTAGGGTATAACATTAAATAAAAGGGTATTTCATTTAATATTTTACTGTTGCGGATAATTAAATTGCCCTCTGGTTTACAGTCATGCTGTGTGGGATTTGAGTTCTTATTATATGCCTTTTTGTCAGCGGCAGGAAATGGGCAGGACTAGTACCACATTGTGCTCAATCAACGCAATAGAATGTTCACAGAGCTAGACCACTCTGTAGCAGAGTAGAACTATTACAACACAACAGTGAACAGAACTATCAACTGCAATAGGAGCAGCATAAATAACAACAGTTGTCCACTTTAGAATTAAGCCCATTAATTAATTACTGTCCCTCTATGTATCAATTAGGTGGGAGAAGTCTCTCCTATGGAATCCCACCATTAACTGATAATCACTGCTCATCTATGCTGTATTCAAATCAATCCAGAGGAGTTTGAATGTTATCCCCATGTTTGCGTGGATTTCCTCCTGGTGCTCCGGTTTCCTCCCACACTCCAAAAACATACTGGTAGGTTAATTGGCTGCTAACAAATTGACCCTAGTCTGTGTGTCTGTGTGTGTGTATGTGTGTTAGGGAATTTAGACTGTAAGCTCCAATGGGGCAGGGACTGATCATCATCATCACCATTTATTTATATAGCTCCACTAATTCCGCAGCGCTGTACAGAGAACTCGCTCACATCAGTCCCTGACCCATTGGAGCTTACAGTCTAAATTCCCTAACACACACACACACACAGACTTAGTGATTTCTCTGTACAGCGCTGCGGAATTAGTGGCGTTATATAAATAAATGGTGATGATGATGATTACAGATCTGGTGCATAGAATGGTAGTATGAATGTAAATGAGGATTGTTGCTGGATCCTACACAAGTTGGGACTCACCTTCCAACTTGTGTCAGATGAGCCTCAGGTCTCCCATGGCTGCTAGTGCTTGGGAAAAATTACCTTTAAAAGCTATGTGCAGGTAAGCCTTTAGCCCAGGTAAAAAAGCATAGCATTCGATTATATTAGGTCTGACCAGAATGGGAAGACTTTGGTGCGAGTTGGTCGGCTTAACATATATTGCAATATGTGGAACTAACATTCCATTTTAAATATTGAAAAGTAGTTAGTACAGCATTAATTATGTGTTTGGAGAGTGTAGAGAATCCCTGTTTTTTGTCTATATATATATATATATCTATATATCTATATATATATATATCTATATATATATATATATATATATATATATATATATATATAGCACGGTGGCTTAGTCGTTAGCACTTCTGCCTTACAGCACTGGAGTCATGAGTTCGATTCCCAACCATATTCTTATCTGTGTGGAGTTTGTATGTTCTCCCTGCGTTTGCGTGAGTTTTAATTGGCTGCTATCAAATTTACCCTAGTCTGTGTTAAGGAATTTAGACTGTCCAATGGGGCAGCGACTGATTTGAGTGAGTTCTCTGAACAGCGCTGCGGAATTAATGGCGCTATATAAATTATATATATATATATATATATATATATATATATATATATATATATAAATATATGTTTCATTATTTACTATGATGCCCCCCTTTTCATAATACCAACCCTTACAGAATTGAAAAAAATTATATATATATATATATATATTTCATTTTTATTTATTAAGATGTTCCCTTTTCATAATACCAATCTTTACAGAACTGTAACATAATAACAAAGCTGTATATTTTAATGTATTACATATGTAAAAAAAAAGTATTTGGTAAAAAAAATGCTTTCAATTATCAAGAAGCAGTTTGAAAGGTGCCATTGGTGTTTCACTGGGTATGACTTTTCCTTAAATAAAAGGGCAAGGTGAAGTTTGATCTGTCAACTGTGAAAACCATACTCGGTGTGACTTTCCATCATCGGCTAATCATTCCGTTCAATGACATCTTTTAACTTCACTCCAGTTTTAGATTATGCTTTTTCCTTTGTAGTGTCAAGATTTGTCATCTTAGGTCTAATTACTTTACTTCATGTGGATAAGCATATCATGGGAGCCAGTATTGTTTTATACAAAGCAAATAACGTTTAAATTATCAAATTTCCTAGGCAAATGGTCATGACCATTTTTTTCATTTGTGGCTTAAGCAACCTTGTTATTCCTGGCCGAATTTGTTGAAAAATTATTTATTAACTTAAAATGTATGCCCGAATGCCAGAGTTTAGGAAATTTGTGTAAAAGTACATTGTGACTCTAATGACCCTTAGCTGTTAGTACAAGTGATTGGAAACCTCTAACAATAAGTGCATACAAGTAAGAATACATTCATAGCTTTCACATACATCCTTAGCTCACATTTTAACTAATTTTGCGGTTTTTGTAAAGTGAAGCAATACAGGGAAGATTTTATTCTACTTATCGTTATATTAATAGTAATTTATAGCGCACCCACATATTACACAGAATATTTAATCACTCACAGCTTACAATCTATATTCCCTACCACATACTCTAACGCTGATTTACTTGCAGTGCAAAAAAGAGAATATGCAAGCTCCACACAGATAGGGTCTTGGTTGGAATCGAACCCATTACCTCAGTGCTTTGAGCCAGCGGTGCTAACCACTGTGCCACCATGCTGCCCACATATGGGTTGTATGCACTTTAAAATTTAATTATTAAGTATTATTAGATCTAGCAACATGATAATTGGAACACGAAAATAAAGGGTTTTAATCTGGATTGTAGGCTTAACCAAAGGGGTTATACTCCAGTGTGTAGGCTTCATCATCATCTATTTATATAGCGCCACTAATTCCTGTACAGAGAACTCACTCACATCAGTCCCTGCCCCTTTGGAGCTTACAGTCAAATTCCATAACATACAGACATAGAGAGTGACTAGGGTCAATTTAATAGCTGCCAATTAACCTACTAGTATGTTTTTGAACTGTGGGAGAAAACCTACACAAACATGGGGAGAACATACAAACTCCTCACAGATTATTATTATTATTATTATTACCATTTATTTGTTAGGCGCCACAAGGTTTCCACAGCGCCGTACATAATACAAACAGGAGACCATACAGGGTGACATAGTACAGAGCAAAAAACACAAAGTACCAATGCTTCAGAACTTCGGGCAGACATATGAGCGAAGATGGAGCAGAAGAACAGGTATGGAGACAGGAGGGGAGAGGGGCCCTGCTCGTACGAGCTCACATCCTAAGGGAGGGTGGACAAACAGGCACAAGAGAAAGCCATTAAAGTAAGGGAGAGAAAGGCGGGGCTGGTGGAGAGAGGGGAGATCGAGAGAAGGAGGTTAGCGAAGGAGCAACAAGGTAAGGGCTAAGTGGATGGTTGGTAGGCTTTGAGGAACAGGTGAGTTTTAAGTGCCCGTTTGAAGGAACACAGACTGGGTGAGAGACGGATGGAGCGGGGGAGGTCGTTCCAGTGGAGGGGAGCAGCACGGGAGAAGTCTTGGATTCTGGAGTGGGAAGAGGTGATCAGAGTGGAGGAGAGGCGACGGTCATTGGCCGAGCGCAGGGAGCGGGCAGGGGTGTGAATGGTGAGGAGGTTAGAGATATAGGGGGCAGTATACTGGGAGAGAGCTTTGTAAGTGGTGGTGAGGAGTTTGAAAAGGATCCTGTAGGGGAAGGGGAGCCGGTGTAAGGCAAGGCAGAGAGGGGAGGCGGAGGAGGAGCGGCATGAGAGAAAGATGAGTCGGGCAGCCGCATTGAGAACAAGCCATGGTCGGGAATCAAACTCATGACCCCAGTGCTGTGAGGCAGAAGTGCTAACCACTAAGCCACTCAAAAAAGTGTTGTATTACCCAATACACTGCAAAATATTTCTACGCATATTGTCACATATACATGGTTTAATAGACTTGCCTACTGGTATGCTGCTGTCTCTGCTACCTACTTCTTTTCTCATAGCTTTGACTGACAACAGCATCCTCTCTTATTACTATATTTATATTTTTTGAGTTATTGATTGCGCTGGTTCACAACCTTTTGAAACAGAATAGTGCAACAACCATTGTGATGCTTGATTAGTACATAGAAAACACACGATAGATCTGTTTAGGTGTTGAATGCAGCAAACTATTTATAGACCATATTTCAATTAATTCCCTTAAACGGGAATCAGAAGTCATAAATGTACAAAAATAAAAATGGCAAAATACAGGACTGTTCTGCAAATACTATGAGACCCATAGGATTAAGTTAAAATGATGTTCTTCTGACCTAGTGGTGAATAATTGTGTGATATGCTTGAAATTCACATGGTAATTGCTATATTAAAGGGTCCAAATAATCCATGCAACAAATCAAGGTTTGATCAGAGATTTATTTTAAATCGACCAATACAATGCTAAAAAATCACATGGGCACTTACTGTAACATAGATCAGGGCGTATTGGGATATAAAAGTAAATAAACTTAGTAGATATGAATTATACATGATAGTGCAGGTTGCTAAACTTCTCAGTTGAAAGCACAGGCTAAGTACTGAACCAATCTGTGAATTAAACTGTGGCATCGAGCGCACAATGAAGAGTTTGAACATACCAAAGACCTAACAGAAGAATAACCTCAAAAGTATCAGGATATAGGTTTTATAACTACCTACCACGAGCAGATCTTAAACTTATATTTTACCACTCTTTTCTCAGGAGGACAGAGTTGTAAAATACCAAAACTGTTTCTCAACCTGCCAAATGACTGTTCTTTTTATTAGAACTTTATCCTGTACATTGCATCCATATTTCAGTTGTAGGCAAAGCACACAATATCCTGCTGTCTACACGTCTAACGTTTAAAGGGAAATTGGTGAAGGTGTGGTACCACATATTTAATCTGAATTTGAAGTTGGTGATCACAGCTGAGATTACTCTTAAATCGTGATCCTGAAAGTGCTTCAGTTATTGTTAAAGCTCTTTAATGAATTCCAGCAGCCCTGCCCTGTCAGTTAAGGAATACACACAACCCTTAGCAGCGTGCCAGTACATTGGAGTAATGGCCGTTAAAGACATGAGCTTTGGGACTATTTGGAAACAAATGATCACTTCACCAGCGAAATAAAACAAACTCGCAAAACTTTACTTAACTTTCCTTTGTCGGCTCAGTGCCACTTTTACAGGTCAACCTCTGCTAGTCGTTTCTGTCCAGAAGTTATATATGCCAGCTGAAATACCTCACATCATAATATTAGGTTTATCCTCTGCTTGCTGCAAGTCTTCAGAAGAGCATCTGTAAAGTATCCTGGTACCAGAGGCAGAACTAGCGAGCTGTGGGCCCCAGTGCAGGGAAGCGGGGAGGAGGGAACCAAGGCCCAAGGCTCACTAGTCCCCCGTGCAGTAGGCCCCATTATCTCCATGGGCCCCGGGGGCATCACACCTGTGCACCAGTGTTAGTTCCTGCCTGGTACCCTCAGTTAGTGTGCTTCAAATTATGAGAACTGAGGCAAAATACGCTTAGGACTCATATTCATGGCCGATGCTGCAAGTCTATTTGAAATGACAAGCACAGCACATTGTTAGCGATGGGCAGGTCATCATCATCATCATCATTTATTTATATAGCGCCACCAATTTCGTAGTGCTGTACAGAGAATATATGTTCTTCACATCAGTCCCTGCCACATTGCAGCTTACAGTCTAAATTCCCTAAGACACACAGACAGACTAAGGTTTATTTTTGTCAGCAGCCAATTAACCTACTAGTATGGTTTTTGGAGTGTGGGAGGAAACCGGAGCACCCGGAGGAAACCCACGTAAACACGGGGAGAACATGCACAAGCTACACAGATCTACTCATCTGCGTTTTGTGTAGTCAACCTGTGTAAGGTCACCAAGAAGCTGGAGGTCTATCATGTGCCACCAATTTTGGGTAGGGAATAACTAATACTTGGTGTTCATGCTTGGTTATTCAATTTTATTAGTTAAGACTCCACCGCCACACATTACACTAGCTGTGCACATACATGGATGTACCAGCAGGGTTCATACACTAACTAAGATGTGGAAATCCTTGACTTTGTAAAGAAATGCCCATAGATGATTATGTCAGCAGTGCCCATTTATAATTGAACAAGCAGTATTGTACTGTTCCCCAAGAGGTTATCCCAGCAGTCTGAATACACAATAACACCCGCAGTGTTCTATTTTGCTTAGTGCATGTTTTACAGTATTCATGCATTATTATTCCATCACTGCCCATATATATAATTATAACATAAGCTAACTTTTGGCACTCATGTAAACACTATAAAAAAAATTTCATCCATCATATTACGGATCACATTATTACTAGTATCTGAAATGACAATGAGCAATCTTATTTCTATAGTCTCATCTTTTAGAATGTTGCTATTATAACGCACACAGCCCATACAATAACTGCTGGCACAACTAAACCAAGGCGCACATTCTAACTGACAGTATGGCTCCGGGGGACTAACTGTTTCTTATCCCCCAGGGTACATGCTGCAGAGTTATATGCATGGACTCCAGGTGGGCCCATGGAGAAGTGCTTTGAGACTGTGGGGTTTATCGATTAAAAGGTGATAAATCCTAAATAGGAGTTTTCATAGGATTTAAATCTTCTCCCTATCTACCAAAACCCTTGGCTGGTGAAGGCTATCGCTGTAGCCATTGCTGAGAGCCTTCTCTGATGCTTCCTCATATAAGGCATGGGCAAACTTATTTACCAAGGACATCTCAGAATGCATTAGCCAGGGTTTGCAATGGGGAAACTGCTTTATTATTATTATTATTATTATTATTATTATTATTATTATTATTATTTTTACTTTTTTTTTTTGTTTTCTTTTTTTAGACTATTGTTTTACATTTTTTTTTTACTGTATTCATTTTTTTTTTTAGAGAATAAGGAACTGGAAACCCAAGTCTAGGCTATGGATGTGCAAGCCAGCATCCCGGCTCACATAGGACTGGCTTAGTGAGCAGTAAGACAGTCGCTGGATTTTTCTCAACCAAGTAGGTTACTTCGTACCGAAAATTATATAAGCATCACCTAATATGGAAATCCTTGATCTGCTATGTCCCTTTAAATGGGATGGACTCCCTTGTGGCTGATCACACGATTTATCGCGATTGGCCCGGAGACGCCACAAGCTCTGAATCAGCAGGGTGTGTCTGGCTAAAGACGACAGCATTTGATTGAATGTGAAATGGTCATTGCCTTGGCCAGAAATTCCCCCGCAGCTTCAGAGTCTGTAGTCTCTTCCAGCCAATCGTCATAAATATTGCGATCAGGCGCGGGAGCGCTCCCCCTTAAGGATTTTCTTCCCATCTTGACAATTTTTTAAGGCTCTGTTCCAAGATACTTGTCTTAGTGCAACCTCACACTTCCCTTTAGTCAAGCAAATCCCTCTAGACTAGAGCAAAGAGACTTATCCAAACTTTATTTCTGTGGAGTTGTTAATGAAAACTCCTATTGATCTTAATGTGTGTTTCTAGGCTTTGTGCCAACTGAGCAATAGACTTACAACGACCGTAAGCTCCTTTGTGGCATTTCAGTAAGGACATGTACAACTTCTGTAATGGATGTTACCATTGCCTTTGATGACGATGAACAAGTTTGCAATCTCTCGCCTGTATATGCTGTTGCACACAATTTTAGCTCCTTGTGGTGCCATTAAACTTCCTGGGATAAAGATGTGTACATTATAAATGTGTAAAAAAACTATTATTTCTAAAATATAAAGTGAAATATTCTTGACTATAATTATACTTAAATGCCATGTTTGCTGAAAACATTATTCATCCCTGATTCACAACGTTTACATGCCAGCTATTGTGTATCTTGCCAAAATCATATCGAAGCAATGCCATATCTTTCCAAAACTATACGGTGTTAACTGCGAATGAAAAGTCATCATCAAATCAGCTACGTAATACATCATTCTGGAAAGAAGTGATTTATTGTATGTCTGAATTAATTAATTAAGGGACACTCCCTTTACAGGGGAAAAAATACTTTTGTATTATTTAAAGATAGTGGTTCATGCTACAATTTGGGACATTCATATTAAAAGGACACTATTTATTGCAAATGCTTTCTTAAGGTATTTTAAAGTGGAAATGTCATTAAAATGCATATTAAATGTTGCTCAAAATTAACTATGAATGAATGTTGCACATTAAAAAAACATTAATTGATTTTTTTTTATAATACTCAGTGGTTTGTTCTGATGCTCCGTTTGTATGCTATTAAATGTGGAGAGCTCTAGCATGTTTTTTACTAATTTATTTATTTAGTATTTTATGACTACAGCAGCAAAACTATGTGGAAGAAAACATAGTAATGTACAACATAGAAACATAGAATAGCTGCACAATGTAGCAGCCAAACATAAAAATAGGCAGGCAGGAATATCTGCAGACGCCTAAGCTAAGATGAGAAAAGATATAAAATGGAAATGGGGGCTAGCAATCCAAGGGCCATAACCTTTCTATTGAAGTCCTGATCACAAGCTACTAGACATTTCATAAGGCTAGTTGGGCCTTATGAACGAGTCGCTAAGGAGAGCAAAGCAAAAAGAAGGAGTAACTTTGCACCTGGGCAAAACCATGTTGCATTGGAGGGGGAGGTAAATATATAATGTGGGGACAGATTTATATTTGGGGTAGGACATGTCCTAGATCAACTTTACATTTTAGTGTAAAAATAAAGCTATCAAAGCTGTGTGCAACAAAAATGCAGTGTTTTTCTTACATGCAAAATGATAAACTAGTTTGCACCCCTTGTATTGTAACATAGTTTGCCCAGGAGCAAACTTACTTCCTTTTTTTTTTTTTGCTTTGCTCTCCTTAATGACACAAGCCCATTGTGTGTAATATGTAGAGATGGTCACTGACCCCCGTGTTTTGGTTTTGGATTCGGTTTTGGATCTGGATTACCGTCGTGTTTTGGTTTTGGTTTTGGTTTTGCAAAACCGCCATTGCGTGTTTTGGTTTTGGTTTTGGTTTTGTTTGGTTTTGTGTTGCTATTTCTTTGGAAAATCCATGTTTTTGGGCCTAAATTAACCCAATTTAGTGCTCCAACTGTTTTAGAGACAAGTAATCTAATTGTTGAGGTAATAAATCATCCAAAAAAACCAGTTTAATTCTTCGTTGGTAGGCCTATTCTACACACAAAACAGATTGTCTTCCTCTCCATCTATGCATATTGGCAATGCAGCCATCGTCTTTGAATGTATATTACACCCTACACTTATAGTTAAATATGTAAAGAAATGGAAAAAGCCAGTTTGGTTTCTGTCTCTCAAGGCCCCCCTCCACTTGTATAAAATACCAAAAAATTCAGCCATTATAGACTGTACAATATTAATTGACATGGAAAAAGCCAGTTTGGTTTCTGTCTCTCTAGGCCCCCCTCCACTTGTATAAAATACCCAAAAATTCAGCCATTATAGACTGTACAATATTATGAAAAATGGACAAAGCCAGTTTAGGGTCACTCTGTCTATGACACCCTACCCTTAAGGATAAATTGCCCTAACAGCAGCCTTTCAAGATGGTATGTGATATGGAAATGCTACAAGTCCCTTTCCTCTTTGGGGGTAGATTGCTCCCTACACTTACATAGAAAGTTTTAAAAAGATGTTATCGGCATCATCTTCAGCTTAATCCTCACCCTCATCAGTGTGTACGTCATCATCACAGACTATCAATTCATCGCCGCTTGAATCCGCCATTAGAGAACAGTCAGTGCTTGGATGTCTTGGATGGTGAAGGCCTTCCTCGTGGAAGATGTAGTTCATTTTTATAAACATCATTTTCTCCACATTTTTGGGAAGTAACCTTCTACGGCGATCACTGACTAAGTTCCCTGCTGTGCTGAACACTCGTTCAGAGTACACACTGGAGGGTGGGCAGCTTAGGTATTGCAAAGCAAGTTTGTACATGGGTTTCCAAATGGCCTGCTTTTCTTCCCAGTAAGGAAAGGGACTGTCTGACATTTCCATATCAACTACCTCTTGAAAGTAATCCTCCACCATCCTTTGCATGTTTATACTCATATTGGATGGAGTTATGGGCAAAGTGACACATTTTTTGAAAAATCCTTCAAACCAGCCCAGATGTTAAATTGTTCTGGTCTGCCCCCTGTGTCTTCCCTGCTTCTTTTTTGGAAATTTAATTTTTTACGAGCAACAGCTTGAGAAAGTGAAGGAGGACACGTCGTCAAGCCGAGGCCCAGTTCAGCGGCCAACTTGCTGAGCAATAGCTCCTTGCAAAAGTTCACATCTCGCTCATTTACAAGTAAAGACTCAATGTAGGTTTTAAACCTTGGATCAAGCACAGTGGCCAAAACGTACTGATCCGAGTTCAAGATCTTAATAACTCGAGGATCATTGTGAAGCGAATTAAGTACTTGATCGACAAGGCCAACATACTTTGCTGAATTGCTTGCTTTCAGCTCCTCCTTCATTTTCTCAAGCTGCTTTTCCAATAGTCTAATTAAAGGAATGACTTGGCTCAAACTAGCAGAGTCTGCACTGACCTCACATGTCACAACTTCAAATGGTTTCAGCACCTTGCACAGCACTGAAAGGATTCCCCACTGTGCAAGAGTGAAATACATCCCCCCTCCTTTCCCAATGTCATGACTTGTGCAATATGCTTGGATGGCTTTGCGCTGTTCCTCCATCCTCTGAAGCATGTACAGGGTGGAATTCCACCGAGTTACCACCTCTTGCTTAAGTTGGTGGCAGGGCAAGTTAAACTGCTCTTGGAGCTGCTGTAATCTCCTACATGCTGTGGCTGAATGCCTGAAATGGCCTGAAATTTTACGGGCCACCGAAAGCATCTCCTGCACCTCACGGTTATTTTGTAGGAAGCTCTGCACCACCAAGTTGATGGTGTGAGCAAAACAGGGAATATGTTGGAAATCACCCAGCTGTAATGCTCGCACTATATTGTTGGCATTATCTGAAATGACATACCCTGGGGAGAGTCCGAGTGGTATAAGCCATGCATCAATCACATCTCTCAGTTTGCGTAACAAATTGTCAGCCGTATGCCTGTTAGTGAAGCCAGTGATACAAAGAGTGGCCTGCCTGTGAGAAATGTTACGTAGTGGTGTACATGCTGCTGCTGTTCCTGCTGGTGAAGGTGAATGACCAACCCAGTGGGCTGTCACAGTCATATAGTCTTTGGTTTGGCCACTTCCACTTGTCCACATATCTGTGGTTAAGTGAACAGTGGGCAGAATGGCATTTTTCAGCGCAATCTCTACATTTTTACACACTTTTTGGTATAGTTGTGGAATAGCTTTACGGGAGAAATGGTGTCGCGATGGAATTCTGTAACGCGGACACAAAACCTCAATTAACTGTGAAAAACCAGCTGCGTTTATTGTGGAGATTGGACGCAGATCTAACACTAACATTGCAGCCATGGCGTCTGTGATTCGCTTGGCGACTGGGTGACTGCTGTCATATTTGCTTCCCCTCGCAAATGATTGTTTCACAGTTAATTGCTGAAATGTAGGACTGCTCATTTTATTAACCTGCCTCTGGGATGACGATTCACCCCCAGCAGCAGCATCAGCAGCAGCAGCAGGACTAACGCTTTCTTCAGAGGAATCAATAATAGTGCCGGAGTCATCCAGCCTTAAGTGGGATGCCGGGCTAACTCCGAGCGCTACTGAGGATATTGATGAGGATGGTGTGGTGGGTGTATTTTGTAGCCGTCGGTATGTCGGTGAGCGGAGGGTCTTAGCTGATGAGGGAGTGCTTGTATTCTTTTGGGAAGAACTTTCAGCTTTTCCCAACACTTTGCCATGAACTCTCGTTAAATGGCGTAACATAGACGAGGTTCCAAGATGGTTAAGGTCCCTCCCTCGACTGACTGTGGCTTCACATACACTACAAATGGCTATACAATTGTTGTCTGGATTTGGGTAGAAATAATTCCACACATAAGAAGTGGATTTTTTTGTTTTATGCCCAGGCATGACAAGGGCCTTTTTCTTGTCACGTGCCAAAACTGCTGCCACTGGTGCAGGACTTACACAAACAACCTCATCCTCATCAACATCCTCATTAGCGCCCTCGTCGCCTACACAAATCTCCCCCTCATCCTCTTCTAATTCCAAAGTGGCATCCTCAATTTGGGTATCACCGGCTACACTCGGGCTATTAAGGCACACATCAGCAGAATGCTCACGATTAGACATCCCACTGTTGGATGGACTCTCCACAGGGATTGTTGTCATTTGTGAATCAGAGCAAATATTCTCCTGTAATGCCTCACTGTTATCTTGCAGCTCGGCTTTGACCCGTAACAGTAGTTGTGCACCAATTGTAGGCTCGGTAACTTTTTGGGATCTGCCACTAATAGCCAAAGGTGAAGGCCTCATTCTCTCTTTGCCACTGCGTGTGTAGAATGGCATGCTTGCAATTTTTTTTTTTATCGTCACTTAACTTTTGCTTTCTTTTTCGCTTCAATACAGTAATTTTTTTTTTTGTTTTTGTTTTTTTTCACTAATTTGAAAACACTCTGTTGTTTGACATCGCCTTGGCCAGATGACGTACTGGGAACACTAACATCAGGACTGGTGACAGAACCTGGTTGCTCATTCAGATCATATGTGGACTGCTTTGAATCCATTCTGAGCGCAAACCACTGGGGAGTGCTAAAAATTATTTAGTAGATACTGCTGACAGTTATGACTTTTGACAGCCAGAAATATTAATGCACAATTAGGGAGGACACCCCAAAAGCACTGAGGAGTGCTAAAAATTATTTAGTAGATACTGCTGACAGATATGACTTTTGACAGCCAGAAATATTAATGCACAATTAGGGAGGACACCCCAAAAGCACTGAGGAGTGCTAAAAATTATTTAGTAGATACTGCTGACAGATATGACTTTTGACAGCCAGAAATATTAATGCACAATTAGGGAGGACACCCCAAAAGCACTGAGGAGTGCTAAAAATTATTTAGTAGATACTGCTGACAGATATGACTTTTGACAGCCAGAAATATTAATGCACAATTAGGGAGGACACCCCAAAAGCACTGAGGAGTGCTAAAAATTATTTAGTAGATACTGCTGACAGATATGACTTTTGACAGCCAGAAATATTAATGCACAATTAGGGAGGACACCCCAAAAGCACTGAGGAGTGCTAAAAATTATTTAGTAGATACTGCTGACAGATATGACTTTTGACAGCCAGAAATATTAATGCACAATTAGGGAGGACACCCCAAAAGCACTGAGGAGTGCTAAAAATTATTTAATAGATACTGCTGACAGATATGACTTTTGACAGCCAGAAATATTTATGCACAATTATGGGGGACACCCCAAAAGCGCTGGGGAGTGCCAAATATGAAGAAAAAATAATAAACCTCTATCCTCCTCTCTGCACTAGCGATTTTGGTTAGAGCAATTGCAAGAACAATATTGTATTCTCTGTCCCTGCTCTAATTAGCCTATGACTACACCCTGCTCTCTCCCTCTGTCAAATGGCGATGGATTGCTGTGGAGGCGTGTATTTATAAAGTTGAAGTATCGCGAGAACCGAGCCCCGAGATCCTACGACGTCACAATGACGTTCGGCCTCGATTTGGATTCGGAATGGGCGGGAGAGTACCGAGCTGCTCAGCTCGGTACTCGGATACCCAAAGTTCGGGTGGGTTCGGTTCTCGGAGAACCGGACCCGCCCATCTCTAGTATTATCGCTGAGTGGAACAGGCTGCGCCATTTGTCATATGTCACCTAAACTTCAGAACAGTGGTCGAAGTGGAAATTTAGAAGTGGCGGTATGGAAAATGTAATGGGAATGCAGGTGAATGGAATTTAAGAGTTTTACAATGATGGCAGTAGTAGAATAAAATAATACTTACATTACATCAATGACAGCTGGGTCCGTCCATCGCCGCTTCAAGACAAGTCGTGCATTCTTATGATGTCATCTAACACAGTCGGCAACACAGCCAGTCGTCCCATGAAGACATCTGCATCCTGGTAAGTAGGTTTTTTTTCCTAAAAAGAATGATGATCATCATGCCACAGTGCCTATAGAAAATCATCAAACCATGGCAAAATTCTTAACTTTTGTGAAATTACACCATGGAAATTGAAATAAATGAAATCAAACTTTTTCCACCTGTATTTACAAATTTCGCCTTTCAACTTTCAGCTACGAGAAAAAGGGCAAGAGTTCTGAAGATTAATAGAAAATGTAAAACTACAAAACTACAATAACAGGTTGGAAAAGTGATCAGCCACCTTTTGCTGTAATTACATCATCACTCTGAGTATGTCTCTGACAACTTTGTGCACCTAGATTGGGAAATGTTTGCCCATTCTCCTTGCAGAATTGTTCAATTTCAATTTCATGGTGAGGAGCGTTGGACTGCTCTCTTCAAGTCCATCCACAGATTTCCTATCAAATTTAGGTCAGGGCTCTGACTTGGCCAGCCAAGGACATTCATCATCCTATTCTTAAGCCACTGCAATGTTTTCTTGGTGGTATGTTTGGGGGGGTTGTCGTGATAGAAGGTGATTCACCTGCCCAAATTCACTGTATATGTGTAACCAGCTATGTGATGCTTTACAAATGACATAGCATAAATGGGGTCATGTGGGGCAGCACAGTGGCTAAGTGGTTATCACTTCTGCCTCACAGCGCTGGGGTCATGAGTTCAATTCCCGACCATGGCCTTATCTGTGTGGAGTTTTATGTTCTCCCCGTGTTTGCGTGGGTTTCCTCCGGGTGCTCCGGTTTCCTCCCACACTCCAAAATCATACTAGTAGGTTAATTGGCTGCTATAAAAATTGACCCTAGTCCCTTTCTCTCTGTCTGTGTGTGTATGTTAGGGAATTTAGTCTGTAAGCTCCAATGGGGCAGGGACTGATGTGAGTGAGTTCTCTGTACAGCGCTGCGGAATCAGTGGCGCTATATAAATAAATGATGATGATGATGATGTTTACCAAGTATCTTACTGCTGTTGACAGTACTAATCAAATATTTTGGGAATTCTTTAAGTATATTTATATAATTATTTTTTTAAGAGTTGATGCAAGTGTGCAAGTATTTTCTCTGAACATCTAAAAACTTTTTCAAAATGCCCCTAAATGATTTTATTTTCTAGTTATCTCTGGAGTATTGCTCTCAAGCATATATTTAGTGTTTCTTTTTGTTTCTTTAATATACATAGATATTTTCTCAGCTTATTATTTTGCTTATACAATTTCCCTCTTGTGGAAAGTACTAACTTTTATGAGCTGAGTTAGCAATAGATTTTATTCACCTTCTGATTTAATTAAGTCTTCCAAAGGAGCAGAAATCCTATGGGAAACAGCATTTGTTGAAGGACAATAATTCATTTTTATACAGATTAATGTTTAAGGACCAGTTCAGTTTTTATGGTATTGTGTTAATCAGGGTACGTTCAGAAGAATGTACTTCTTAGTGTTCAAGGAATAATGGAGTCTTAGAAGATTTAGCTTTAAATTACAAGTCTGTTTTACAGGAAAACGTATCTGTTTTTACTTTAGAAATTAGTGAAGCATTTCCTGGGGATCTGAAGCCCCAGCGTGGTTCCAAGTGTACAACTGTAAAGAACAATTATTGTATAGGAAAATCTAATATGAAACTAGGAAAACTAGCATACTAACCTTATTAACTAATTCACGCTCACTGTCTACATCATATCTGGTGTTTTTCTGCACCACAAAATGTTGGTTACACTTTACCACAACTGTCAGTAAGCCTGGGCCCCACTGTCAATAACAGCTGTGGGTCAGGTGATAGATGTGATACAGTTTGGTTTCTGGTTTCGTACAATCATTATACACAATGCTTAAATTAATGCTTTGTGTTAAATGCAAAAGTGCTCTGCACATACACATTTGCAATAGGAGATTCTTGCCATTAAATGAACTCACAGGGATTGCCATGCCTTGTAGAAAAGTCTTTTAAATTCAAGGACAACTTGAATCAGTCCATGCAGGCAAAGCATTAGTAATAAAGCCACACAAAATTGAACTAGTAGTGAGTGTATTCAGTCATTAGTTCCAATTTGTATTGGATATGTTAATGCTGAATATAATGGGGACCTATTGGAATCCAAGATGACACCTCAATGTTCCAGCAGAGCATGCACGTTTGCATCATGTTTAGCCCTAGTTTTCCCATTCACCAGGATATCATTAATGATTACTTCTACCCATGTTTGACTACTTCATGTACATATGTGATCTTACATGGTACGTATGTAAATATGTAAAGGAATTAGAACAAACCACTGCCCCTTTCTAAACTTTACTAAAAATGTGGTGGTTATGGGATTATATGGGATTAAAACATTTATAACACTTTACAGTCTGTAAAAGAACTCATAATCCAGCCAAAAGGAACTTTAATAGGTTTCCTTAATATATAATAGGTGCTGTACCCACATAGGCAGTAGCCTATGCTTCATGTACCATGAAACCAAAACAGATTAATTCTGCAAGGTTTAAAAAATTAAATAAAAATGTTGTCCTGCGCTCAGAAACAAACAGAATTTAAAAATCACTGTGTCACCATAAACATAAAGGAGAATTTTGTGCACAATATAGCTATATTGGGGTTAAGATCACCTGCCGCGTCAAGGCATCTCCTGTAGGTGAGTTCCTAAGCTAGTGATACAAATTTTCATTCAGGGTGTTCCATTTAAAACCTTCCCCTGAACCTCCATCTTATAAAGCCTGCAGCACCTGGAGGGAGTGGTCAACTCCCAAAAACAAACTAGAAAATAGTGAAAGAAAAAAAGGGCGCTTCTTTAAATTAATGAAATGTGTACAAGTGTATAAAATCATTTGAGACATCAGCCAAGGACAAATAAGACCAATGTGCAAGTGCAAATAAAAGAAAAATGTTGTCCGGCGCTCAGAAAGGTTTAAAAAAGAGGATTTTTGTACTCAATTTTTCTGAATCCATTTGGAGGACATTGTAATCATGGGGTATAGAGGGCGCTGTGTTGGGAGTAAGGAACTAAAAAAGTATGACTTGTATGGCCTGCTCCTTCCACTCTAAGCCCCATTTAACCCTTCAGGTTTTTTTTATCCTAAGCCCAAAGGATAGAACTTTTGAACAATCAATCAAAAATCAGAATATACAGGGATGGAAGTGCAGTTTCCCCCAAATGAATTCAGAGAAATGGATTTTATGGTGACTACAAAAATCCTCATTTCTCATTCATTCCATTTGGGGGACACCACTTGCAAGGGGGAAGTTTTAAAGCTGCCCATAGGGGTGGGTATGCTTAGACACTGCTGCATGCAAAACAAACACCGTTGAACCTGTAGAATTTGGTGAAAGTGTGGACAGAAGGACCAGGTAGCTGACACAATTGTTCAACAGAGGCTCCATGCCACACCGCCCAGGAGGCATTCACCAATCTGGTAGGATTACCTCTAAATTATAAGCCTGACGAATGGTAGCCTTGATTCACCTCGCAAATGTCTGTTTGTGTGCATCAGACAGGACAAGGAGGCTATCTGTTCTAAGCAAGGTGGATGAATAGTCCACATAGATCCTCAAGATCATAACCACATCACCAGGAGAATCGATTCTTCCTTTGCAAGTCCTGGCTTAATGCAGGGATAACTATAGGTTAGTTGAGATTAAATTTTGATACCAGCTTGGGATGGAAAAAAGCACTGGTGTGCAGAACATCTGTATCATTGTGAAAGACCAGAAATGGTGCCCTGCAAGACAGGGCAGCCAACTCAGACACTGGTTTCCCAGAAAATATGGTGAGCAAAATAGACACCTTCCATGTAAGAAATTAAAATCAACAGATTCCACAGGTTCCAAATGGCTGCTTCTGCAGCTATGAAAGGACCAAGTTCAGATCTAACGGCGCTATCGATGAAACAAAGGGCGATTTGCAGATGAAGAACCCCCTCCAGCATCACCGCACCCCATCCCTGCAGGCTGGCATCTCTGGTCACAGTGGTCCAGTTCCATATAAAGAAGGGTTGCCCATGATTGAGATTCTTCATCCTCAGGCACCACAGAAGGGACTTTTGGGACTTTGGCAATTGTTTGAAAAACTGTGCTGCCAAATGAATATTGGACCTCGACCACCTGGCTCTTATTTTTTTTGGAATGTCCAAGAGTGGAAGTGAGCAAACTGTACTGCTTTGAAGCAGGATAACATCTTCTCCATCAACTTTATGCAATGGAGGATGGATACTTGCCTGACAAACAACAAGGCCTTCATTTGTTCCTCAACAGACAGAATCTTCTCTTCTGGTAAAAACACTCTCTGACACTTGGTGTCAAAGAGAAAACCCAGAAAAATCATACACTGAGCTGGGACTAGACTGAACTTTAGATGATATATGACCCAGCTGTGGGATTCCAGCATTTCCGCTGTCAAGAGCAAATGGGTCAGGAGAAGAGGGGCAGAGTTCACCTTTATCAAAAGGTCATCTAGATATGGTATTACATACACCTGTTAATTATTGAATTGAGGTGTTTCCCACCCGTTACCAGAGGTGTATAAAATCAAGCACCTAGCCATGCAATCTCTATTTGCAAACATTTGTGATACAAAATGGGTCGTTCTGAAGAGCTCAGTGGCTTCAAACGTGGTATTGTGATAGGATGTAACCTTTGCAATAAGATGGTTTGTGAAATTTCATCCCTGCTGGAAATTCCTCGGCCAATCAGATTCTAGCTGTCATTTTGTTGACTGTACTAAATAAATGATAACTAGAAACTGATTGGTTGCCATAAGCAACATCTCCACTTTCTCAAACCTGCCGTTTAGTAAATATACCTCTAAGACTTTTTAACAGTTGTGGCTACTGCTCATGATGTTACTGGTAGCCAGTTTTCAGTGCACAGTTACATATGTGGGATGCTTTATTTGAAAACCCATTAAGCAGAAACTTCAGAAAACAAGAAAGAAAGAACTGCATTTTTATCTCAGTTATTTTTTATTGTGATCTTTTGTCTGTACAAAGGAAAGATATTTAACATAATCACGTTGTTTACAATGATTCGATATTTAGTAAAACACGTCTTAATGCCTAACTAGTGGTTAGAAAATGTAATGTTATTGAATACCAGGTAAGTGCCCAAGTTTTTTGTTTTAAGATTTAAAACATTATAAACAGAATAGGCGATGAACCATAATGTCATAAATTATACATGGCAGATTATGGTAAAGTGCAACAATAACAACATTATTAAAAAAGGTAAAAAAAAAAAGAACAAACTGTCATAACGTGAACAACAACAACAGCAACGAAGATTCCCAAGAGGTCGGTAATCCGCCTATGGAATTGTTTAGTAAATATACCCCCTGATGTCTGCATCAACCATTGCATGGGCAGGGATCACATAAAACAGTCACGGCACCCCAGAAATCATCAGATTTATATTGAATGTAATAGGCACTGACAACCTAGTGCATGATACATAGGGGTAGATATAATGAAAAGAAAAAGTGAAGGTGCTACCCATAGCAACCAATCAAACTCTAGCTATCATTTATCTGGTACATTCTAGAAAACAACCTCTACTTATCCTTTTTATCATCATCATCATTTATTACTATAGTGTCTGCAAATTCCATAGCACTTTAGAAGATTTGATAAATCTACCCCTACAGTAGTCACTGCAGGGTGTTTTCTTTGTTTGTACGTCACACTGTGTAACTTCTCCTTGTTAAGATGAGAGCCATACATACAAAATGTAAAAACGACATTGCAATATGTAAATAATCTGGTAATACATCTCCTATCTAGTTTTACATGCGCACATCTCTATATCTGGATACCAAGAGTGAATCGAATGAAGTAAAATAATGTTTTGCATATAAATGCTTTAGATCTTATGTATTTTTTATAGGACAACATGTTCCCATGACATCTGAGCTGGTATAAAACTTTGGAATTATGTAAAAAAAATACATGACCCTAAAATGTTATATTGAAACTTTTTCATCCCTGAAACTTGACAATTTATATATAAAGATAGCTAAGCACTTTGCTGTTATTATCACTACTCTTTATTTCTATACATACTCTGCAGCAATATGAACAGAATATTTATTCTGATTTAGAACACGTTTTATACATATTCTATGGGGGGTATTCAATTGTTAGCGTTAACGGCAAAAAACTAGAGCTCAAAAAATCTTAGCGTTAATACGGTAATTACTCGCAGAATTTCAGCTCGCTGCTCCCTGAACGGCAAGCTGAAATTCCGCGAGTAAACTACCGTATTATCGCTTTTCTCGCGCAATATTACCGTATAAGCGGTAATATTTTTTGAGCGCTTGTTTTTTTCCGTTAACGCTAACAATTGAATACCCCCTTATGAGCGCTTTAAAAAAAATGGACATTCAATTGCTAGGTGAAAAACACTCATTTTAATTTAGTTTCAGTAGATCCAGGTTTATGGAGTTATGTTGCTGTAAAAGTAGGTAAAACGTTAATGTTCTAGGTATATTACAAGAAAATTTATGTGGGTAGTAACTTTAACGAATGGCAAGATGTTTGAAATGACACTTAATTTCTTAACTTATTAACTTTTTTTATTAATATACATATGTTATTTAAAGAGCATTATAGAAGTAGGACACCAAACCATAAAGGCAAACAGATTAATTTAAATGTCTGATGCACCGTGACTCATTAGGCGATTGGAACTCTCCAAATGGCCACATTGAAATTCAAAATGACAATAGAAAAACAAAACTTTCTTATGGTTTGTGTTGTAAAATGTTTTATGGATATAATGGCCATTTACATTGTAACTAGGGTTTTAAGGTAAGGCTAGGCACACACTGGAGCTTTTTCGTCCAATAATCGGGCAAATCAGCCGACATACGACCATTCGGTTGGAAGTCGGGTTAGTGTGTATAGTGACACGATGGTCGAAAGCCGTTCCAAAGTGTCATTTGTCGGCTCATTTGGTTGGTCGTACTGTTTAATATTTTCCGACCAATCACCGACTCATCATGTAATTTGTATGCACTCATGTTCACGATCTCCATAGAGTTTACAGAGTGGCGTTCCTTTCAGTCGATATTAGAAATGAATGTCCCGGTGAATAAATGTAGAGAGTGCTGTAGAAGGAATAATTAATTTGTTCATTCTGAGACAGAATGTTTTGTTTCAGAAGCTAACAAAATACGTTAGGACATGTGGATAGCTATAACAAGGTGGTTTTAAACAGTGTGACAATGTGACAATGAATGAATACTGTGCTGTCATTTTCTGAATACTAGAGGACCAGATGATGGACCAGATGAATAGTATAGATCTGAAGGTAAATCGTGTCAGTGTGTATGCATAAATCGTCAGACTGATCAGACCTTCAGTCGTAGGTACAATCGTTTGAGATAACATGTCGGTCGGAACATTCTTCAGTGTGTACCCAGCCTTATATAGAGTTTTGCACGTTGCCCCAGCATAAGTTAGTCTGAAGTATTCAATTTATAATTCCCCTAGCCCACCACAGAGCAGGTATGGTATGTGGTACGGGAGGTATGCTATAAAGAGTACATTGTGTACCATTCAAAAGTATTACAAAAAGCTAAATTTGTACTACATGTTAAAATAATTGTACAGCAAAATATAGTTAGCTGTATTAGTCTAATAAAAGATGAATTACACCCCTCCAGCAATCTAAGCTTTTATCAAAGCTTACGTCTAGTGTTAATACCTGAGAAGTGTGTAATATTAGGATTCTGCTTCTGTTACTTGTTTCTGTTGCTGTTTCCCTGTGTGTGAGAACTGGTTGCTTTTAATTAGTTTGAGCTGCGATGCAGGTGCGCTACCTACGTCTGTTCGGATTCTGTTGTTAGATGGCAGTTTCTGCTGTATTTCTCTGTGTATGAGATCTCTCTGCTCTCATTTAGGCTGCGCTGCATTACAGGTATATTTTCTGTGTTATCCTGATTGGTTTCCTGCACTACTTAAGGCCTTTCCTGACACTCCGTCATTGTTAGTGATATCATTTTGCTTCGAGCGGTAGTGTTCCTGCGCAGTATTATCCTGTGTCTGCTTTCTGGTTCTGATCCCTGACTAACTCTGACTATGATTCTGATTCTGATCCCTGACTACATCTGACTACGATTCTGGTTCTGACCCTTGGCTACGTCTGACTACGATTCTGGTTCTCATTCTGACCATTTATATTCCTGTCTGCCAAATACCCAGCGCCCCATTCCTGGCTGAGATGGCGGTTTCCTGAGAAAGCAGTGACAGCAGTATTATTACCATTTATACAGCCCGTTATGTTTGCTGATGTCTGGTGGTACATCTGTCTGGTGTTCAGTTACTCTTTATCCATTCTGGCCTGCATCCTAACCACCAGTTGTGCAGCTCCCCTTAAATCAACTGGAGTGGTAAGAATTTGTATTGACTTAAGTACAGCTTCAAGTGCCACAGAGACTGGCTGTTCTGAGGGACTCTGGGTCTGTCTCTGAATGTTCTGGATTCTCTGGACTTTGTTATATACTGCTGATAAGTACACTGTGACATTTCGCTGTACAACCTCTGTTGATTTGGGTTAATCTCCTGCTCTGATATTGGGACTTTCTCTATCCTGCATGTTTGCCTGTTGATTGCAGAGTCATCTGCATCAGTTTCTGAACCTGATAAATCTGCACATGATTCGAAACCTGATGGTCTGCATCTGATATTCTGCATCTGATATCCTGCATCTGATACTTTGTATATACTGTTGATTGCTGATCAATTTTGTTATAAAATAAAAACTACAGTTTTAAGTCACACACCTATTTTCTGCTGCTTACTTAACAGGTAACAGGGCTCCCTCTCTAACAATCCACTTATCTTTAATAGTTGATCCCAGAGAACTGCCATACTTGTTGGTGCCTGAAAATGGGATAACTACTTTAAAGTAACCTACAGTACATTTACCCCACCATTAGGGTTGGTATTGGCACAGCTAGAAGTATCCAATATTTGGTGCACTATTAAGCTATAATAATTGAATGTAATGCATAAGATTACCTAATCATTATGTGAATAAAGACAACTTTCTACATTTTCACTGATCTTCTTGTGCTATAATAGTTTTATTAGTTGTTGGTTTATTTTTACACAGTTCTCTTGCTAGAGGTTTTATGGGAAGTGGGCTGTACAAATCATCCTACTGAGCCTTCCTCAGCAAAATGTATACTACAAGTTAACCCGTGCATGATACTCATGTATTCTAGTCAAATCAAGCTACTTAAGGTGTTAAAAAGGTTCTTGTCATGCATTTGGGCCTAGCCCAGGCCTCCTCAGGGGAAGAGCGTTACTTCCCGATGCAAGCGCCCTTTTTTAATGTGGTTTTGTCCACATGTCACCACCTCATCATTTTTCTCCATCACCTCATCCTTCATCTTTATCGCCACATCTATCCAGATGTCTATCCAGACACAGGGATCTCTCTCAGCGGTCTTGAGTATCACACTCCTCTCGCTCTGTCACCCCCGGCAACCACCAACCACTCCCAACTGTCACCCCTGGCAACCACCAACCACTCCTAACTGTCACTTCTCCTTCAAGAAATATATATATATATATTTTTAAAATCTTTATAAACACTTTTTACAATTAACAAATTAAATTAACAAATTAAAAACATCTTAGTATACCAAATTTCAGCCCTTTCTGAGTTTTTTCCCCCACACACACACTAAGAATTTAGTAGGTCAGTGTATAACTCCGCCCAGCAGGTGGTGCTGCAGCTTGGTTTTTTTTTTCCACACACACACACACAGACTAACACACACCACTAGGCTTTTATATTATAGATAGGCATCATCATGGCAAGGAGATCATTATTCACATTGTGGGTGTATAATATTCTATGAGCACACAAACCTACTGTATAATTCATAATTAGCACTCCCATACCTTAACCTTTGCTTTCTTCTAAATTCAATAATTGAATGGTTGTGAATTAGACTTAGTTTGCAGATCTTTATAGATGTTTAAGAGATCATGACCCATGACACTTTTTTTTCCTGCAATGTTTTCAAATTCTACAAAAAGTCTTAGATCACTTGCGTTCTTTCAGGCCCGGAAGTTTACTCTTTTGCCCCCACTGCAAGCAGTTTTTGCTACCTTCTTCCCCATCAGAGATCTGCATGACCCCGACCTCTTCTATGTCCTGCCTGTGTAAAATAAATCATTTAAAAAGCCGACAATTGTCATTACATGTAGCACAAGTACTTACAAGGGTTCATTCTACTTAATGTAGGCAGGCCTGCGTAAGAAAGCAATATCGGATTATGTAACAATTTTGCCACCCTTAAGGGTTGGCCTTTTCGCAAATCTGGGCCTGGATTTTTTCATATGCTTCTAACAGAAAACAGATTGGAATGCTTTTGAAGACAATGGTTATTTATTTTAGACAGAGAATTTTTAGTAAAAACAAACTAAGAAAATGATCAGTTTAACACTGTCCAAAAAATATTAACGCTGCATAATAGTTCTTTAATTTTTAACTGAAACTTAACTTAGAAAAACGTAACTGAACTCTGCGCACAAAGGACACGTTTGAAGAATAAGCGCGGTGACTTTGGTATACCATGTCACACAGAGTGACTCCTGCTAAGCAAAGCTATTTGATATCCAAATCTTATATGAACAAATCTTGTAATATTAGGACTTCAAATGCTAAAAAGAGAATGGAAGGAAAATTAATAACATATCTCTTTTCTTGGACTAAACCAACTTTTTAACTATGCAGCTATTTAAAATATTTCAAGATTTATTTTCTTTACGAGTTGAATAGGTCAAGTAGTTAGGGATATGGTGTACAACAATGGATATATAGAAGAGTATAGAAGATTTTACATAGTCTCTAACTGCAAACTATTATTCATGGCTAATAAATAATATAATTTGGGAAAATAATTCAAGTCCTTCCATAATGCAATGGAGCAGAGCACTAAAGATAAAGATAAAAAAAATAGTTTTCAGAGAAATATAATGTTGAATAAGGCTGTTTCTCAGGCAAATACTTCTAGGGTTTTTTTTTATTATTATGTTTTATTACAATATATTTAAAACTAAAACTGTGAACTGTCAGTTTCTACAGCAGTACCAACGCTGGTATTATCACTAAAGATAACATATTCTCTCACCAACAGACTGTGCAAACCAGCTTGGACTGATTAACGTTACTAATGGGAAATCAATCAGAGACAAGCTGGATGCTCTTACTAGAGTCACCAAAACAAATCATATGGCCATCTCCCGACTACAAGGTATAAGTCCAACAATGTCAATTATAGAGGCTCTACCAACTGCCAGTGGGCTGTTGCTGTCTGTGTACCACAGAGAGGGTAATACATGCTACCCTAGAGTCCTTGTAGAATCGTCAGGGGCATAGGCAAACCGAGAGGGGTCCTAGTGCCTGGAAACCCCCCTCCAATCCTGGGGCCCTGTATAATTGAGGTGGCTGGACCCTGCTCCTGCTTCACACAGTTCTGTTTGAAAAGGGAGAGTTGTGTGCACCTAACAGTAGTGCACGTAGCATTGCCCATGATTATTTTGGGGATAGGAAGAGTTGGAGAGCAGCCAAGCACTGTCTAAAATTATAGCCATGCCCCCATGCATGCTGGTCACGCCCACTGGTGGCATGGTGTGGAAACCCCCCCCCCCCCTCTACAAACCCTGCATTTGCCCCTGAAGGGTAACTAATTAAGAAAGTAATCTGCTCCTCCTGCTAGTTGGCCATCACAGTCAGAGGTTTAGGAGAAGCCAATGATTAGGTACCGGCATTAACAATAACTGAATTACAATACACAAGTGATGTTAAAATATGTATAAGCTCTTGTAAATAATATCTGTATAGCCAGTGAGTTCCGATGTCATCTCATATAATCAGTGAGTTGATCATCACACGTTTATTAGTAAAACTATAAGAAATAAATTACCTCCTACTGTAAATTATTACAAATATTTAAAGTCACCTAGGATTTGTGTGGCCTATATAAACGTACTCGGTCTACAACTTGTACTTTTACAAAATCAGATAACAGCTCAGTGACTTCAAATATCCATATATTTTTTTTAAAGCAGGCATAAGAAAGAAGGGTTTATGGCAACATTTCTGAAAAAAGTTGTACTGTGCAAAGAAAAAATATAATTTCCCATAAGAGCTAAGCCAAAATTGTGTATCGACATACTGATGTAAAGAGTGAACCGTGTACCCAGGGCCAATTTTAATTCATAGTCTCTTTTGGAGCATTGCACATACATAAATGTGAACCGCTGCCCTTAAAAAATATTCCAGTGCTTCCATTTAATAAATATGAATTTTGTTATCCCACACTAAAGTGAAACATTGCAAAGTTTGACTCTTACGAGAAGAAAGGATTTATTTAACAAATTTGTCCTCCTTAAACGCACAGACTCCAGGTGAAAAAAATGAATCAGAAGCCTATAATTTCAAAAAAAGGAAATGATCCTATATCTTGGAATCTCTGTAAATGAAACAAATGGCTGTAACGTTTTGTAATCCTCATCAACTCAGAGCCTTTAAACAGCTGATATTCTAATTCACAATCTGTCTCCCAAACAGCGTTCTAGGACTCTGCTCATTTTTCAAAAACAAAGGATTTAAAGGCAAGCCTGCTGCTGGCAAATGATCACATTTGTAATGGAAAATAAGCAGGGCTCATTAAACCGTGTTCTTCATCTTACTCTCTCGAACATATCACCTCTGTAATGTAAATCAGAGACCTGGATCCCTTCTTTGTGTCCTATGCCTCATGCTTTTCCTTGTCCAGTAAAAAGGTCACCTATAAATCTCGCACTGGCAAGTGAATGTTTTTCCTATCATAACATCATCACTAGAGACATGGCCATGCACTCAGATTGTGACGGATGAAGTCTGTGAAAAGTCATTTATTCAGCTGTGGAGCTGCTCTGCGTTGCTTCATTGGTGAGGTTAGAAAACTACAAGCTTTTAACAAGAAATATCCATTTAATATATGTTTTGGAATGTGCTAGGGTACACGGCTCTAATTAAAAATGAACTCTGTTTTTATGGCGATATTCTGGAGGCCATCGAGCTGTGCTAATGCATGTTGACAGCACTATTAAATCTGTGAATCTACATTACTGGAACGTGGCATGAAATGAAAGGGAATAACACAGGACGGTTGCTCTTGGGTGTTAGAATTGTAATTAGTACTGGAGCCAAGATGAAAATTGTACTTAAGATTTTATGCTTATTTATCTCTGTTATAATCTCTACGTAACTAAGGGGATTATCATAAAAAGTTGCCAACTGAATACATTTATATTGGTCATGCATCATTCATTTGTCTTTTATTTAAAATGGAAGTATCACTAAAATGCTTGCAGAATAGTGACAAATGCCAGAATGGTAACAGTTCCTAATTGCTCCAAAATTACCCCAACAATCAAATGAGATAAAAGAGACGTTGAAGGGTAACAACTCCCATAGCACGGGGGAGAAAGCATTTTGTGGACTGAGCTATGGGGATTTGGTGCCATCACTCTGCTCCAGTATTTTCTTAGTGAATTGATGGGCAAAATATTGGTTCAGCCACCAAACGGCGGCCGTTACTGTGTGCAGGTGATGGGTGAACCTGAAAGCATTGTAAATCATTTACTGCTTGCCCAGACATTGACTGTAGGAAGGTTTCTGTCTTGTAAATCCAATGAGCCCAGTTTATAACCCAGTGTAACAGGATGGAGTGAGATACGGACGAGTTCAAGATTTTCAGCACTTATGTTTCAACAATCAGACAGACGAAGATCTTGGCTGTTTTAGAGCTGGTTTATTATTAGGAGAGTTTATAATCAGACGATTCAAATTGTCCATTTCTATGTGAGTATAAAGTGAGTTTGAAAAGTTTGAGTTTCCCATTCACTCTTCCTTTACCAGTTTTGGCAATATGTCATTTATTTACGCAATATATTATAAAAAAAATAGTAATACAAAAATTTTGTAAAAACAGAAAATGCTATCCAGCAAGAAGCATTTAAAATGAAATGTTCCTGATGCTAGTTCAGGGACTAGATTTAATCCCTGATTCAGATTCTTTAAAATTAGGATTTAATTGCATTCTGCTAGTTTATCACTTTTTTCTTTACTCATTATTTTAAACTTCACCTGCATTCTATACTCATGATCTTAGTAAACATTTGAAGCCTGTATACGATATGAAAAGTTGAAATACTGTAGGACCAAAAATTAATTAACAGTAGTTGTGGTTGGCTGCCATGTTCTGTTGTAAAGGATAGGGGAGGGAGATTGAATTAGATTGTAAGCTTTTGTGAAGACTTTCTCACCTTGGGCCTGATTCATTAAGGATCTTAACTTGAGAAACTTCTTATTTCAGTCTCCTGGACAAAACCATGTTACAATGTAAGGGGTGCAAATTAGTATTCTGTTTTGCACATAAGTTAAATACTGTCAGTTTTTTCATGTAGTACACAAATATCAACTTTAAATTTCAGTGTACAAATAAGCTATCAAGTATTTGTGTGCTACATGAAAAAACAGTCAGTATTTAACTTATGTGCAAAACAGAACACTCATTTGCACCCCTTGCATTGTAACATGGTTTTGTCTAGGAGACTGAAATAAGTTTCTCAAGTTAAGATCCTTAATGAAACAGGCCCCTTCTGTTTAACTTTCATTGAAACTGGTACTCAGGAACATCTTACATCCAGGACCTGGGTACTGTGCCGAGCAGGGGAGTGTAGAGGCAGCAGAAGGCTGGACCGCCAATGCAAGGTATGTATGGGCTTGAGTTGTGCAGTAAAATAAGTAACTTGGGGGTGGGAAAATGATCAAATAATAAATAAATGGAGTATTGTGTTTTACAGTGTTTTATGCCCACATTCACAAGCTGAGGATTGAGGATTCAGAATGACTCTGAGTAGTGTCATTTTAAATTGATGGTAGAACTGAATTTTAGACACTAAGTTTAATCTTCTACATTTGGCCTCTTGCACGTTGTCATTGGATTCCGCACCAGCATTACCTTTCCAGAAATCAGGAAAAAATGTCAAGTAATTACAGTATTTATGATTCTCCAGAGCTCGATAGGAATATCCAAGCATCAATTACTGTACTATAGCCTTTCACAAAATGTTCCTTTTTTAATTCACTGTAATTATAAAAGTACAGAAGTTTATGCTAGTTACCAGCGATGTGCCCGGAAAAGAAAAAGAAAATTCTGTAAAGTTAAAAAAGTGGTTTAAATTAACATTTACAAAATATGGTACAAGACTCCTACACGGTAATAATTTAGATGTAAAAGAACATAATGTCTGGAATGTTTAATCAGTACAGTCACTGGTTCTTAGTAAACTATTAGGTTGCATTCTCATGGATGTTGGTTCAACCCACAAAATGTTCGCTACCTCTGGGGAATAGAGATAAGCAAAATGACCATAATCTGTGGCATAATCGCTTCATTCTACTGCAAAATATGACATTTACCGTTAATAGTCTCTAACGGAATTCCCTGTATTGTTGTAGGTCCATTGTTGGTTCCATGTATCACACAAAACACACTACAGCAGGTTCTGTCACACTAATTGCTGCTGTGAGAAGGTGCTCTCTGTGTGTAACTATGTCACTTCTCCTAGAGACATCACTGTACCTTATCCTGCATTCACCATTACCATGAGCATGGAGAAAACAGGGCAAGAGTGTAATAAGATATGACAGTAAGAGTCAGTGGGAGGCAATGTTACGTGTTCTGGTTGGACCATTGTATGATGCCATTGTTGTCCAAAGGTGAGCATGATCTGGATGCTACCATTCGTACCACCATCCAGATGGTCATGCAAAGACTTCTAAAGGAGCCTAAGCTTTTTGTCCTAGTTTCCTTCCATTTCCTCCCTGCTCCTGTTGCCACTATTGGACTGTCAGGACAGAGTTCATAAGTAGTGTGTTGAATAATATGTTGCTGGTATTAAGTTTGCAATGGTGTATTGCGCATCATTATATTATAATGTTGTGATGGTTGGATGTTAATAATCTATCGCCCCGTCTCCATTGTGCCAGCTTGTGTTATTTTCCCATAAGCTTTTGTTATAAAAAGCTAACACCCTGGTGTCACATTTGTTCTTTTTATGTCTCCGTTATACCACCTGCTGTGAAATCAAGGTAATTGTTCTGCCTAAATTCCCCTACTAGTTGGTCATTTACCATGTTCTTGGTATTTTAAAATTGTTAGCTTATTTAAACTATGCGTCATAGGTGAATAGATGCTGCTGTACATTTAACACTTATTCACTAAGTCTAGCTGATTCCTCAATGTCATCATTACTAATGCTGGCAACGCAAAAGTAGCAATAATGTCCTCACACCAATCAGCATTGTATTGGTGGAGGAGGGGAAACCATCTTTGCTGGGAGAACAGGGGAGGATAACAGCCTTGGGGACAATCTAGTACGGGACAAAACTAACCGATTTTGCAACATCATCCTCAGTTTCTTTATCTGTATTTTGATCTTAATACAAATGTAAGTAAACTCTTGAGTTACGCTCTAAGAAAGAGATGGGTTTTCAGAGAACATCTAAAGACTTGAAAGCTGTGGGAAAGCCTGATTGGGCATGGTAGAGAATTCCATAATTGGAGAGCAGTACGGGAGAAGTTTTGCAGGCAGGAGTCAGTGGTGGTTACAGAGATAAGATGCAGGTCAGAGGTAGATCTAAGAGGGGGTGAGAGTATTTTGATATGAAAGAGTGGTGAAGAAGATGTGAAAGAGGAAGATCAGTCATGTAGCAGCATCTAGGATGTATTGAAGTGGAGATACATGGGTAAGGGGAATGTCAGATGGCAGGAGGTTGCAGTAGTCAAGACGGAAGTGTAACATGTTGTGCTAATGGCAACAGTTCGCTATGATTCTATCATCACAGCTGCCTGGCAATCAGGGCAATTTCCTACTGGCTGGCATTATTTCCCAGCTTGTTGCCAAGCAGCCAAGATGCTTCTTCCAGCTGCTCTTGCCATTGATTTCTTCAGGGTGTCCCTGCAGAGGAGCTCGTTTTCACAGAAGCTCTATTAGTGTCCACCACTACCTTAGCCTCCCTGCAGCGATAGAGTTTGTTCCTGTATTTGTGAGCCTGCTGTGTTGATGAATATCTTGCTGATTACCTGTTGCCTGAGCTTAGCTCGACCCCTTGGCTTTGTTTACTGAGCTTCTCTTTCTTGCTGTCCCGACCATTTGGCATTTCTTTGGTTTACCCTATTCGCTGTCAAGCCTTTTGACCATTGCATCCTGTCTGGTTTGACTACCACTTGGTGTTCCCTCTTGGTCCACCAGTTAATGTCAGTCTCCCTTACATCTTTGCTACCTGGCATCCACAAAAAATTCTTACTACTGAAGGCATCCAAGTACCTGTGAGAATTTTGCTTTCTATGGAAAAGGTGACTTGCTATAGGTGAAGACCTCTCTATTGTCTGGTTCTAAAAATGTATCCATTGTCAGTGGAAGCCATTACAGGGAGATGATGAATGGACAAGAGTTTTGGTAGCATGTTGGGTAAGAAAAGGGCGTATTCTGGCGATGTTTCTAAAGTAGCGGAGATATGACTGGGAGAGAGACTAGGGGGTAAATGTATGAATCTCCGGATTCTTCATCTCCAGCGTGTTCAGCCTCTTCAGCGCTTAAATTTAAAGCGGCGCTGCATTGTAAAGGGAAGTTTCCCTTTACAATGCAGCGCCGCTTTAAATTTAAGCGCTGAAGAGGCTGAACACGCCGGAGATGAAGAATCCGGAGATTCATACATTTACCCCTAGGTGTGAGGAATAAAGCTGAGAGCTTGGGGACTGAATAAACTGTGATATTATAAAGGGGGAGGGAGATTTGAGTGGATGTGGAGAGTCTGGTAGATAGAAAGATGATAAATTCTGTTTTAGACATGTTGAGCTTTATATATCATTGGGAAATCCAAGTGGAGATAACAGAAAGACAGTGGTTCCACAAGACAGTAGAGAAGGTGAGAGGTCAGGGGAAGATATATATATTTGGGTGTTGTCAGTGCAGAGGTGGTACTGGAGGGAAAATGAGAAAATTAGATCCCCAAGTGAAAATGTGTACAGTAAAAAAGTAAACCGCCAAGAACAAAGCATTGTGGGACCCCAACAGAGAGTCGTAGTGCAGGTGCAGGTCAGAGGTAGATCTAAGAGGGGGTGAGAGTATTTTGATATGAAAGAGTGGTGAAGAAGATGTGAAAGAGGAAGATCAGTCATGTAGCAGCATCTAGGATGTATTGAAGTGGAGATACATCGGTAAGGGGAATGTCAGATGGCAGGAGGTTGCAGTAGTCAAGACGGAAGTGTTACATGTTGTGCTAATGGCAACAATTCGCTATGATTCTATCATCACAGCTGCCTGGCAATCGGGGCACTTTCCTACTGGCTGGCATTATTTCCCAGCTTGTTGCCAAGCAGCCAAGATGCTTCTTCCAGCTGCTCTTGCCATTGATTTCTTCAGGGTATCCCTGCAGAGGGGCTCGTTTTCACAGAAGCTCTATTAGTGTCCACCACTACCTTAGCCTCCCTGCAGCGATAGAGTTTGTTCCTGCATATGTGAGCCTGCTGTGTTGATGAATATCTTGCTGATAACCTGTTGCCTGAGCTTAGCTCGACCCCTTGGCTTTGTTTACTGAGCTTCTCTTTCTTGCTGTCCCGACCATTTGGCTTTTCTTTGGTTTACCCTATTCGCTGTCAAGCCTTTTGACCATTGCATCCTGTCTGGTTTGACTACCACTTGGTGTTCCCTCTTGGTCCACCAGTTAATGTCAGTCTCCCTTACATCTTTGCTACCTGGCATCCACAAAAAATTCTTACTACTGAAGGCATCCAAGTACCTGTGAGAATTTTGCTTTCTATGGAAAAGGTGACTTGCTATAGGTGAAGACCTCTCTATTGTCTGGTTCTAAAAATGTATCCATTGTCAGTGGAGGCCATTATAGGGAGATGATGAATGGACAAGAGTTTTGGTAGCATGTTGGGTAAGAAAAGGGCGTATTCTGGCGATGTTTCTAAAGTAGCGGAGATATGACTGGGAGAGAGACTAGGTGGTAAATGTATGAATCTCCGGATTCTTCATCTCCGGCGTGTTCAGCCTCTTCAGCGCTTAAATTTAAAGCGGCGCTGCATTGTAAAGGGAAGTTTCCCTTTACAATGCAGCGCCGCTTTAAATTTAAGCGCTGAAGAGGCTGAACACGCCGGAGATGAAGAATCCGGAGATTCATACATTTACCCCTAGATGTGAGGAATAAAGCTGAGAGCTTGGGGACTGAATAAACTGTGATATTATAAAGGGGGAGGGAGATTTGAGTGGATGTGGAGAGTCTGGTAGATAGAAAGATGATAAATTCTGTTTTAGACATGTTGAGCTTTATATATCATTGGGAAATCCAAGTGGAGATAACAGAAAGACAGTGGTTCCACAAGACAGTAGAGAAGGTGAGAGGTCAGGGGAAGATATATATATTTGGGTGTTGTCAGTGCAGAGGTGGTACTGGAGGGAAAATGAGAAAATTAGATCCCCAAGTGAAAATGTGTACAGTAAAAAAGTAAAACGCCAAGAACAAAGCATTGTGGGACCCCAACAGAGAGTCGTAGTGGAAGGGAGGATGTGCCAGAGGTAGAGATACTAAAGGATCAATTTAATAAGTATGAAGTGAATGAGGAAATAACTGTGCCACAAAGGCCAACTGAGTGAATGATGTAGATCATTGATCACTTTTGTGAGAGCAGTTTTAGTGAAATGTTGGGGGCGGATGCTTGTATGGTGTGTAGGAGAAGAAGGTGATCAACAGTGTCAAAAGAGAGGTCCAGGAGAATGAGTATGGAGAAATGATCCTTAGACTGTGCAGTAGGTACATCATTGATCACTTTTGTGGGAGCAGTTTCAGTGGTATGCTAGGGATGCAAGCCTGATTGCCAAGACTTGAGAATGGAGTAAAAGAGAGAGAGTGAGACAGGCATTTATTGTTAAAGTAGTTTGGAGGCAAAGGGGAGGAAAGCAATTGGGCAGCAGTTGGAGAGAGAGACTGGATCGATAGATGGTTTCATTAGATTTGGCGTGATGAGTGCATATTTAAAGGAGGATGGAAATATGCAAGTGGAGAGAGACAAGTTAAAGAGGTGAGCTAGAAGTGAGCATGCAGTGGGGTAGAGGAAATAGAGGAGTTGGGAGGGAATAGGGTTGAGAGAACAGGTTGTAGGGTGAGATGATGACATGAGTGCAGGGACTTCATCTTCAGTTACTGGAGAGAATGATATGAGAGTGGGTTAGGGAGTGTAGGAGAAGGTGGGTAAAGTGTGTGGATTTTGTCATATCTTGTTGTGTGGTGTCAATTTTGTCTTTGAAGAAGGTGGCAAAATTATGAGTTGTTAAGGAGGAGGGGGACAGAGTTGAAGGTGGCATAGAGGTGATTTGGGTTAGAAGACTGGTAGCAGGCTTTGTTTGGTGTGCTATGGTTGGGGATTGTACCGTCAGAAACTGTATGTGTTGCCTTAAGCTGCATTGTCTAGGGGTGAAGTGAGAGTTTTGTTGTAGATAGAGAATGCATGATTAGAGCAGGACAGTGCAATCATAGGTGAAAGTAGTTGTTTTAGTGAGAATGAGAAGCCTATTTGGGTGCAGGTTAGAATGCATAAGGTAAGATGAGTCTGAAGGAAAGGAGGTTGTGGTCAGAGAGTGGAAGGCTAAGTTGGAGATACTAGAGATGGAGCAGTTGCAGGAAAAAGCAAGGTCAAAGGAGTGTTCATCACAGTGGGTGGGAGATGAGATCTTTTGGGAGAAACCAAAGGAGGAAGTAAGTGAAAGAAGTGGCAGCAGAGACAGTGGTCTTTTCAATGGGAAAGTTGAATGTTTAGTCTACCACCTCACTGTTTCCAAGTATGGGTGTGTGGCTGAGCCAGAGTCCCCCACAGAAGGGAGCTGCAATGGATGTAGTGTCAGAGGAGGTGAGCCAGGTTTCTGTGGTGGTAAGGAGGTTGAGGGATTTAGAAATGAATAGATCATGAATGAATGCAAGTTAGTTACAAACAGATCTGACAGTACAAAGTGCAAAGGAGAAGGGAAGAGAGATTAGTGGAGATTTATAGATTAGGTTTATGGGATTTGACGTATGAGGTGGATGGAAAGTTTTGGGGTAGAACAAGGTGCATGAGTAGATAGTGGGGTTTGTATGGGGCCCAGGGAAAAGAGAAGAAGCAGTGTGAGAAAGAGGACATGTAAGTATGACTTGTGGGCATCAGGTTTGTTTCTGTTTATCTAGGGCATTGAGTGAGGAGCGTGCAGGAGACTAAACAGTTCATGGGTGCAGATTAGTGAGGTGGGAAGTGGCGAAGAGGAAATTTTAGGGGGAGGAAGAAATGGGATGCTGGAGAGAGTAGTTGTATTGCTTATTTCAACATGACTACTTTCCTCCTCATTAACCTCATCAAGGCTACAGCAGCTCCATGTACCAGTACAGCAGCTGCATCCTCGCTCTGTGTTTGTCTTATCAGCCATGTTATGAGAAGCGTTTGCATAGTATATATCAGGAGAAGGTGTTGAAACAATGGATGTCCATACAATTAATAATATCAATGCTAATTATGAAATATAACAGAACAAAGACAGTGATCAATATAGTTTGAGTTAACTATTTGCCAGTGGCAAAAAATATAGTTTAGGTATTGTATTTCCTTTGGGTCACCAAATTAAGATTAAAGTGAATGAACTTCAGCTGCTATACAGCTATGCTGCAGCTGTACCTGTCATGGTTGTAGTACACCATGCATATGTAGTCTGAGATTGGGATTATTTTACTAGGAACTTGCAAGTGGAAAAGATCACAGACACTCCTTTATATGTTTGTGAACGAGAATGACTAAATGCAACATGATAGGGCATTTCTCACACAGTGTTTAATGTACACTAACAATAAAAGTAAATCAGCACAGAAATAAGGTTCTTTGTGCAGAATAGCTTATAGCTAATGGTTCTTTAAAGATCCATAAAGGCCATACTTACAAATAATGTACATTTTGATATAAATGTAAGTGCTGCAACTGGTTTCATGCAGTTTCTTAATCATATATAAATAAATGGTGATGATGATGATACCTATCCAACATTAAAGAATGATGACACTAGACCATGCCCTCAATCTCTTCTCACCACATCCCCTTCTGGTCATGTCCTTGCTTGTGACAGCACCCAGAAATCTCTAAACTATTTCCCATTCAGCAGTGGAGAATTGGATTGGCCTCTTAAAATATAAAACATCCAGAAATATCAAATCTGTACCTCTTTCTGCAGTGGAGATTCACAACTGGCCACTTAAACAAAATGGTACTTTTGGGGGGTAATGTCTTATTTTTTTTCAGGAAGTCTTGGAACTTTATGACTTGCAGACATACAGTATTGTACTTTGTCGCACATGTATTACATAGAAAATGTTCAGCTCTTTCATATAATGACTCGTGTATTACTGAACAGCCATATGCAAGGTGGAATATTCATACATAACTGGTGCACTCAAAAACTGTGCTGTAACCCATAGCAAGCAATAAGACTTTTGCTTTTATTTTAGAGACGACATGGTTACTATGTGTTATAGCATCTTCATCCTGTTCGCTAGGTTTCATGAATTCCCACCACATCTATAATAACAGCCAAACAGTAATCAAGTCCAGACTTCTCTTTGTAGTGTTACATTTGGTGTTTTTCAGCTATTCCCATCTTGTTATAATCTTCCTAAGGGCTATAGTGTGTACTGTGAACAATAGCAATTGAAAATTAAGTATGACTGGGGATGGAACAAGCTAAATTTTTCTTTTTAGTCAAATGCACTGATTCAATTGTAATGACAAAGTGTTGAAACAGATATGAGTCATTTATACATAGAAATAGACATTAATATTCTTACAAACACAAAGAAGTACAACCCCTGTTCCCTCTAAACTGACCGATATGGAAATATGAAGGTTATTAAAATGTCCTTTTAACTCTTTCCTTTCAGGATTGCTCATCTGGGACCTAATTCATTAAGGATCTTAAATGAAGAGGATCCTTATTTCAGTCTCCTGTACAAAACCATGTTACATTGCAAGGGGTGCAAATTAGTATTCTGTTTTGCACATAAGTTATATACTGACTGTATTTCATGTAACACACACATATCAACTTTAAATTTCATGTGTACAAATAAGCTATCAAGTATTTGTGTGCTACATGAAAAAACAGTCAGTATTTAACTTATATGCAAAACAGAACACTCATTTGCACCCCTTGCAATATAACATGGTTTTGTCCAGGAGGCTGAAATAAGGATCCTCTTCATTTAAGATCCTTAATGAATCAGGCCCCGTATCTGGAACATTGAGTACAACTGGAGGCGAAACTAGTGAGTTGTGGGCCCAGGTGCGCACACACAAAAGCATAAAGCGCATAGTGGGCCTGATTCATTAAGGAAATTTGAGCAAAAGTAAGTAAATAGGGCAAAACCATGTTGCATTGGAGAGGAAGGTAAAATTAAAATGTGATGGCAGATTTATACGTGGGGTAGGGCATGTCCTAGATCAACTTTAAATGTCAGTGTAAAAATAAAGCTATCAAGTATTTGTGTCCTACATGAAAAAACAGCCAGTATTTATCTGATGTGCAAAATAATAAACTAATTTGCACCCCTTGCATAGTAACATGGTTTTGTCCAGAAAGATTGAGTAAGAAAACTTACTCAATTTTTTGTTTAACTTTCCTTAATGAATCAGGCCCAGCATTTGTTTGTTTTGTTTGCTTCAGATTTGTGTCATCATCACACTGTGACACACATCACACATACAATAGTGCCCCTAATTCATATCATACCACACAATAGTGCCACCAGTTCAGATTATGCTCAGTATGTCTTGCTTATCAGAATTGGTTAATGTTTTGTTGCCATAGTTTAGATGATTTTATTGTGTACCATTCTTAAAACAATAATATACATGAGGCGCATCAAGCACAATGAACAGAATGAACAAAATACTTTGGTTCTCAACACCTTAAATATATGATCATAGAGTCCATCAAAGAGTTTTTTTCTTCTTCTTCTCTCTTTATCTTCTAATCTTCTATCAATATATATAATACTCCTTTTGAAATTCTTGTGGTATTCAAAATCCCATCCAACAAAAGAATCTTTATCTTAGATAGTATCTCCAAGCGATGTAAAGATGTTATTATATGTGGAAAAATGGAAAATGCTGGGTAATACACTTTAATGTGATAGGTATCACTGTGACATAGTAAATACAAATTCTGGCCAGAATAACATAAGAATTATGACATACATGTATTGAGTTGTGGGTAATACCGCAGGATGTGGGCTGCGAGTAGTGAATTAAAGCAGTTCAAGTCAAAATGGTCACATAAAAATGAAGTGCAGATATGCAATTTATATCTAAGCAAAAGTCTGTCCAGTGGATGACGCAAAGTATGTGAAGATAATTCACATGCTCATGTAGAGTTGGACGCACTACTAGCAATACAACACGAATGCATGAAACTCACAGATTCATCTCGCAATGAGCTCAGCACTACAGCACTAGTAGATGCTCCAGGTTTATGTCAGGAGCAACAAGTACAGTGTAGACCTGTGGCTTGGTTAGCGCTAAATGCACAGGCTGTATCACCCTACTTGTACACATTATAATACTGTATACATAAGAGAAAATAGTGTCTTCACAGTGTTATTAATAAATGCAAAAGCCGTTCTTACCACTTAAAAAATAAAAATTAAATGCAAATTCAATTAAATTTGGTGAAGTTAAATTAAATACAAACATCTGCCATTTTGCTGTTTAGAAATCCTTTCCTGCTGCAGTCTAAACAGAAATATCAATGAAGTAATGTGAAAAAATGTCCGCAGCACCATATAATATAACAGTCACTCTAATGAAGTCAGTACTATCAGCCGGAAGGGTTAATCCACTATCAGCCAGTCGGTATCAGCTCGTTAGTGTTGCCAATTGTTATCATCATCATTGCGTATCGTTGCACCAGTCCTCCAGCACCCACAACACGTGTATATGGTTCTGTGTCCAATTATGTGAACACATCCTTACTGTGCTCTGCATGCGTTTGCCCGCCCCTTCCCTCTCTCTCACTCCACCTTGTCAAATACAAGGATTCCAAAGCGCCAAACATGACTAAATCTGCACACGGATGCATGTGTACGCATGCACAGTATCATCATCAGCAGCAGCTCTTTTTATAGCGCCACTAATTCCACAGCGCTGTACAAAAAACTCACATCAGTCCTTGTCCCATTGGTGCTTACAGTCAGTCTAAATTTCCTAACACATACGTACCCAGACAGAGAAAGACTAAGGTCAATTTGACAGCAGCCAATTAAACTACCAGTATGTTTTTAGAGTGTGGAAGGAAACAAGAGCACCAGGAGGAAACCCATGCAAACACTTGTAGAACATACAAACTCTACAGAGATAAGGCCATGGTGGGGAATCAAACTCCTGTCCCCAGTGCTGTGAGGCAGAAGTGCCACCGTGCTGTATTTCCCACTAATAAAACAGACCTAGGTCCAACTCTGCATGAGGCCTATAGTACAGCATAATACGGATTTGCAAATGCAGAATAGAAAGACATAGCAACAGTGGAACCTCTGAAACTTTGTTACTCTGCAAAATAGCTTGTCTGCTGGGAAATCTGTTGCACATGAAATTTTGTTGTATCTTCGCTCCATATAACCAATAGAGGGACAAATGAGTTTATTACTGAAAGTGGTACATCTTAGATTACCACTAGATGTCACTATCGTTGTTATGTAATAAGTATAGAAAAGAAGTGGACCGCAAAGAAATAATGATTTTTTCCATAGTAAGGTGGTTTTTGAAGTCATTATAACTCATATTGGTGAATATTGTTAAATTTCAAACATATGACATGAGACTGAAATTTAATCTTCATAAAGATGTGACACAAAAACTTCAGAGCTCGTATTGGTCCAGCTCACAAAACGCCTCAAAAAAATCTTACATTCTTAGCTATAAAATTGTCAGCAGAAATGTTTACAAGGGCTAACGTCCCTGAGCATTGCACTCATGTTTCACCCTGCAGGTCTCTGTTAGCCTTCTAATAATATTATTTAGCCAATAAAGGGTGGAATGATGGAGGATGACACAACTTTCCATTCTAGTTTAAAACTTACATTGGGAAAATATAGAAAGACAAAAATGTAGGCATACATTCTGAACATACCTTCAATAAAATCTAATATTCTATAAAATCTATAATATAAAATAAGCCATCATGGCGGTTCTCTTATGTGAGTTTAACTGTCCCGTGGGGTTTCAAAACACCTTCACCGATCCCATTGGCCTTCTTCAAACAGGCAGTGGTTTTGTTGCTATCTTCCCCTATGTATTTCCCAATGCATGCAAATAGGAATAAACAGGGAAGATGTATTGACAACATCACTACTTGGCAACGGGACTAATATACCGAAGAGCAGTGTTGGAATGTTGGAGACTTAAGTAGACCTGATCTGTCAAATGGCGCTTCAGAGGTAAGAGAAAGTATTTAATGCTGATATCCACCTAAACTCCATGCTAAACTCCACCTAATATTGGACAATACGTTTTTGGTGAAGTTCTTCTTTAAGATGTGACAAGATGTGTAGTGGAGGCACCACCACAGTGTTTTATTATATTTTATTGTATTTTTTGAGGATGCAGAACTTGTATAGTGGTCATCATTTCACTGCCATTTTTAGCGCTAAGGGATTTTCTTATTTTGCCCCTTAGAGTACAGACCTTACTTTTAGGAAAACAAAATAGATACCACGTATCTGTTATACCAATTTTTTTTTACCTGCACTAGATAAAGTGAATCTGTGATGGATTTTAACAACTTCTTTTTTGTGAATCAAATCTTGGAAACAAACTTTTCTGATATTGATTGACAAATATTCTTTTAATAATTTTATGGTCATAGTTGAATGAATAAACATTATTATTATTATTATTATTATTATTATTATTATTATTGCTCCTGTTTATTTATATGGAGTTATATTATAATATGACATAATATGACATGACGCAACTAGTAAGACCTAATAAAACATGACATGTACCATATGCAGCAATATAGAGGTTACAGAGAACAGGTTACATAGTACAGTGCAGACATGGAGGAGGTTGAGGGAGGGACATTGCAAAGAAGTGTAGCTAACAGGAAAGACAGAGAACAAGCAAAGTGGGACGGGGCAAGATTAGCGGAACATCTGTCAATGTTCATTTCTGACAACCACAATATGCATCCTGCTAGAAAAATATTTGTACACCCTCTGGTGAATACAACTCCAAGCATTAAGAATGCAACATCTAAAGCAATAATAATGTAATAATTGTAATTGCTTTTTTTCTTTTACTCCAATTGCAATTTTATGTTGTAAATGTAATTTTAAATAAAAAGTAAATACATTGTAACAGAAGACAGGCAGGGCGCCTCAATGTGTATTATCACTTGTATAGCGTAAATAGATGTAATAACATGCATACCATGAGGTATTGGTAGGTCGTCTAATCAGAGAGGGATGATCCTCTTCATAGATTGTTCCACCCAGTTGGTCAAGTAATGGACAATGCAAAAAACAGAGCACAACATAAAGTAGTATTGTCAGGATGTGCAATCACACCACCTGTGAAGTATACACCACCTATAGGGCTTCCTTAGCGTGCAAAAACACTTACGCCAAGAAATCAACAGTTGTAACATATAGGACACCCGTGTGTACCAGCCATATAAAATATATGTAAATAAAAACTGCGTACCAGATGGTCTCTCCAAATTGGCACAAGATTAATTCTTTAGAGGATTAGTTGTATAATCCCTCTCTTCCAGTCTCAGTCATTGGCAGCAATAATGACAGGAAAGAAGGTGTAAACAGTACGATAGCGCTTTATTAAAAAATAAATATATGCACTTACATCAGGGAGTGCAGATAGATGCTAAGGTAGTAGGCTCAACGCGTTTCGTCCCGGTAAAGCGGGACTTCATCAGGAGCGAGCAATAGCAGATACATATACCGCTAAATTACCGGCTTTAAATAGAGCCCAGACGCCATCTTGGCGCCTGCGCAGATGCCGCCACTCACCGCGCATGCGTCAAAACAACTTTATTGGGATCCAAAATGTCCTTATGGATCCATCAATGCTGGTACATTATACCTATGTGCTCTCCTTTGAACCTGTCCCTACTGAATGACACTTCTATACGGGCTGGTGGCTGGACCAAGAGCACTATTTTGGCAAGTGGGTTGGACCACGTTATATGACTTCACCCATCTATCAAAATGTCAGCGAGTCACCAAGGTTGTCAAATTTGAAAAGATTACTGACAATCTTATTAAAAAAAGATGGACACATTAATATGCTGTAAAACCTATTGTTTGCTTTGAATATAAGAAGCACCACAAAAAAGGGAGGGCTGCAAAACTTCAGCCCGCGGCGGGGGGGGGGGGGGGGGGGGGAGAGGAAGGGGGCAAGACTAGACTCAGCAGCCTATTTGGAACATTTTACAGGAAGCAAAATGCAGGTGGCCCAGTGACCCAGCCCAAGGTAGCCCACTATGGGACTGGCCCGGGGGGACAGATGCCCCCCACAGCCCAGCCAGCCCACGAACCGCACGAGGAGCATACACAGACAAATGTTCATTAATTTACTAAAATGTGAGTGCATTTTTTAAATGAATAGTACAAATGTTACTTAACCATATCCGATTCTTCTCCTTTTCTTCTATATGCAGGAGAATCGCTAAATAGATATGTTTAAAAGGACGAATCAATTACAGGATCGTAATGAAATAACCAGTACTACATTAAGTGGTAACACTGGATATATTATCAGTCATTACAAGCTCCACTCGTTATTGAGAATTGGGATTTGACACTAACATATCAATAAATATCTGACGTTTGATTTAAGATTGAATCGAAATTTATGGTCACAATCTGACACGGATGTTTTCCTCCACTTGGAGGTTTGGTAGGAAATGATTGATTTAATTTCATATATTGATACAGTAATTGTGAAAGGGACTTGGATTTGAATTAAGGGGACATTTGGGTATTCCTATTTATTACCATCACTGACTACATTTTTTCCTTCTCCTTTTCCCCACCCCAACTCCTGTCCTCGGCGCCTATCTTCAACTATATACAAATATAATAGATATTTACGGGAAATTCAGACAACCCCTGGGACTGTGGAAGCAATCCCCGTTTTCCCTTCCCCCATCCTAGGAAGCACTAACCCGACAAACCCTTTGTACTATTAAGCTTTAACTGCACTACAAAGCTTATACAGTATGGGTCATTCCATGTCAGTTCAACCAGGGTTGTCCACCAACTATTTCTGCCAAATATCTCGACTGTCTGACAATTAGTTGATTATATATTGATTTTTCAATTTATGAAATAATTTACGAATCTTTATCCAGTTTATTTGAAGTATTACAGGTGTTTATTAAGGAATCGACACAAAATTTGGACCCCCAAGGTAACTCTTCCTCCCGAATCCAAAAATCCAAACCAAATTACTGTATCTGCCTCATGTTTTGCGTTACGGCATAAACGCACGGTTTTCGAATATCATTAAAAACGCTAGATTCAATTGACATTAGGGATCCCATTTTTTTGGGGGTGTTTAAAAAAGGTATAAATTACTACCACAAAAAAAAAATCAGCCGGGTACTCTGTTTCATAGTGGAGAAAAAAAATAATGAAGTTGATGCTCGATTACTGCTGTACAGCATACATAATATATACATTGTTAACAACCATACAAAAAAAAAGTGAACTAAACTGAGGCATTGGGATAAACCTCCCATACAGGAAATGAAACAAACAAACTGATGGGAAGGGGATTCCCTTTAGAGAGACCAAAACTGAAACTTTCCAGAGAGAGAGAGAGGGAGACACAGAAAGAATCAGTAATGGCAGCTGCTCATTTGGTAGTCTTTTAAATACGGACTGCCATATTAATAATGAAAAAAATAATGAAGTTGATGCTGATGTTCGATAACTGTTGTACTGCATACATAATTAACACAAGAAATCATGAAATTTAAAACCTTTAACATAACTTAAGCCTGAAGTTGAGTCAACAATTTCATTATTTTTCCTTTGTTTGTAACTTCAAATAAACTGGATAAAGATTCGTTAAATTATTTAATAAATTGAAAAATCAATATATAATCAACTAATTGTAAGACAGTCGAGATATTTGGCAGAAATAGTTGTTTTGACATCCTCTCTTAACTAAAAAAATTTCAAAAAAAACGGGTGGTGGACAAATAATTTTTTTTTGGGTGATCTGATGTGTAATGACCCATATGCCATATTCCATTTTCTTTTTTCTTTTTGCTATTAGTTACCAACCACCAACCCAGCCCTAAATGCTAACTCTAAGTGCCAATTCAATTCCCCATCTTCCTGCATGATAATACTTTACATGGGAAAAGGTGATAATACTTTATGTTGGAAAATCACAAGCAGCTTTCCATGAACCGTCCAATCACACTGCGAAAACGCTTGTGATTAGTTGAGTGGTGAATGGCACTCCGGCTCAATTCAGGACGCAGTCATTGGGGGCAGGGGCTTGTAGTGAGCAGTCTGGTGTCATGTCTTATGGTTTTTTTTTTCTTTTTCCGATTGAATCATAAAGAATTTTCAATTGGACTACAACAGACAGAAGAAAGAAGATTTTGCTTTATTGTAATGAATGAGTAGTTTCAGAGATGGCTCAATTCAACTTTATTATGAAAGGTTTTTGTAATTGCTCTGTTGTATAATAGGCAGTGGTCTCTGAGAGAATGTTAATGGCGTTAATAGAGGTTTTAAAAGGATTTCCATGAGATTTGTGCTTTTGTAACAGTGTAACAGGAACACTATCTGGATTGAATTTAGTTAAGTGTGATTTATTGTGCGGCTTGCAAACTTTGGATGCTGTTTTCAGCGGTTTGGAAGGTGAAATCTCCAACCGCATCTGAAGTGTGGCAATTTGAAAACCCCTGAACCGCGTGTGGTGTTAGGCAAACCGCGTGGTAAAACATCCAGTTTTACGATCCAGTTTTACTTTGTGGTTGGCCTATATGTAGCATCTGGTGAGGTAATCTATGCCCAACTTGATCCTTTGGGTGGTAGAAAAAATTCATTGGGCCCCTCACCTAGAGAGCACAGGTCCAATGCTGAATAGCACAGGGCCCCTCCAGGCAGCCCTTGGATTTTGGGTACCAGTGTAAAAATGTTTAAAAGTAGAATGACGGCCTATTGTGGCACTACAAGTGCCAGCAGACACTGACAGCCCATGAGCACATGGACACAAGTGCATACTATGTATTTATTACCTTTTTTGACAAATGCTTAAACAGCATGAAAGCCTGCAGTTTGGTAAAATCACACTTTAGTAAATCTCTTATCTCTCTCTTTCTGCTGCCTGACAGGCAAAGACAGCGCTTGCAGATTGTCTGCCTTTCCATGTGAGGAAGGTTTAACAGTTCAACAAGATGAGACGCTCCACTATAGACACAAAGGATTCTTAGTTGTGTAACGTTCTTTGTTCCTATTCACAACATCAGTCAGATCGGATGTTAATGCTTCTGCTGTTAGCTCTCAGCTTTGATTCACCCACTGTCATTTATTCACTGTAAGTCATTGGCTCCACAGCTGTCAGCTCTGTGGGTGCTCTGGGTGTTAGAGTGCCCCTAATATTTGTGCTGCGCTGCTCCCGCTAACCGTGCCTATGGCATTTTTCAGTTATATGGGGGAGGGGTGCTTAACAGGAGCAGCCCCAATAATTGTAAAAATTGGCTCTTATGATTGGCTGGACTATGCTCTGACACACTGGTGTTATACGAGCACCAGGGACAGTTCACAAATGTTTTTAGAAAATAAAAATTGGCTGCACTCTGTCGATCCGCTTAAAGGATAAAGTGTTGGTCCGATGACCGTTATCTTGCATATTGTTCTACTCTCTTTCTCTCTTAGCTCTATTAACGCTTCTTTGGCTCTTCCTTATTGACTTCAGAGCACAGAACAGTTTATCCTACAGACGTTCTAGAGTACAGGATTAATTAAGCCTCCACTCTCTTTCTCTCAGCTGTATTAGTTTCCTTCATTTCTTTACAGATGCTATTTCTGACTTTTCTTTCTGTCTCTCTCATATATTGTTCTAAAACTCTAAGGACTAGATTTACTAAACAGCGGAATTGAAAAAGTGGAGATGTTGCCTATAGCAACCAATCAGATTCTAGCTATCATTTATTTAGTACATTTTACAAAATGACAGCTTGAAACTGATTGGTTGCTATAGGCAACATCTACACTTTTTCAAACCCGCAGTTTAGTAAATATACCCCTTAGTGGCTTCTGTTCCCTCCTCACATTAAGTGATACACCCTCCTCCGGTTCCACCTTTCTACGTGACCAGCTTCCTTCCTCTCACCAATTACTGTGTACTGCATTTGCATACTGCTGCTCTGTACCAATGACCGGCCCAGCAGCACAACACTGCGCCCCTAGCACCACACATACATAAGCTCTGTATCTGTCCAGTTCACCCCAGGACAGGGGTCAATCACTGTTATCAAGTGTGACCTGTGGCTGTTAGTAACTGCCCCGTCATTGTAAAAGCAGGAATAATGGGAGATTGCCTGGACTTTACATTTAGGGGCAACTCAATTGGCCGCAAAGTGTCTCCGTGAGACACTTCTCGGCTGAGATTTGACAGGAAACTCCGATCATTTTTCAGCGCTTCGAAAACTGAGCGGAGATTTCTACCGTAATTGCTGGCATTGTCCGTGCGCCACATCACCGACAATTGAATCCCCCCTTAGAGTATAAATGTGCACCATGGTGGGTTAATACATATCTAGAGATGTATACTTATTTATGGTATTTTTAAACTTTTACATTACTAAAACATGGACTACTATACAGAACACTTTCTGTGAAACTCAAGAAAGAACAAATTAGTGGACAGCAATATGACAATGCAAAATACTGTATCTGGGAAAAGATGTGATGTAAAATGAGGGAAAAGGTCATGTAAGACCATTGAAATGTGTCCATTGAAAGGCATAAGGGAATGAGATGACCTAAAACAAGTATAAAATGTGGAAAAGTGTAAAATTGGGAGATATTAAATATTATTTCATATATTATTGTCCAGTACAAGGGTCAATGTGTGTAATACACCAACTTTGTAGAAACAGTTTATTTAATTATCTTGTAGTCTCTTACACAAGGTCATTTTTCAAATAGGATTGAAAAGCTATTTGGGGATTACTCTGTTTTTGCTACTTGTAACCTAAATTCCAGAGTGCAGAATGTTAAATGGTTCAGGAATGTGAGCCGTCATTTGCACCTATAAGAAGGGATAAGTGGAATTTTCAAAACTGGTCAGTGAAATATTTGCCTCATCCTATATTTGGCTTCGGAATGTCTCATGTTTTGCATGCAAATTTTGGACTTAAGCATTCCCAGTCTTGCCCCAAACACACCATACAGCAGAATAAACTCACCGTTTTCACGCCCGCTCTATTCAAAGACTATACAGTGTACAAAATGCTAATTTACAAATGCAGTATGAAATGACATTCAGTGGGATGGAGAAGCATATGCTGATAGAGCTGATAGATTGTACTGTCATTGTTTTGCACAACTGTGAAGGAGCCTGTTTCACGGCAAAACTCGATTTGGGAAAGATTTCACAATCTCTAACAATTAGGAAAGCATTTTTGTCATGCGTTTTCATTGTATATTTTTTATTTGTCCATAGTGCTGATTACATTGTATTTATGCCTTTTTGCTACTGTTTTGCAACATTTTGCCAGCTTGCAAATCTCTTTCACACAATCTAATTTTGTAACACCTTAAGATCTTAAGCTCTATTTAAAATTGACCAGCATTACATAAAATTACTTTCCCTCCACATTTATGTAATTCTTGATGAAGCCTTGGTACAGCCGTGGTTGTTTTTAATGATGCCTTGGTACAGCCTTGGTAAATCTTGTAGATGCCTTAGTACAGTAGTGGTTGTTCTTGAAGATACTTTGTTATAGCCGTGGTAGTTCTTGTAGATGCCTTGGTACAGCTGTGGTTGTTCTTAAAGATGCCTTGGTACAGGCATCATAGTTCTTGTAGATGCCTTGGTACAGCCATGGTAGATCTTGTAGATGCCTTGGTACAACCATGGTAGGTCTTGTAGATGCCTTGGTACAGCCATGGTTGTTCTTGTAGATGCCTTGGTACAGTCATGATTGTTCTTGTAGATGCCTTGGTACAGCCATGGTTGTTCTTGTAGATGCCTTGGTACAGTCATGATTGTTCTTGTAGATGCCTTGGTACAGCCATGGTTGTTCTTGTAGATGCCTTGGTACAGTCATGATTGTTCTTGCTGATGTCTTAGTACAGCCATCATAGTTCTTGTATATGCCTTGGTACAGCCATCATAGTTCTTGTAGATGCCTTGGTACAGCCATCATAGTTCTTGAAGATGCCTTGGTACCATCGTCATAGTTCTTGCCACTCCAGTGGGTCAAAAACACAGTTGCACCAAATGCTGGTATGGAGAGCACAGTAGAGATGAAAACCTTACTATCATATCCTCTATGGGCCTATTGGGGATCACCTCCCTTAAGATACTACACTATTAGGTGCAGGGTCGGACTGGCCTGCTGGGGAGCCGGGGTATCCCCCAGTAGGCCCCGATCCTGATCGCTCCCCTCTTCGTTGGTGGGGGGGAGTGGATACTTTAAAAAAATAAAAACCTCATGTGCTCGCGGCACCGGCGCCCCTCCTCTCTGCTCCGCTCGCACTGAATGTTGGGCGTGACATCATCACGTCCAATGTCTAGTGAGGAGTGGCGCAAAGAGGAGTCGGCAAGAAGACAGAAGAAGAGAAGAAAAGAAAGAAGTCGAAAGAAAAGGTAAGTGAAGGAACGGAAGCAAGGGGGAGCAAAGGCAGCATGGTACAGTGTAAAGATGGGCAAAATCACGTTGGCACAGTGTGAAGAGGGACAAAGGCAGCATGGCAGAGTGTGAAGGGGGGTCCACAGCAGCATGACAGAGTGTGAAGGGGGGCCAAAGCAGCATGGCAGAGTGTGAAGGGGGGCCAAAGCAGCATGGCAGAGTATGAAGGGGGGTCCACAGCAGCATGACAGAGTGTGAAGGGGGGCCAAAGCAGCACGGCAGAGTGTGAAGGGGGGCCAAAGCAGCATGGCAGAGTGTGAAGGGTGGCCAAAGCAGCATGGCACAGGGTGAAGAGGGGCCAAAGCAGTGTGGCACAGGGTGATGAATGGGGGAGCAAAAGCAGCATGCAGGGCGCAGTGTGATCATAATGGGGCACAGCATGGGGATGAAGGGACACAGTAATGTGTGTGGGATGGCACAGCGGGCTTGTGGCAATGTAGTGTGTGTGTGTGTGTGTGTGTGTGTGTGTGTGTGTGGTGGGTGGTGGCTAACTAATGGGTGTTATTTTGCTTGTGGGGTAATGGTGGGGCAATTTAATTTTATAGTGGGGACTATTAATTGAGGATGGGGTGGTTTGGGGGTTATTAATTGAATGTGGGATTGAGTTTGAGGAGCATGAGGTCTATTTATTAAATGTGAATATTAATTATTTATTAGCAGTGATGTAAATACGTAAATGCTGTTAATTTATTGCTGTTTGGAGGGAGGGAAATAGGTTTATTTATTAAATGGGAATACTATTATTTTAATGTTGGGGCTGGAGGAGAGCCTATGTATTAATCGTGGGTCCTATTGATTTAACGCTGGGGCTGTTTGGAATTTTCTAAATGTACCCATTTTTTTTCCCAAATAGGGCCCCCAACATTACAGGATCCAGAGAAGCTGCAACTAAAAAAAAACAGCAGTCACAGGTGGTGAAAGTCACAAGAACAGGTGGTCTGATTCTAGCGGGACAATCCAGATTTTTGGTGACTGTTCTGCTCATTCTAAGGGGCAGGTCAAGACTGTGTACACTTTTTATGCACACTGCATTTTTTATATACTACACTATGGTGCTAGCTGTCCTTCGTGGGCTGACCACTCCCCCTCTAGTGTCTGGTCTTGCTTCTATGATGGCTGTCCACACCCCCTCTGGTGGGCCTCTAGCATTGCAGTCCCCCGGTGAGCCCTTCATGCTCCAGTCCGACACTGATTAGGCGTCCTTTTTCCTTCTGCTTGTTATTTTGTATATTCATTTATATAACTGTTTTTCAAATATAATAATTTTTCTATATTAATTACATAAATGAAGACAATTTCAATGCGTACTGTACATACAATGCATTTTTATAGTATATCTTAGTTGCATATAGTTGCTCTGCTCGAATACATGTGATTTTTAAATCAAAGGTTATGTCCTATCAGTCATCACTATCAGTCGGCATTTACATCTGCCCTCTATTTGGTGCAAAATATACATGTAAAAACAAGCGTACTTATGACAAACACAGGACTTGAATAGACTGCATCTTGGCCTACGTTGGTCTGTCTCTTCCCTGCCCCCGTTTTGCCTCTCAAGTCTTGAACAGTCGTAAGTGTTGTTTGCATTCTGAGATGAATTGCATGCAAGTATGTTCATTGACGTAAGGCCTTGTTCTGGGTATGCGCAGAGCTATTTTGCACACGATATGTTACATAAATGGACTTACGTCGAAACATGAATCTGGCCCAAGATGACAACATTTATGTAAAGTATGCATAATTATGTATTGTCTTTATGTCTGACGACCCTTTGCCTTATTTCACATTTGCTTTGTACATGGCATTTTCTGCATAGTTCATGGCTAATAATCTTAGCAGTACACTTTTTGTTGTCAAGTGACATAAATTGTAATCACATGAGCGAAAGCATTACTTAACATATCCCTAATGCATCTGTTTACATTTCTAACTGGTGTACTTTATCACGCAGTCATCGGTTTACATTATAGAAGCACGGTTGTGTAACAAGGAGTCAGTGGAAACCACAGGCATGTCTTTGAAAGAACTCTAATGGTAATTTCTGTTGAAATACTTGAAGCCTGATGAAAGTACTTTCAGAGAGGAATTACAATTTACTTTGGCTGCGTCACTTTGCAGTAAATTTAAGGGGGGAGAAAATACTTTAGACCTCAAAAAATATTTGTCATTTACACACATAATAATACATTAAGTTGTGCAACGCGCAATTTTATAAACAATTACAGATCGGCTAAATTTAGTTATGCATTTTTGGGGGTTAGGAAGTTTTCAACTATGAATTAACTTTTTCATTTATTTATTTATCTACTCTTCAAGGATTTTGCTTGAAATAAGGGGTAATTTAAGTACACTTGTCACCTAGGAAAGAAACACTTCTGGATCATTTATTAACTGATGAAATTTGTCCACAGCGCGTTTCACCTTGTACCTATTGAGCTGCACAGCTTCCACATTAGGACACACCCATGTTCCAAGTTTTGGAACTGGCCCAGAAGAATCTTCTTCTACTTTTACAGGATTGCAAGTCTTGATGGGAAATACTTTAAAGTACAACGTACCATCACAGTAGCATCACCCATTCATTGCTCTCAATGAGGGAGATTCAATTGTAAAAAAAATTGCGCCAGGTAGCTCTGGAATGGGTGTGAGACACCTCACGCAGATTTTTTCTCACAGAAACATCCCTCATTTTTGCTTGCGACCCATAGAGGTGCGAGCAAAAATGAGCGGATATTTTTACTGTATAAACGGTAAAGATGAGGAACCACGATGTTCCTCAGAACATCGCGATCAATTGAATTCCCCCCTATATGTCTTTTTGCTGCAAAATTACGGATCGCTGGAGCCTGGTTTTTGTCTGAAATTAATCATGAGAATAATGTGATATTGAGGGGTCATTACGTTTCATGATCGTACATTTTAACATTTTTATTTCTTCTAAAAGGTAGTTACCTCTACAAAGGCCCAATCTACATCACTCTCTACGACATGTACAAATCTACTCCTTTTGCTAGAGAATGAGGCTCTGTTGCCCCATACTAGCCAGGAAATGCCCCCAGAAATGCACTCCAACAGCTTTTAAGTACATTTAAATATCTTGTCCCATAAGACAAATCATGTTTTAGCACCTGGCTGGAATACAAAGTAAATAAATGTCCCATAAATGCTTTCATCGTGACATACAGATCCATTGGCTTCAGATAAAAATCGGTGTATTTGCACCAAGATAGAGAAATGACATCACAAAATGTAATATGTTCTGCAGACCTGCAGTTTTGCAGCTTTGTAAATGAACCTTTTTGCAATTCCAATGAATATGAACTTTTATCCAACACTGATAACTAAACAGTGCCTACACCATGGCAGGAGAAGGACTTAGTGATCTTTGGGAATCTATAACCAGCTCTGAGAAAGGAGATTTCCAGTGATGAATCTGTTATATAAATATATTGTCAATATGGTAGGAATTAAAAAGGATTTTGAATATACATCCCTTGAGTATTGTCAACTGGCATTTCATTGATGACAGTTGTCAGTACACCTTTAACCCTAATGATTGCTGCTAATGTCTTTATCACTTATATATCCTATCTAGTATCACAACCCCTTCTCTTTCCTCATTTGGTTGTGAGAACAGCCATGATTGGTTAGGGAATGGATTAAGTTTTACCCCTCTGATCACACCATACTCATCTATCTCTAAGGAAGTCGACAACAAAGTCTGAAAGCACTGTGCTTCCCAATATAAAAATATCACCAAGATAGTTGCCACTCTATAGAGACTTACTGGCAGTAAAATGTAAAATATATTAAATTGATAGATGGTAGTGGTATAGCACAATTTTGTCTCTCTCATCTCAGTTTAATGAAATAAAGTAGAGGTGATATAGGTGAAACACATGTAGATCATAAAGTTTAAGGAGATGACCCAGGTCCATCCAGTAAGCAATGGTGTATTCTGATTTTCCACACATTTTCGAATTTCAGTCATTATTTAATTCAGCTTAATGTATTACAACGAAGAGAAGATAAGAGAACAACAGCAACAGGCCATTGTATACAATATGTCATGTTGTAGGTATGGACCCTTTTGTAAAATAAAGTGCATGAAGAATAAATCATGTTCTGGAAATAGGAGGTTTATAATTCAGCTAGGGGACAAATGCACTACCATAGTGGATAATAGATAAGTACATAATTACCTATCTATGGTATTGATGTTGAGAAGCAGTTGTTGAATGGCAGTGCTAAAAGAACATAAACTATCATCTAGCTGCCAAAAGGAAACTTTGACACAGACTTTGTATAGGGGTACGTTCACCTTTCCTGACACAAGTAGAGTACAAGATAATTACATTAAACACGCCTGGGGGTAGTGACACAGCACAGGTGTGTGAAACCTAACAACTTTAAAGGCTACCCTAATTACTTAATTACTGAATGTAATGAGGCACTGCCACTGACACATGGATATAGTCTATTGTACTCCAGGGGTTATCCAAGCTTTTATCACCAAAATCCCCACAAAATCCAACTGAGATGCAAGTTTTAACACGAGCTATATGGGTAATAGGAGGAAGGTCAGAAGACTACTAATGTGGATATTGTCTTGTTCCGCAGGAAGATGTTGACGTATGTCTGTGTCAGATTAGATGGGTTAATCAGTGGATCAGTTATTCATTTAGCCACTAATGAACCCATCTGCGTTTAAGTCTAGATAAAAGTTCTGCAGTTATTGGTTCATAAATAGGAGAGATGAGAGAAATTGCATCAATCTTTCATGCAAACTGAGTTTGTGGCGGAACCGTCCGTTTCTCAGTGGTGTGAAATCTGGAAGATGTAAATAATATTCCTGCAACATGTAACCTGGGAAATCAGTCACATTATGCTGTGGGTCTGGGTACAGTGGGACTGGGAACATTTAAGGCCAAATTTTGCAAAACAGGTGGAATTCTCCAAAACGTGACCTTGTCTTCCTTATGTCCATGTCTTATATTCATTGTTACTTATGTGTAAGGAGAGTACATCCCTCCAGACACCTGCCTCACTGATGACAGGTGACTGTGAGAGAGAGAGAGAGAGAGAGAGAGAGAGAGAGAGATAGGCAGAGATACAGAGAGAGAGGCAGAGATACTGGAGGAGAGAGAGATATAGGGAGAAAGAGAGAGCGAGGGAGAGAGAGAGAGGGGCAGAGATACTGGAGGAGAGAGATATAGGGAGAAAGAGAGAGCGAGGGAGAGAGAGAGAGAGAGAGAGGCAGAGATACTGGAGGAGAGAGAGATATAGGGAGGGAGAGAGAGAGAGAGGGGCAGAGATACTGGAGGAGAGAGAGATATAGGGAGGGAGAGAGAGAGAGAGGGGCAGAGATACTGGAGGAGAGAGAGATATAGGGAGAAAGAGAGAGCGAGGGAGAGAGAGAGAGAGGCAGAGATACAGGAGGAGAGAGAGATATAGGGAGAAAGAGAGAGCGAGGGAGAGAGAGAGAGAGAGAGGGGCAGAGATACTGGAGGGGAGAGAGATATAAGGAGAAAGAGAGAGTGAGGGAGAGAGAGAGAGAGAGGCAGAGATACTGGAGGAGAGAGAGATATAGGGAGAAAGAGAGAGTGAGGGAGAGAGAGAGAGAGAGAGAGGGGCAGAGATACTGGAGGAGAGAGAGATATAGGGAGAGAGAGAGAGAGAGGGGCAGAGATACTGGAGGAGAGAGAGATATAGGGAGGGAGAGAGAGCGAGGGAGAGAGAGAGAGAGAGAGAGAGGCAGAGATACTGGAGGAGAGAGAGATATAGGGAGGGAGAGAGAGAGAGAGGGGCAGAGATACTGGAGGAGAGAGAGATATAGGGAGGGAGAGAGAGAGAGAGGGGCAGAGATACTGGAGGAGAGAGAGATATAGGGAGAAAGAGAGAGCGAGGGAGAGAGAGAGAGAGGCAGAGATACAGGAGGAGAGAGAGATATAGGGAGAAAGAGAGAGCGAGGGAGAGAGAGAGAGAGGGGCAGAGATACTGGAGGAGAGAGAGATATAAGGAGAAAGAGAGAGTGAGGGAGAGAGAGAGAGAGAGGCAGAGATACTGGAGGAGAGAGAGATATAGGGAGAAAGAAAGAGTGAGGGAGAGAGAGAGAGGCAGAGATACTGGAGGAGAGAGAGATATAGGGAGGGGGAGAGAGAGAGAGGGGCAGAGATACTGGAGGAGAGAGAGATATAGGGAGAAAGAGAGAGCGAGGGAGAGAGAGAGAGAGAGAGGCAAAGATACTGGAGGAGAGAGAGATATAGGGAGGGAGAGAGAGAGAGAGGGGCAGAGATACTGGAGGAGAGAGAGAGATATAGGGAGAGAGAGAGAGAGAGAGAGGGGCAGAGATACTGGAGGAGAGAGAGATATAGGGAGAAAGAGAGAGCGAGGGAGAGAGAGAGAGAGAGGCAGAGATACAGGAGGAGAGAGAGATATAGGGAGAAAGAGAGAGCGAGGGAGAGAGAGAGAGAGAGGCAGAGATACAGGAGGAGAGAGAGATATAGGGAGAAAGAGAGAGCGAGGGAGAGAGAGAGAGAGAGAGAGAGAGATACTGGAGGAGAGAGAGAGATAGGGAGAGAGAGAGAGAGAATCAGAGAGAGAGGCAGAGATACAGGGAGAGAGAGACATATATTGAGAAGGAGAGAGAGAGAGAGATAGAGAATCAGAGGGAGAGAGGGAGGGAAGGAGAGAGAAAGGGACAGAGATAGTATCAGACAGAGAGCATTGGAAAGAGAGAGAGATAGAGCTGGAGAGAGAGAGAGGGAAGGAGAGATGGAGAGAGGCAGAGATACAAAGAGAGGCAGCGCCATTTTAACAGCATTATAGGCCCCTGGGCAAAGCAGGGCACTGGGGCCCTACCTACACAACCAGTCACCCACTTGTGTACAATTAGTATGTGTACGTTGTTTTCGTCAAGGTCAAGATATGTATTCATAACAGCAAGATCGCATGTACAGATAACAGCTGTACCGCATAAAATGATTGTGAAAATGCTAATGACCATCCACAATTAAAATGTAAGAAAAGAATCTCCCACAAAATCACTTCGGCTTAAAAACAGAAGCAAATATTTTCTTGTAAATGGTTCTATACAGCAACCAATTCAGTGCTGATGCTACCTACCTATAACACTACAAGCTTGGCCACCACTAGTTTGTCCCGTCTGCTTAACTGTCCCTGGCACCACAATATTGGGGATTGCTGCATCCCTTTTCTCTTTCTGCTGTAATTTGGGAATTGTTATGCCAACTGTTAATAGCCTTATATAAGTAAAATGTGTGTTTTTATGGAATTTGAAGTCCAATGTAGGTGAATGTCCCCTTTCAATGTTGGTCCTACGATTTATTTTTATTTTGCCTAAAAACAAGTGTGCGTTTCCAAACTAAAATGCGATTCACCTTTAAAGGCTAACACCACTATGATTAGGTCAATTAAAATACAATGTTCTATTTACCGATATTTGTAAGGTTTGGCAGGTTGGCGGGTTCTCTATGCATCGATATATGAAGGTTCCCTAATTTTGCAGCAGTGGGAGCTCCTCCATTGTTCCACAATAGGCCAGCAAGGGTGATTTGGATGCATACCAATATGGACCTGTCTCTTGTGCCTCTTGGTGTAACTGTGTATAGTGGAGAAACTAATGCAGTAGTTTCACTTAGTTACCATCACTTGACTAAGGATGTAAAGCGCAGTTGCCAACCTGGTCCCAGATTGCAAAAAATACCCATTAGACCATTGCGAGTAAGGTTTTATAGATAATTATTTATTTAAGTGATTCAGATCTTTTATATTAGAAGCCCCCAGTTGTCTATGATGATAACAGCAGGGTTCCTGGCCCTGTGGCCCTTGCATACAGTAGAGCTCATTTACGAATCACAAAAAAAAACATGCCTGTGCTACCGCACTTTTTTACACAAAGTTACCTTCTGCTTAATTCTACTAGGGAGAAGTTTTTGAAGACAGTGTGTTTCTTTACTGTGCTACAGCTGAGAAGATAGGTTAGCTAGGGCAGGATTAACATGTGCTACTGCCTGAATGCAGAAATCGGAGAGTGAAGTTGTTACAGAGAAGTAGAAAGTCGTAATAGTACTGAGATGTATGTGGGCATAAGGAGGCTTGGTGAAGTTAGAGTGCACAGTGGTTAAAGGGGTATAGGAGAGCTTGCAGTTGATGAGATGATGGTCTGAGAGAGGGAAATTAATGACCAAAGTCTGGAGAAAATAAACTCAAGGCTGTGGTCATCAATCGGTCCACTAGAAGAGACACAAGGTTAGAGACAGTAATGTAGAGGAACAAGGACATTGTGCATAATAAATTTGGGTGCTGAAATCCTCCAAAATGATGGTGGGGGTGTCAGAGGATAATAAATGGGGTAGCCAGACAGACGAATGTTCAAGGACTTGGTGGTGTGGTCCAGAGGACGGAAATCTGATGGTAGAATTGTGAATGTGCAAACGTGGGAACAGAGGTCCAGCCCCACCTGTGCTTCCAGACCTGAAGATGTGGGTGAAGTGGAGGCCACCATGTGACAAGGCTGCAGGTGAGGCAGTGACTGACTGTGGGAGCCATGTTTCTGTTATTACCAGAAGGTTGAGGTTGTTTGAGAGGAAGAGGTCAGGAATTATTGGGAAATAAGTATTGCCAGTTAAAGATTTTTTTGTGGAGAATGTTCTTGGAAACCAAGACACATGGGAGCCCTAGTCTGATCTGAACTCTGACTTTGTAATGTATCTTCCTATAGTATGTTGTATGGATACAAACATATTAACCTATTTAGAAACAACAGTCTGAAAGAGACTCTGCAATATCTCAAGGATGAGTTGCAGTGTGTCTGTAGCTGGATTTATTGTGTAAATTATTTCCAAAAGGGTTTCATGATAAATTTTCTTTTAGCAGGGACCTATTTCTGTATTAATGTTCGATTACATTCATGTTTTCACCTGTATCTTACTTGGTGAACTGAAAACCGCCAATAACGCCTTTAGTAACAAGCAAAACGGCATCCAATACACTACTGAATACCTTCCTGTACCTCCTTACCTGAAAGTCCTCTATGTACTTAATTACAGGTCTTTCAAAACTGTCATCGCCCGGCATATACAGGCAATGAAAAAGGTGTCAGTTTTCCCCAAGAGAAGCTAATGGTATTAAGTACCCGACGTCTGTCTAAAAATGTTTTGAAACAGCATAGGACAGACGTTAATCCCAAGGGCTTGTCCACAAACAAAATCAATGCAGTTATTTTGCATGTGTTCATAGACCATTTCCTCTTCCCCGCTTCTCTCCATTAGTGTTGAAAGTTACAAAATAAGAGACAGAATCTGAGTACTCCACAGGGAGTTATTCAGTCACAGCAGAAACTCATAGTTTTGAAACATGGTAGGTTAACTTGAAACAGCCTGAAGGTGAACTGCATATTCATAACCGTGACATTAATACAGATCTTTCTCTTATGTGCTTTCGTTATGGACAATTACAGTAATCTTCTAGTCATTTTCACTTGTTCTGAAGATTTTAAATATACATTTAACAGACGAGAACAGACTTATTCACAAGGCGGTGCAGGAGCAGAATGATAGTTACCTGATTTTATGACATATAACTTTTTATTATGAGGGGGGCTACTAGAACCTTGGTGAAATACTCCAACAACACAACAGAAAACAAAATAATTGCACAGTAATGTTTAAACAAACTCATACCAGATACAGTACAGTAGCCCCTGTGGTATAGTCATGTTGTGTATCGGTTTATGCAAAGTGCATGGATTAGTTTGTCAAGATGAAACTATGAAACTGAAACTAATGAAGGCAACTACAGCCAGGTCAAATGTTGAGGCACAGCATTTTGGGAGAAAAATTTGTGTCTACTGGGGCAAATGTTCATGCCCATATTGGTTCAGGGTCTATCCGTGCATTTAATTTGTGCAATCGTTGCAGTTTTATACTCCATCATACATGTCTTGTACAAGTAAAACCAGCACCATCAAACATAATTTAGAGTCATAGTTGGCTTTCCTTTATAATTAATTAAAAGCCTTGCAGCTCAGAGCACCCGTTGCTTCAATTCTTCAAAACTTGGGACATGCTGGAGGTGAAGTGAGTGAGGTTAGTACAACCTGTAGCCAATCAGATCATTAGAAGTTGATCAGCAGCATAGAGTATTTAAATTCATCCAGAGTTATAACTAGAAATGTTGGCTTCTGGGGCATGAAAGAAAACAGACATTTCCGTGTAATCAAGCTTAACCAAATGAACTTAAAATATTATTGAACCTGCCCCCCTATTCAGCTTCGAAACCTAGGTGGTTGCCCATCTCACACAGCCCTAAAGTCAACCAACTTGCATGTCCATGTGTAGGCAAATAGGTGGTAGGTGCTTTGCAAGTAGCCCACCAAATGATCTAATTGTAAGAATCAGCACAGAGTAATGGTGTGAGAGTAACGTCTCACTGGCATGAGGGGATTGCCATACCAATAGCACACATCTGTCATTTCTTGCCTTCTGTTAGTGAGAAGGCAGTTTTCAGTAGTGTAAAAACTAAGGAGGCTCTTGGCAGTGTGTTTTGTAAAAAAGAAAAAGATCATTACAAAACGTTTTGTCTGTTTAAACCACTGCCATATTCATTTGATCATTAGGTATGGACCATAAATCCACTTTAACTATGGTCTTGTTACACGGGTTGGGTACTTACTGTCAGCAATGAAAATGTCATCAGTTATCCTGCCGACATGAAAATTTTGTCAGGCTAATTGCAGACACTTCCATTCTGCCAACAGCTTCAAAATGTTGACAGTGTGATTGTGGACATTCACAATGCCGACAAGAAAAGAGCAATGCTGGCATGTCCGACTATACAGCCCCTGGACCCACCAGCATTGCTCTTATAACGTCGACACTTTGAATGTCAACAATCGCACTGTCGACATTTTTAATCTGTCACCAGAATGGATGTGTCGGCATTTCGTCTGACGACATTATCATGTCTCATGATAACTATCGACATTTCCATTGACGGAAAAAATTGACCACATCCCCATAACACATTTTCATTCTCTTCAGGGATTTTCCTGTGGACTAAATAATTGTGCTGTTTGCCCTCACATTATCTATTCTCATCCAATCAATTACTGTGCTATTAAACTTCCATAATTCTACCTTAGACCTATTATAGCCTACTGTGACTCCCCAATGTTTCCAATTGTTAAAAAATAAATAAATATTAAAATATTAAATATAAATGTTGAGTTGGACTCCTACGCTTCCCAAAAAAAAAAGCGGTACAATTTTGTCTGCTAAAATTGCGTAATTACACCCCTATGCAGTGTCAGAGACCTCTTGAGATATATAAAAAAATAGATTTGATTTAAATTAAAAAATCCTCTATAACCCAGCAGATATAATCTTCTTTCTATACTATATCAAAACAAACACGCATATATGGGGCGCTAGTTATCCTATATCAATCGATCGAGATGCAGCTGTCTAGACGGGATCTGGACCCGTCAATACTATAAAGACTAATATAAAAAGGATAAGATAGCGCAAAACTCAAATCGATATAAAATTTATTACAAATACATGGGTATCAACAGTAAAAATGATAGGCAATTTATTTCAGTAAATTCTGGTTAAATAGATGAAATATCAGAGGAGACTTAACAATCACGAGACTAAATCATTGGCATAATCTCATTATAAATGTCATAGTAGAAATATATATATATACTATTAAAACAGTATCACTTGAGACTTATAAAATATATCCCACATAGACATATAACCAGGTTCATAAAGCCTTCAAAAAATGCTGAATGTCATCAGCATCATAGAATTAGCTATTATGAGGTTAATATTGTGATTAGCGTTATACAGATGGTTTTAGACCTCATAAAAAAGCATCTGTTATCCAATTGACAGCATGCAATAGACAATGAAGATATGCAGGTAATTCCGAGTGGTAAAGCGTGCTTAAATAACCTCCAGTTAGAACTTCAATTGAAGTGTAAATTCAAGGAAACCGCAAAGGGCTTTCACTTGAATGTCAGTCTCGTTAGGTTGATTTCCAGACTGATTTAGATTTGCACTTCAGTTTAGTCAGTCACCTTATAGTGTCATATACCATAGATAGATCCAAGTAAATAAAAGAAGTGTACCATGCTAAAAAGGAGGCATATGAAATTAGTTGATGAGCAAATTCAGCAGCTGTTCCCGGCTCTAGATGCTCCTAAGAATGAAGTTGTAGCCAGAAAAAATGAATAATATAGGTGAAGGTATAAACATCAAACCTGCACGTCGGGCTCAGTGTCCTCCAGCCGCAGTTTAGGTTGTGTCAACGTCCATTAGAATGGATCAAAGAGAATGGTGTGTATAAGTGAGGTTCAGTGTCCTCCGCCTGCAGATAATGCCGTATCGGCATCCGTTTCCGATTAGTCACAGAAAAAGGTGTGTAGTCAGCAAGTAGGATAAACTTTATCCAACCCCGGGGTATGAATGAAGAGATGCCACGTCTCCAAGTCTCCAATAGATACGATAAACTCCGCCTGACGCGTTTCTCGGCACTGACTTGCCGTTTCCTCAGAGGCAATAATAAAACTTATTGCCTCTGAGGAAACGGCAAGTCAGTGCCGAGAAACGCGTCAGGCGGAGTTTATCGTATCTATTGGAGACTTGGAGACGTGGCATCTCTTCATTCATACCCCGGGGTTGGATAAAGTTTATCCTACTTGCTGACTACACACCTTTTTCTGTGACTAATCGGAAACGGATGCCGATACGGCATTATCTGCAGGCGGAGGACACTGAACCTCACTTATACACACCATTCTCTTTGATCCATTCTAATGGACGTTGACACAACCTAAACTGCGGCTGGAGGACACTGAGCCCGACGTGCAGGTTTGATGTTTATACCTTCACCTATATTATTCATTTTTTCTGGCTACAACTTCATTCTTAGGAGCATCTAGAGCCGGGAACAGCTGCTGAATTTGCTCATCAACTAATTTCATATGCCTCCTTTTTAGCACGGTACACTTCTTTTATTTACTTGGATCTATTTATGGTATATGACACTATAAGGAGACTGACTAAACTGAAGTGCAAATCTAAATCAGTCTGGAAATCAACCTAACGAGACTGACATTCAAGTGAAAGCCCTTTGCGGTTTCCTTGAATTTACACTTCAATTGAAGTTCTAACTGGAGGTTATTTAAGCACGCTTTACCACTCGGAATTACCTGCATATCTTCATTGTCTATTGCATGCTGTCAATTGGATAACAGATGCTTTTTTATGAGGTCTAAAACCATCTGTATAACGCTAATCACAATATTAACCTCATAATAGCTAATTCTATGATGCTGATGACATTCAGCATTTTTTGAAGGCTTTATGAACCTGGTTATATGTCTATGTGGGATATATTTTATAAGTCTCAAGTGATACTGTTTTAATAGTATATATATATATTTCTACTATGACATTTATAATGAGATTATGCCAATGATTTAGTCTCGTGATTGTTAAGTCTCCTCTGATATTTCATCTATTTAACCAGAATTTACTGAAATAAATTGCCTATCATTTTTACTGTTGATACCCATGTATTTGTAATAAATTTTATATCGATTTGAGTTTTGCGCTATCTTATCCTTTTTATATTAGTCTTTCTATACTGTACGTAAAAGTAGCAAAAAAAAAACCTCTAAAATACATCCACAAGATTATATAATGTAGGCAGAATCCATGAAAGCTTCAGAGGTCAATCAGCCAATTAGAAGCTGCGGAGCATGCACACTTCAAATTTGCATATTTAATGCTAAAGGAAACTCCGAACTCAGCATGAGCCCCAAAGTGTTAAAAAAGTTAAAAAAAGAATAATAACTGAGTATATCCCATACCATGCACCCATATGCAACAAATCAAAATCTCAACTCAGCTATTAGAAAGCACTTAACACAAAGCCAAATGAAACAGAACTAAACTAAAGTAAACTGTGTACAGATGTATCTACTTTCTGTAGTGGCAACAAATGCCATTTGGCATATTCAGTTTTACAAAAGCCGCCAAATAGTTATGTCAGAGGATTCTATGTACTGTGATACTCAGTGCTATGTTACAAACCATTTAGTGCAATGGCTGCTGATACATGTGACCTTGGTTCATGTGGAACACCCAATAACAGGGTGGAAGATAACAGCAATATAGCACAGGAACTGTGCCTCACTTTTGTAATACGGCTGCAAGTACCAAGTAGGAAGGGAACACAGAAGTTACATACACAGGGTCTGATTCATTAAGGAAATTCAAGCAAAAAATTGAGTACGTTTTCTCCTGGACAAAACCATGTAACAATGCAAGAGATGCAATTTAGTTTATTATTTTGCACATAAGGAAAATACTGGCTGTTTTTTCATGTAACACACAAATACTTGATAGCTTTATTTTTACACTGACATTTGAAGTTGACCTAGGATATGCCCTACCCCAATTATAAATCTGTCCCCTCATTTTAAATGTATCACCCCCTCCAATGCAACATGGTTTTGCCCAGGTGAAAAGTTACTCATTTTTTTTCTTTACTTTCCTTAATGAATCAGGCCCACAGAGAATAACATAGCAAAATTTGGCGAGTTTGACAGCTAATTTTAAAACGGCAATGTGTTTAAATGCAAGATATGCCATTAAACACATTGCCGCTTTAAATTTTTCTGTCAAACTCGCCGAATATCGGTGAGTTGCAAAAAGCGCTGCTTAATACATTTACCCCCTAGTATCATCCACAGTTTTCTGTATGTCCTTTCTAACAAGTGTAATATATATGTCAACAGGATAGAATCTCTAAATTGGCTGAAACCTACTTTTTTGGTTTCAAATGACAGTAAAAAACACAACTGTGAAGCATAAGAAATATTCCTTTCTTGCAACCGGACATATTTCTAATCAGAAAAATGTACTTTTAAATGAAAATTCAAAAGAAGCTCAGTAAGTTCATATCAACTTCAAATGTGTCCAATTTGGACGTGGGACAGAATAAAAGTGCTTTCTGTGAAATATTAATCTTTACTGGAGAGGGCAAAGTAATTGTAATTATTCCTCTACAGCCTACAATCTTTCAGTAGATTTGTTTATAATGTAATGCAAGTACTCAATTGTAAGGGATATAATATCTAATGAACATTTATTTAATATGCGCTCAAATCTGTGGCTTGGTTACCTATCATCACCGAACAAGGCAGGCTGTAAATTCACTGCCAAACCAACCGGTGTTCGCTGCACATGGTGAAATTTGACAAGTGTAGCACACGTTACTGCAGGTCAATATGTCTCCATAGTTCATTGTTATAATTACGCTTCACTATCTCAGAATTCTCTGGTTGTAGTAAGAAGTGAGGTTAAACATGCAGCCTCTCCATCACTGCGAGTGAATTTCCTGTGTCATTAAAGCACCTTATGCTGACATTAGAATTTACGGGTGCTCACACAAAGGCAGAAAGCAAACCACACAGAGTGCTTGAATTTGTCTCGAAAAAGTTATACAAATCTGCTCCAAAATTTTTAGCGAGGGAACAGGTTTGACCATGTCCAAGCTGCTTAGAACATGATCAAGTTTGGTCAAGTGTAATTAGCTATATTCTATAGGTTTTTTAATGTTTGTACATGTAAACGGCAGACTGGAACTGCAAACTCAATAAGAGAAATGGTCACTGTTTGATTTAAAAAAAATAAAATAACATGATAAAATGTAGCCATTTAAGCTTGAACAGGCAACGTTTTACAGTTTATTGTAACATCTTTTGTTTTAGCTGTGAGCTATGAACCAGAACTGTAAAACAGCGATGGTCCGAGCCTTCACCTGAGGCCCCCAGCTCCTTCCTGCTTTATTGTCAGATTTGTTTATTATAGTTTGTACTCCTTATTTAAAATGCTTGTTCAGTTATTACAGACAGGTGTCTCTTTCTTTGATTAAATGCATTGTTTTAAATTATTTCTGAGATTAAGGGTAATGTGCCTATTACTGCTTTAAACTCACACTCAAACTTTTGCACCATAAGTTCGACTATGGCAGTTGAACCTAAAATGAGATGTGTTGCACTAGTTTCAATAATTCTATCATCTCTACACAGTCAAATAAAGTGCCGCTATTCCGATTTAGGTAGAGAGATATGGGGATGACTGGTCTTGCTGCCCCCATTCCATTAAATCAGGTTGATAATGATGACTGGAGGCTTGATTCATTAAGGAAAGTACTCATTTTTTTACTTAAGTTTTCTCCTGGACAATTAGAGATGCTGGGGCTCGGTTTTCTTGAAACCGAGCTCACCCGAACTTAGGGGATCCGATTAGGCTCGCGAGCCGGCTCGGTACTTTTGAGCGTCCTCGGATCTCAATCAAGGCAAAACGTCATTGTTGCGTTGTCGGATCTTGCATATTAGTTTATTATTTTGCACATAAGGAAAATACTGGCTTTTTTCCCTAGGTCAACTCTAAATTTCAGTGTACAAATAAGCTATCAAGTATTTGTGTGCTACATGAAAAAACAGTCAGTATTTTCCTAATGTGTAAAATAATAAACTAATTTGCACCCCTTGCATTCCAACATGGTTTGTCCAGAAAACTTAAGTAAGAAAACTTACTCAGTTTCTTGCTTAACTCTCCTCAATGAATCAGGCCCTGCGTGTCTAGTATGTGGCATAAGCTTTAAGCCTGTCTTGATGTGACTGCATTCTTATACATATCTTAAGACACTTGAAAATCAAAATACACGGATAAGAACACAACCGTGTGGCCTGTCACACGTACATTTGGGCTGCAGAATTGTGCTAAACTCTGAATGAGGCCCTCAATGCTCATTTCATGTTGTTTTTTTTGCACAATCAATGAATAAATTCATGTAATGATACAAAGAGTCACTGGTAAATTGCAATGATAACCTCCTATGATACATATCCTTGGTCAGAATTCTTCATATAAATTCTTCTGTATCAAATAAAAGGGCAAAAAATGACAAAATTAAAACTGTGGGTCTGTCAATTGTAAATATAATATTCGGGGCAGCACGGTGGCTCAGTGGTTAGCACTTCTGTCTCACAGCACTGGGGTCATGAGTTCAATTCCCGACCATGGCCTTATCTGTGTGGAGTTTGTATGTTCTCCCCGTATTTGCGTGGGTTTCCTCCAGGTGCTCCGGTTTCCTCCCACACTTCAAAAACATACTAGTAGGTTAATTGACTGCTATCAAAATTGACCCTAGTCTCTCTCTCTCTCTGTCTGTCTGTGTGTGTATATGTTAGGCAATTTGGACTGTAAGCTCCAATGGGGCAGGGACTAATGTGAATGAGTTCTCTGTACAGCGCTGCGGAATCAAGTGGCGCTATATAAATAAATGATGATGATGATGATGATATAATCAGATTGCGGCAATATGCCTTATGTAGTCAGAGAAATGCTCTATGACTTCTGATATCTTTACAATTTACTTTAGAGGTACATTATACCCTATATTATGTTTTACTTCTGCTAGTATTATCACTAATATTACTAAGTTTAGTATTCTTAAATGTTTATAAAGGAACAACATATTCGGCATCATGATTCAAAAGGAATTATTCATATGTCCAATTAGAGCCCCTAAACATGAAACAACACCCTATATTTAACCTGAACCATCATATCACTTGTTCAGCACCATGTTAAAGGTCATTTCTACATTAGTGAGAAAAAAAAAGTTATTAATTTTCTTTACATTTGACTAACACTAGGTGGCGATACAGAGCTGAGCAGATTTATTTTCTTGTTAAATTTATCTATGAAACATAGATGTCAATCCTCTACTCTGACATATGATGTTGTCATTCATTAATAATATGCAGTTGTGCTATAAATTGGCTTTCGAGTCATGTAATTAAAATAAATGCAATATATATTAGGCTATTGGCTGTCACAGACAACTGAAACATGTTACTTTCATTCCATGTAGTTTATTATACATGCCCATAATTATCTAAAACAGTCTTCCAAGTACATTTATATTAGCAAAATATCATCTGTTCTTCATAATAAGATACAATGTTTCACTCAAGAACACAGAGGTTTGAAATCTCTTGTGCAAGTCCAGAGGATAAAGGGGGCTTTATATCGCATATGCTCACTGTGTCAAAAATAATTTACTCTCATAAAAGTTTCAGTTCCATATGTTGGTATTTAAATGTCATGTTTGTTCGTATGGGTACATGTTGTATAAATGCAAAGCATAACAGAGAGGTAGAATAATCACTAGCCCAAATGCAGAAAATTTACAGCAAAATGTCAGGCAATTGTATTCTTTTCATTTACAATAAATATATTTAAAGAACAGGAATTTCACTTGGAACAAATGCGGTGATATAGAGAAAAACAATCTGCAGTGAACAGCTGTAGGCGTGGTTCACACACTTTTATTGAAGATGACAGCACCACTGGGGAAGCAATTTTCAACATCGAACAGCAACGTGTAGTGTGAATTTCACACCGTGGCAGCCCAAGACGAACCAGTGACCTCACATGTAGCTGAATGTCTTCACGGGGGTCTCTCTCTCTCTCTCTCTCTTTTCTTAATTTCGGTGTTATTCTGAAGATTGTGGTCCAATTTTCCACGTGTTAGGAACATTTTCAGTAAACAAAGTTGGTGGACAGGATGTTGATTATTTTGCCAAAGCCTTTTGGTTCCAATTCCATTTTTCACATCTGAAATTTTCCTTGCGGCCAAAGAGAAGAATGTGAGAATGTCATGTTAATGAGTCAGCTTTATGGGTTCACATTATATTAATATGTCATTGTGTTTCTACCGTATCCTTAGTTTGCTGACTTATAATAATCTTAGACAAAACTGATGAAATTCTTTTCCCTGAGTTTCACCTGAATTTTGGTCAACTGATCTATTATTCCTTTTAGCAGTGGTTACAACTGAAAAAACTAGCAACGTTACAAGTAAATAGGTAGTAACTAAACATTATAAAAAATAGCTTAGATCAGTGCTGGAGGTGAGGTAAGTGTGGGGAGGTGTGAGGGGTATGTGAAGAGTCTGAGTAGCATATGAGGGGAATGTGGAGAAGTCTAAGTGATGTGGGGGAATAGGAAAAATGCTGAGTGGTCTGTGAGTGGCATGGAGGAAAGACGGCATGTGGGTTGGTCTGAGTGACCTGTGAGTGGCATAGAAGACAGACGGCATGTGGGTTGGTCTGAGTGGCCTGTGAGTGGCATGGAGGACAGACAGCATGTGGGTTGGTCTGAGTGGCCTGTGAGTGGCATAGAAGACAGACGGCATGTGGGTTGGTCTGAGTGGCCTGTGAGTGGCATGGAGGACAGACAGCATGTGGGTTGGTCTGAGTGACCTGTGAGTGGCATAGAAGACAGACAGCATGTGGGTTGGTCTGAGTGGCCTGTGAGTGGCATAGAAGACAGACGGCATGTGGGTTGGTCTGAGTGGCCTGTGAGTGGCATGGAGGACAGACAGCTTGTGGGTTGGTCTGAGTGGCCTGTGAGTGGCATGGAGGAAAGATGGCATGTGGGTTGGTCTGAGTGGCATGGAGGACAGACGGCATGTGGGTTGGTCTGAGTGGCCTGTGAGTGGCATGGAGGACAGACGGCATGTGGGTTGGTCTGAGTGGTCTGTGAGTGGCATGGAGGACAGACGACATGTGGGTTGGTCTGAGTGGCCTGTGAGTGGCATGGAGGACAGACAGCATGTGGGTTAGTCTGAGTGGTCTGTGAGTGGCATGGAGGACAGACGACATGTGGGTTGGTCTGAGTGGTCTGTGAGTGGCATGGAGGAAAGACAGCATGTGGGTTGGTCTGAGTGGCCTGTGAGTGGCATGGAGGACAGACGGCATGTGGGTTGGTCTGAGTGGTCTGTGAGTGGCATGGAGGACAGACGGCATGTGGGTTGGTCTGAGTGGCATGGAGGACAGACGACATGTGGGTTGGTCTGAGTGGTCTGTGAGTGGCATGGAGGACAGACGGCATGTGGGTTGGTCTGAGTGGTCTGTGAGTGGCATGGAGGAAAGACAGCATGTGGGTTGGTCTGAGTGGCCTGTGAGTGGCATGGAGGACAGACGGCATGTGGGTTGGTCTGAGTGGCCTGTGAGTGGCATGGAGGACAGACGGCATGTGGGTTGGTCTGAGTGGTCTGTGAGTGGCATGGAGGACAGACGGCATGTGGGTTGGTCTGAGTGGCATGGAGGACAGACGACATGTGGGTTGGTCTGAGTGGTCTGTGAGTGGCATGGAGGACAGACGGCATGTGGGTTGGTCTGAGTGGTCTGTGAGTGGCATGGAGGACAGACGGCATGTGGGTTGGTCTGAGTGGTCTGTGAGTGGCATGGAGGACAGACGGCATGTGGGTTGGTCTGAGTGGTCTGTGAGTGGCATGGAGGACAGACGGCATGTGGGTTGGTCTGAGTGGCCTGTGAGTGGCATGGAGGACAGACAGCATGTGGGTTGGTCTGAGTGGTCTGTGAGTGGCATGGAGGACAGACGGCATGTGGGTTGGTCTGAGTGGCCTGTGAGTGGCATGGAGGACAGACAGCATGTGGGTTGGTCTGAGTGGCCTGTGAGTGGCATGGAGGACAGACGGCATGTGGGTTGGTCTGAGTGGCACATGAGATGCATGTGCAGAGGTCTGAGAACCATGTGAGAGGCCTGTAGGGGGGTTTGAGGGGCGGGTAGGGTATGGCATATCGATGCCGAGAACCACAACAAGAATTACCCCAACCTGAGGACTCTGAAGGGCTGCTTGCCGGCCTTCACCGATGACGACTCCTCTTCACAGCGACTTCAGCCAATGACGATGAAGTAAGAAGGCGGCTGCACTTGATGATGTCATTGACCATGCCGACGCGATTATCGCTGTTGTTAAGGGGATAATGTAAGTATGCACCCATGTACAATGTAGTTTACAAAGGCTTCTACATTGTACATGGGTGCATACTTACATTACTCCCTTAACAGTGATAATCGCGTCAGCATGGTCAATGACGTTATCAAGTGCAGCCGCCTTCTTCATCGTCATTGGTCTAAGTCGCTGTGAAGAGGAGTCATCATCGTTGATGGAAGCAGGCCATCGGAATCCTGATGTCGGGGTAAGTCTTGTCGGGGTAGTCGGCATCGATATGCTGACTACCACCGTGAGGGGCATGTGTGGAATGCTGAGTGATGAGGGGGAATAGGGAAAATTTTGAGTGGCTTGTGAGTGACATGCAGGATAGATGGCATGTGGGTTGGTCTAGGCAGCATGTGCGGGGCATGTACAGAGGTCTGAGCGGCATGTGGTAGGATTTTGGAGCAGGTGGGCATATGGGTATATTTTGGAATGAGTGATGTGGGGGGTGATGAAGTTATTGTGAAATTAAGGATAATATGTGGTCCTTTTGGACATTGGAGGGCTGCACATGTGGCCCTTGAAGTATATCGGGTGGCCCAACACAGGCTTAGTTAATAGTATTGTTATGCTGTAACTCATATCAGCCAATTGGATAGCGACTTTTACATGTCCATTGCATTCAGGTTAGTGAAAGATTAATGATAGATTTAATATTGATCTTTGCACTATATTATTAAATAAGCCCCGCTGTGTTTCTTAGTCCTACAGAGAAATGTGGTGACCGCCAATGGCTAGTAGGGGAGGAAGCAAGGTGAGAACCTTGGCTCTGTTGCCCCAATAATTCATCTACCTGAGATGAATTTCTCAGTTGACTTTATGGAAAGCCCTGTGGACAGCATTCCTGGCTTAGCGTTATCTAATCTCCATCCTCTGAAGGGAAACAGATTTGGGAGTTATGAGTTCAGATTACTTGAATTAAACCTCTTAGTGACCTATTCCCCGAATTTTATTTTTAGTCATCATGAGCAAATTAAAGAAATAGATAGACTGATAGATGGATAGATAGATAGATAGATAGATAGATAGATAGATAGATAGATAGATAGATAGATAGACAGATAAATAGATAGATAGATAGACAGATAAATAGATAGATAGATAGACAGATAAATAGACAGATAGATAGATAGATAGATAGATAGATAGATAGATAGATAGATAGATAGACTGATAGATAGACAGATAAATAGATAGATAGATAGATAGATAGATAGATAGATAGATAGATAGATAGATAGATAGACAGGCAGACATACAGATAGATAGATAGACAGGCAGACATACATATAGATAGACTGATACACAGATAAATAGATAGACAACTCTTTACAATGTCATCTGTGTAATTTGTTCTTGAGCTCTCTATTATTTGGCATATTTTATTATTGTGGAAATGAACTTCTTACAGCATGAATGTATTACTGTTCTGTCTATGACGATGGGAAGCCGTTGACTAAATGATGAGATATACAATAAAAACAGTGACACGTGCAGGCTATTAAAAAGTAATACTGATCACCAAATAACCTGTTTGCAGATTTTGCATAACTTTGTAATGAGAGTTTCATCTCTGTATAAGGAATCCCAGGGCAGACATTGCATCATGTTTGTTATGCAGTTTGTGCTACTCTGCTATGTCCGCTCTGGTAATCTCTCTATATCTGTCATGGACTATGATTGGGGTATAGATACCTGAGAGTCACACCATCCATTACATTTACAGCAGTAGCATAAATTGGATTTGAATGTACTGATTTCAGATAACTTTTTTCAAGTATTCTCTTTTTTTTCTGTTATCCACAAAAATATACATTTCTTTCCCAAATATGACATTTCTCTTCTACTATGTTTATATTGAAATATTCAGCATGTCCACAGAATTTGTTACATATTTATAATTGTGTAAAGTAATATTTACATCTCAAGCCACTGTTACCTGGTCAGTGCTCATACAGTGTATCAGTGCTCATGGGTCAGTGACTCGGAAACACTTATAATGCAGGAAATATTCTAAATACAAATGTATTAACAAATTTATTTTAGTGTAATATGCTTTCATATTTTGCCCTGCATTGTAATTTTTCTTTGAAAAAACTAAATACAAATGTATACGATAATAATAATAATCATCATCATCGTTTATTTATATAGCGCCACTAATTCTGCAGCGCTGTACAGAGAACTCACTCACATCAGTCCCTGCCCCATTGGAGCTTACAGTCTAAATTCCCTAACATACACACACGCTCACACAGACACAGACAGACAAAGAGGGAGATAGACAGACAGAGACTAGGGTCAATTTTTGATAGCAGCCAATTAACCTACTAGTATGTTTTTGGAGTGTGGGAGGAAACCGGAGCACCCAGAGGAAACCCACGCAAACTCCGCACAGATAAGGCCATGGTCGGGAATCAAACTCATGACCCCAGTGCTGTGATAATTTTATGCATATTTTAATGAATTTTTTTTAAATATTGGCGGGCCGGTGAGAACCTCTAAGTGGGCCGGATCTGGCCCACGGGCCGTAGTTTGCCCATCACTGCATTAAGGCATGCAACACAAACGCATTTAAAAAAATGCACATAAATGAGGCATATGCATGTCTGTATTGAACAATGAGAGGACGTGAAGATACGTCTGTTGATAAATACGGGTTTAGGTGCGCTCTGCTCTAACAAATAATACACTGCAGGATATGTCCAATACATGTCTGAAATACAAAGTCCCAAAAAAATGCACAGAAAAATTAAATATTACATTTTTGTCACCTGTCAACAATATAGTCATTAGTGAATTTTTAAAAAAAAAAAAAAAAAATTTCTCTCTATAAAATACATTTCTCAGGATGTTATTAATGTCTGCTGTACATAACATGCATTTTTAGAGTTGCTCCTGATTGCTAACACATGTTCTAACATGCATACTCATCATTAGTAATCAGCACTTATACCAGACCTGTAGCTGGTGCAGATGATACAATAGAAAAACACAAACTTTTCAGATACCCAAAGCTTGAATCAGACGCTGCTGCATGCGCTCAAGCTTGGCATACCCCTACTGTACATTGACTATGTGCATCCTTACTAGAGTCTGCAATTTCAAATCTATAATTGCATTCCTATAGTTATATTAATCTGTACATATGGCTACAAGCAGATATGGACAACGGATGAAATCCTCAGAATGGCAGTGATCTTGAACCAACTAATTTTATGAAGGAATTTCATTTTTGAGAAACATTCACTTAAAATGTTGTTTTTGAATGGACTCTATAAAAAAACCCAATATTGAACAATCTTATACTACAAAGCTTTATACACTCTTAAAACTAATTTCTAGACACCTTTTTAGTTTGAACCAATAGAAAAAACTCTTGATAAAAATATTAGCCCGATATCACAAAAGAATGACAATACCAGAAATGTGGGAGATTCAACCATTTCCATTTGCGAGGTGTTTTATTATGGATAATAACATCAGAACGAGCATGGGGTTAAATGCATTGCTCAAATTATGCATTTATTTTGCTTCTATAAGATAATTTTTCTTGGTGTATAATGCTATTTTTTACATATTGCTATTCATTTTTCTTATAATTGTCAATTCCCTGTAATTGGCACAGTACCGGAGGCAGGCCCGGCGCTCCCATTAGGCAAGGTTAGGCAATTGCCTAGGGCGCCGGGCTCTGCAGGGCGCCTCAAAATCAGAAATCCACGGGGAGGAGAGGAGGGAAGGGGCTATTGAGTCTTACCTGCATGAAGCTGCTCCTCTCTGCTCTGTCTTCTCCCCTCCGCTCACTGACAGTGACAGGCCATGATGATGTCATCATCACGGCCCGACAGTGTCTGTGAGTGGAGGGGAGAAGACAGAGCAGAGAGGAGCAGCTTCATGCAGGTAAGTTAAAGAAAGACATGGTGTGGGGAGGGGAGCTGAGGGGAGGGAAGCGCAGTGGCGATTTTTAAAGGGGGGGCGGCGATTTTTGAAGTGGGGGGGCGGCGATTTTCACACGCGGGGGGGAGGGGCAGCGATTTTCACACTGTGCCTAGGGCGCCAAGGACCCTAGCACCGGCGCTGACCGGAGGGTCTTCGGCGGAATTCTTACTTGTTAGTGACAATGTCTCATAAACTGCAGAAATATTGACTATGACACAGTCGGGGACCAGGCAATGCTCTTGTGACGCTAACCTGAAAGACAATTTGACTTTGAGTGAAGCCTTTTTTAAGTGACCTGATTTACTTGTGTTCTTAATTTCACTGTGCGATTAGATATTATCAGCGATTGTTAGTAAACACTAATGGACTGGTCTCTCCCAGCAAATGCTTTATGTGCTAATCCTGGCTACTGGCAACAGCCAGAGCTTTGAAAAGATGAACATTCTGTTTCCTAAGCCCCCAGCAGATGTGATTGTGATAAGTAACACTGAAATTCCTGTCTGGGTGACTTGGGTGGCAGGAAAAATCAGTGGAAATCACTCAACACTTAACTCTGTAGTGCTTTTGTCTTGGTGTTCTTTCTGTGTGTGCTGCCGCAGACACATGACTGACTAGCTCTGAACTTTTTACCTCCTATCTTAGGTTTATTCACAGGGAGAGAAAAAAAGAAAAGCGCAAATGGATCCTGGGCAACTGAAGTACCAAACAGATCGATTTTCTAAACAATTATATGATCACATTCCACAACATTCGATAGGTACATCTGGATATCCGCAGGATCATGGGCATAAAAAATAAACAGACAAGGCTGACAGTGTCCTGACTTAATTACAGACTCGTCATAAAAAGTAACGACATTAACATAATATTAGAATACGTCGGGTTCTACAGGTCAGAACAGGAGAATGATTAAGAGTGTAAGTGATTGTTCCGTCTCAAGACATTCTGCTTTAATCCACAGTTATTTTTATTTGATAAATATGGAGCAGATCGGAGCTATTACATTTTTTTCTATTTATTAGTCGACCTAAAGGGTGACTTTTGTGCCGTTGTTTTGAGATCTGAAAAGATATTGTTCACATTATAAATAACAGTTATTGTAAGTGCTACAGATTCTGCTGGTGCTATATAAATAAATGTTGATAAAGATGATGAAGTACAGTATATATGGGGACCACAGACTGATAGCCAAAACATTCAGCTGCTACTATGTCTCTGTTATGGTGAGTGGACTATAATGGCATAAAAATGTCTACGGATTAATTTTCTTCTTGCTTGTAACATGTGGTCGCACCCTTATTGTACCCCTGCTGTTAGATCATTTTGATGGTGAACACTATATATCTTTATCTTTGATAAGAAGTATTTGACCCAAGTCTTATTGTAGCTCTCCTCTCCCTCCAGCTTGTGTCCCTTACAATAAAGCTGCTTTCCTCAGGGAGCACATGTCTGGAAAAGCTGTGCGCTAGTAGGATCGTTTGAAAAGTTTAGCAATAGTTATGTTGAAATTTAAGAGGACATATCAACAGCACTATGTATTATTCCTAAGAACATCCCTAAATTATTCCATATAGTATCAGGAAATCAGGGTATCTATATATCGTATCCTGAAGGGTGCACCCAAACACATAAAGACATATATTTGGGTGGGGGGATGTATAAATCGGGCCTCTCCGGAACGTTCAATCTTGAACATTCTGGATTTACACATTATGTTGCACTTATTTTTGAATTGATGGTTAAATTGAGACGGACAAACGCAGGATTGTAGAGGGGGGTTTTCAAATGCTATATGACAAATATCGCAACAGTAATTGTACCGCCGCAATACCTGTTCTGTTATCGCCATCCCAGGATGGAAGCAACAGATTAATATTATTATAAAAGTGCTTTATTCTATGAATAAATATTTTTTTAATAAGCAAAACATGTTACATTTTCTTTAAATAAATGCAATCTGCTCTTGTGAAGTTGATGATGATCAGGAGGGGCGATTTAGGAGCAGGATGTGTTTTTTTTTTTTTGCTTTTTTTTCTTCGGGGGGGGGGGGGGGGGGTGTGTATCTGGAAACACCCCCAAATGTGCGTCTGGGGCACAGATGGGATGAGAGGAAAAAAGCTGATATGTGCAGATAAAGACTAGTGTATACTACTTGTTTTAAAATACCCTTCTATTTGAATTGAACTAATTTTACAGTAAAATAAATAATTGGTAAGAAGGTGAGTCCATGCGCTGCTGTGATAGGCTGCACGGTGACCTCCTACCTTCACAGGGGTGATTAAAGACTCCTTCTGCCTGGTGCCTGGCATTTTGAGGTGGTGATCTGAGTACAAATTGGCTTTTGCGCACCTGGAAGCGTAAGGACTGGCCAGAAGAACTCTGAGGTGCTCAGCTCAATGTGTATTGCAATATACATTATGTGACTAATATTCCATGATTTTAATACAGAGTGTATCTGGAAGAATCTGTAATAGCAACAAAACTGTCTTAGGTGTGTGCAGCAGAACTATATATGAGTGTGAGACGAAACATTTTCTTCACGATTTTTTCTTACAGCGCTGCGAATTAGTGGCGCTATATAAATAAATGGTAATAATAATGATAATAAGATACAAATGGATTCAATAATATTGCAGAAATATGGCTGCTTTGCTGTGCAAATCTGCTTCCTTTCTGTAAACTCCTTGGGCTAGATTTACTAAGCTGCGAGTTTGAAAAAGTGGGGATGTTGCCTATAGCAACCAATCAGATTCTAGCTTTCATTTATTTAGTACATTCTACAAAATGACAGCTAGAATCTGATTGGTTGCTATAGGCAACATCCCCACTTTTTCAAACCCGCAGCTTAGTAAATCTAGCCCCTTGGCTCTTATTGTATGACAAGCACGTGGGTGCAACACACCAACTCTAATTATCACTAAAATATTTATATATTTGGGTGTGCAGCATTGCATGCATTCTCCTGTCCACAGCTGCATTCTCCCTACATTTTGTTGCTAGAATTTCGTTATTTTTAGGCCAATCAATTGGTCCAGCTATTCTGCCATTATAATCTCTATATTATTATTTTTGTTATGTTATGTTATGTTATGTACACAGATGAGCAAAACTCATTTAGTTCCAATTTTGGAGAACCAACGAAGACATGTTCTGGCTTATATTTATATCAATTTATCTTTTATATTGTATTGTGGATATTTTTTTTTACGTAAACTCCATTGTACAATATAATTTTGTTTGAAAACTATTGCAATCTCAGGAACGTTCAGATGTCGATTGGGACTGACAGAAAGTGTGACAATCCGATAATGACCACTATCTGACTAATTATACCCCATAGATCTGATGACCTGCTCTGAGCGGTGGATATCTGACTCATTCAATTGGTAACAAAATGTACTTGTTTTGCCACATGAGACATGGATGTTGCCTCTTGTCCTGAGGAATGAGAGGTCATTACACCCTTTAGTTATTTGGTATACTATTATTATATGTTTGTAATTATTTATAGCACAATCATGTTTCACAATAATTATTTAAATGGGATGACATGGTCAAACCAATACAAAAGATCTGTCTTCAAAGTAGTGATGCTCAGGCTCGGCTTCCCTAGAACCGAACACACCCGAACTTAGCAGATCTGAGTATGGAGCCGAGCCGGCTCGGAACTTTTCTGCACCCTCGGAATTGAAAACGAGGCAAAACATCATAGTTGCTTCGTCAGATCTCGCGAGTTTTGGATTTTATAATTACCGTCCTCCACGGCGATTCCAGCATTATTACGCAGAGGGACACAGAAGGGGTAGCACAGTTCTTGGAAGTCTATAGAGCAGTTGGACAGCATCATAGGTAGAAAAGAAAGAGTAGGGGTAGCAGTGTTTTTCAAAATCTCCAGTGACATTCAGGAGAGCTCCATTGCTCCATTGCTAATTGTCATTGCTGAAATACAAATAATTGGGCTGGCAGTCTTGATGTAAATCTGCAGTTACATTATACTGTGTTATATAGGTAACACACAAAGAGGAGAGCTCCATTGCTAATTGTCATTGCTGAAATAGAAATATTAGGGCTGGCAGGCTTGGTCTTCTGAATTTGCAGTCAAATTGTACGGTGTTATATAGGTTACACGCAAAGAGGACAGCTCCATTGCTCCATTGCTAATTGTCATTGCTGAAATAGAAATACTAGGCTTGGTCTTCTGAATTTGCAGCCAAATTCTAAGGTGTTATATAGGTTACACACAAAGAGAAGAGCTCCATTGCTAATTGTCATTGCTGAAATAGAAATACTAGGGCTGGCAGGCTTGGTCTAAATCTGCAGTTACATTTTACTGTACCATAGCTCACTCAGAAAAAGGAGAGGGGGCAGGGTTCAGTGCTGAAACAGAAATAGTAATAATAGGGCTGTCAGTGTTCTTAAAAGTCTCCAATGACATTCGACTGTGCCATAGCTCATACAGAATCAGGAGGGGTGGCATTGTTCTTGTCACTCTCCAGTCTCAGTCATGATGATACTAATCCCTCTACCTCATGTGCTAAAGTCTATGTTCATGTGCATAGTGGTTTTATTTCAGGTAAACAGAAATGTAAATGAAAAGCTTGTACCTTTGTAAAGTAAAAAACACCTCTCTAATAAAGGTGAAAGTTTACTGTAGAAAAACATAACATTTCTAACATGCCATTCTACCCAAAATAATACCAAGCATACCAGCATCAGCTAGCTCCCTTCTCTCAGCTATATCTCAGCACCTGCAGTCTACACTGTCATCATATTCACCCTCTTCAGTGTGTACATCATCCTCAAACAATGCAAATTCATCCCCGCTGGAATCCACCATCACAGAAGTCTGTGTACTTTGATGTAATTGCCGGTAATGGCCTTCCTAATGGAATTTGTAGTTCATTTTACGGAAGAGCTGTCACGATTTTTGGGCAATTCTTTTAGACCAGACCAAATGTCAAAAAGTTGTACAGACTCATCTGCATCACCACTGGGTGTCTTGGGAAAGCTAAGTTTTTTCCTTGCAGCAATTTCCAGAGAAACTGAAGGAGGAGACGTCATTGTGTCATGTACCACTTGAGCTGTCAGCTTGCTGACAAGGAGCTTATTGCATCTCTTGAGACCTGGGTCAGTTGGAAAGAAGGAAAAGGCATAGCTCTTAAATCTAGGATCAAGCACAGTTGCCAAAATGTAATGATCCGATTTCAAGATTGTGATAACTCTTGGATCCTGGCGAAGCGAATAAAGTACTTAATCTGCAACTCCAACATAATTAGCGGAATTGCTTTGTTTAATTTTCTCCTTCAATTTCTCTGGCTGCGTTTCAAAAAATCTAATTAGGGGAATCACTTGACTCAAGCTAACAGTGTCTGCACTCTTTTCACAGGTGACTACTTTGAGTAGTTTCAGCACCTTGCACAACACGGAAAGTATTCTCCACTGTGCTGGACTAGAGTACACTCCCTCTAAATTCTATTCTTCTTGCAGCTGCCGCATTCTCCTACATGCTGTGGCAGAATTCCGAAAATGTCCTAAATATTTTGGGACACAGACAGCATCTCTTGCATGTCATTGTTATTATTTAAAAAGTTCTGTACAACCAAGTTGATTGTGTTTGCAAAACGGAATGTGATGGAATTCCCCCCGCTGTAATGCTCTAACTATTGGTGGCGTTATCAGAAATCACTTCTCCTCAGGAGAGTCCAAGCAGGATAAGCCATGTTGCAATGACATCCCTTAGTTTTTCAAACAGATTGTCAGCGGTATTACCTCTGACCTGCGCCTTGTGTCATCTCTGATAACCACGTCTCACTCCCGCCTTCAAGACTTCTCCCGTGCTGCTCCCCGTTTATGGAATTCCCTACCATGCTCAATCAGACTTTCCCAGAGCCTTCAAATCTTTAGATACTCTTTGAAAACCCATCTCTTTTTTAGAAGTGAACGTATCATCGATAACACTATTCACACTAATGCACCCTCACAACTATCCTAATCTCCACTCTGAGCCACACTCGCTCCTCTTGTTTCAGCTGTGCCCTCTTCCCTTTAGAATGTAAGATCTCTAATGAGCAGGGTCCTCCATACCCTTTGTTTTCATGTCTCCATTCATTTTGTCTGCCTTGTCTGTTCTTGTTTTACGTATAGTCAGAAAAGAGGAGATCATACAGCACAAGGTATATCATCAATTATAGATCCCTATATGAGTGGATGAATATACCACATCATATCCCAGAGTACTTAATTATAGAGGAACTGCTGAGTGGTGCACCCTAACACTGTAAGAATACTCATACACAAAGAAGGGAAAGACATGGCAAAAAAGGGGCACTCAGAATCTCTAAGTGGAAAGGCAAATAATGAAATAAAACATAACCTTTATTATTATCTGTAAAATATAGTGTGCTTCTCCTGAAGAGAAGAACTAGCGAAATATTAAAAACCAAAACATACAAAGTGAATTAAAATTGCAGATCAACTGCAGACGCTCTGTGGTCCTGTATAAATTATTGTAAAGTATATAGGACAATTAATCTTCATATATATATATAGTACAATCTAATACATTTGTCCACTAAATCATTTGTCGTTATATAATAAGGAGCTACTCAGTATATCAGATAATTCCAATATCTAGCTCTGAGAAATTATATTTATTTTATTCTTTATGTTATAATAGAATTCAAGATTAATCCAATTATCTTGAATTCTATTATAACGATTAATCCAATTATCTTGAATTCTATTATAACGTAAAGAATAAAAGAAATATAATTTTAATTCACTTTGTATGTTTTGGTTTTTAATATTTCGCTAGTTTTCTCTCATCAGGAGAAGCACACTATATTTTACAGATAATAATAATAAAGGTTATGTTTTATTTCATTATTTTCCTTTCCACTTATAGATTCTGAGTGCCCCTTTTTTGCCATGTCTTTCCTTTCATTGTGTACTTGTTTTACGTATGTCTTGTTTTATGTATGTCCTTGTCTTCCCTACTGTACGACGCTGTGGAGCACTGTGGTTCCTTACAAATCTACGATAATAATAATAATAATAATAATAATAATATGCCTCTTAGTGAAGCAGATGATACACACAGTAGCCTGCCTCTGAAAAATGCGTTGTTCTTGGGTACATGCTGCTGCTGTCCCTGCTGGTGAAGGCGATTCACCAGCCCAGTGGGGTGTCACAATCATATAATCTTTAGTTTGCCCAGTTTCGTTTGTCCACATATCTGTGGTTAAGTGTACAGTGGGTAGAATGGCATTTTGTAGCCCAATAATTACATGTTTGCGAACTTTCTGGTAGAGGTGAGGAATAGCTTTTCTAGTAAAATGGTGTTGTGATGGAATTTGGTAATAGGGACAGAAAACCTCAAGTAACTGTCTAAAACCAGCTGCATTAATAGTGGATATTGGACGCAGATCTAGTACTAGCATAGTTCCCATGGCGTCTGTGATCCACTTTGCGACTGGGTGATAGCTTTCATACTTGCTTCCTCTTGCAAAGGATTGTTTAACAGTCAATTGTTGTAAACTACTAGTAGTATTCTTCTGGGTTAGAGACCGACCCCCAGCAGCAGCAGCAGAGGGATTAAAGCTCAATAATTCTTCAGAGGAATCATGGCTAGTGGAGGAGTCATCTAGCCTTGGCAACTTGGATGCAGGACTAACTCCCATCACTTGAGAGGATATTGATGATGAAGGTGTTGGGGGTGTAGACTGCAGGTGTTGGGATCTAGATGAGAGAAGGGAGGTAGATGATGCTGGATTTCTTGTTGTTTTTTTTTTAACATAAGTTTCTGATTTTCCCAACAGCTTTCCATGAACTCGCTTCAAATGCCGTAACATGGATGAGGATCCTAGATAGTTAAGGTCCCTACCTCTACTGAGTGTGGCTTTACAAACGCTACAACAACTGTTGTCAGGATTTGGGTAAAAATAATTCCACACATAAGAGGTGGATTTTTTGGTCTTATGCCCAGGCATGACAATGGCCTTCTTCTTATCACTGGCAAGAACTGCTGCAGTCTTTGTTTGAAAGTGTATGTAACTAATAGAGATGGTCACTGACCCCCGTGTTTTGGTTTTGGATTCGGTTTTGGATCTGGATTACCATCGTGTTTTGGTTTTGGTTTTGCAAAACCGCCATTGCGTGTTTTGGTTTTGGTTTTGTTTGGTTTTGTTTTGCTATTTTGTTGGAAAATCAATGTTTTTGGGCCTAAAATAACCCAATTTAGTGCTCCAACTGTTTCATAGATAAGTAATCTAATTGTAGAGGTAATAAATCATCCAAAAAACAGTTTAATTCATGGTAGGTAGGCCTTCATTTATTCTACACACAAAACAGATTGTCTTCCTCTCCATCTATGCATATTGGCAATGCAGCCATCGTCTTTGGATGTATATTACACCTTACACTTATAGTTAAATATGTAAAGAAATGGAAAAAGGCAGTTTGCTTTCTGTCTCTATAGGCCCCCCTCCACTTGTTTAAAAAACCAAAAAATTCAGCCATTATAGACTGTACAATATTAATTGAAATGGACAAAGCCAGTTTGGTTTCTGGCTCTATAGGCCCCCCTTCCACTTGTCGAAAATACAAAAAATTCAGCCGTTATAGACTGTACAATATTAAGAGAAATGGACAAAGCCAGTTTGGGGTCACTCTGTCTATGACACCCTACCCTTAAGGAGAAATTGCCCAAACAGCAGCCTTTCAAGACGGTACGTGATATGGAAATGCCACAAGTCCCTTTCCTCTTTGGGGGTAGATTGCACCCTATACTTACATAGAAAGTTTTAAAAAGATGTTATCGTCATCATCTTCAGTTTCATCCTCACCCTCATAAGTGTGTACGTCATCATCACAGACTATCAATTCATCGCTGTTTGAATCCGCCATTAGAGAACAGTCAGTGCTTGGATGTCTTGGATGGTGAAGGCCTTCCTCGTGGAAGATGTAGTTCATTTTTATAAACATCATTTTCTCCACATTTTTGGGAAGTAACCTTCTACGGCGATCACTGACTAAGTTCCCTGCTGTGCTGAACACTCGTTCAGAGTACACACTGGAGGGTGGGCAGCTTAAGTATTGCAAAGCAAGTTTGTACATGGGTTTCCAAATGGCCTGCTTTTCTTCCCAGTAAGGAAAGGGACTGTCTGACATTTCCATATCAACTACCCCTTGAAAGTAATCCTCCACCATCCTTTGCATGTTTATACTCGTATTGGATGGAGTTATGGGCAAAGTGACACATTTTTTTGAAAAATCCTTCAAACCAGCCCAGATGTTAAATTGTTCTGGTCTGCCCCCTGCGTCTTCCCTGCTTCTTTTTGGGAAATTTAATTTTTTACGAGCAGCAGCAGCTTGAGAAAGTGAAGGAGGACACGTCGTCAAGCCGAGGCCCAGTTCAGCGGCCAACTTGCTGAGCAATAGCTCCTTGCAAAAGTTCACATCTCGCTCATTTACAAGTAAAGACTCAATGTAGGTTTTAAACCTTGGATCAAGCACAGTGGCCAAAACGTACTGATCCGAGTTCAAGATCTTAATAACTCGAGGATCATTGTGAAGCGAATTAAGTACTTGATCGACAAGGCCAACATACTTTGCTGAATTGCTTGCTTTCAGCTCCTCCTTCATTTTCTCAAGCTGATTTTCCAATAGTCTAATTAAAGGAATGACTTGGCTCAAACTAGCAGTGTCTTCACTCACCTCACACGTCACAACTTCAAATGGTTTCAGCACCTTGCACAGCACTGAAAGGATTCCCCACTGTGCAAGAGTGAAATACATCCCCCCTCCTTTCCCAATGTCATGGCTTGTGCAATATGCTTGGATGGCTTTGCGCTGTTCCTCCATCCTCTGAAGCATGTACAGGGTGGAATTCCACCTAGTTACCACCTCTTGCTTAAGTTGGTGGCAGGGCAAGTTAAACTGCTCTTGGAGCTGCTGTAATCTCTTACATGTTGTGGCTGAATGCCTGAAATGGCCTGAAATTTTACAGGCCACCTGAAAGCATCTCCTGCACCTCACGTTATTTCGTTGGAAGCTCTGGACCACCAAGTTGATGGTGTGAGCAAAAAGGGGAATTTGTTCGAAATCACCCAGCTGTAATGCTCGCACTATATTGTTAGCGTTATCAGAAATGACATACCCTGGGGAGAGTACAAGTGGTATAAGCCATGCATCAATCACATCTCTCAGCTTGCGTAACAAATTGTCAGCTGTATACCTGTTAGTGAAGCCGGTGATACAAAGAGTGGCCTGCCTGTGACAAATGTTACGTAGTGGTGTACATGCTCCTGCTGTTCCTGCTGGTGAAGGTGAATGACCAACCCAGTGGGCTGTCACAGTCATATAGTCTTTGGTTTGGCCACTTCCACTTGTCCACATATCTGTGGGTAAGTGGACAGTGGGCAGAATGGCATTTTTCAGCGCAATCTCTACATTTTTACACACTTTTTGGTATAGTTGTGGAATTGCCTTATGGGAGAAATGGTGTTGCGATGGAATTCTGTAACGCGGACACAAAACCTCAATTAATTGTGAAAAACCAGCTGCGTTTATTGTGGAGATTGGACGCAGATCTAACACTAACATTGCAGCCATGGCGTCTGTGATTCGCTTGGCGACTGGGTGACTGCTGTCATATTTGCTTCCCCTCGCAAATGATTGTTTCACAGTTAATTGCTGAAATGTAGGACTGCTCATTTTCTTGACCTGCCTCTGGGATGACGATTCACCCCCAGCAGCAGCAACAGCAGCAGCAGTGGGACTAACGCTTTCTTCAGAGGAATCAATAATAGTGCAGGAGTCATCCAGCCTTAAGTGGGATGCCGGGCTAATTCCGAGCGCTACTGAGGATATTGATGAGGATGGTGTAGTGGGTGTATTTTGTAGCCATCTGGATGTTGGTGAGCGGAGTGCTTGTAATTTTTTGGGAAGAACTTTCAGCTTTTCCCAACACTTTGCCATGAACTCTCTTCAAATCGCGTAACATAGACGAGGTTCCAAGATGGTTAAGGTCCCTCCTTCGACTGACTGTGGCTTGACATACACTACAAATGGCTATACAATTGTTGTCTGGATTTGGGTAGAAATAATTCCACAGATAAGAAGTGGATTTTTTTGTTTTATGCCCAGGCATGACAATGGCCTTTTCTTGTCACGTGCCAGAACTGCTGCCACTGGTGCCGGACTTACACAAACAACCTCATCCTCATCAACATCCTCATTAGCGCCCTCGTCGCCTACACAAATCTCCCCCTCATCCTCTTCTAATTCCAAAGTGGCATCCTCAATTTGTGTATCACCGGCTACACTCGGGCTATTAAGGCACACATCAGCAGAATGCTCACGATTAGACATCCCACTGTTGGATGGACTCTCCACAGGGATTGTTGTCATTTGTGAATCAGAGCAAACATTATCCTCTAATGCCTTACTGTTATCTTGCAGCTCGGCTTTGACGCGTAACAGTAGTTGAGCATCAATTGTAGGCTCTGTAACTTTTTGGGATCTGCCACTAATAGCCAAAGGTGAAGGCCTCATTCTCTCTTTGCCACTGCGTGTGTAGAATGGCATGTTGGCAATTGTTTTTTTATCGGCACTTAACTTTTGCTCAGTAACACTTCTTTTTCGCTTCAACACAGTAAATTTTTTTGGGGGTTTTTGTTTTTTGGACTGATTTAGAAACACTGTGTAGTTTGACATCGCCTTGCCCAGATGGCGTACTGGGAACACTAACATCAGGACTGGTGACAGAACCTGGTTGCTCATTCTGATCATATGTGGACTGCTTTGGCTCCATTCTGAGCGCAAAGCACTTGTAGTGGTAAAAATTATTTGGTAAGATACTGCTGACAAATATGACTTTTGACAGCCAGAAATATTTATGTACAATTATGAGGGACACCCCAAAAGCACTGGGGAGTGCTAAAAATTATTTGGTAGATACTGCTGACAGATATGACTTTTGACAGCCAGAAATATTTATGCACAATTATGGGGGACACCCCAAAAGCACTGGGGAGTGCTAAAAATTATTTGGTAGATACTGCTGACAGATATGACTTTTGACAGCCAGAAATATGTATGCACAATTATGAGGGACACCCCAAAAGCACTGGGGAGTGCTAAAAATTATTTGGTAGATACTGCTGACAGATATGACTTTTGACAGCCAGAAATATTTATGCACAATTATGACGGACACCCCAAAAGCACTGGGGAGTGCTAAAAATTATTTGGTATATACTGCTGACAGATATGACTTTTGACAGCCAGAAATATTTATGCACAATTATGGGGGACATCCCAAAAGCACTGGGGAGTGCTAAAAATTATTTGGTAGATACTGCTGACAGATATGACTTTTGACAGCCAGAAATATTTATGCACAATTATGGGGGCCACCCCAAAAGCACTGGGGAGGGACATTCGGCCTCGATTTGGATTTGGAGCGGGTGGGAGAGTACCGAGCTACTCAGCTCGGTACTCGGATACCCAAAGTTCGGGTGGGTTCGGTTCTCGGGGAACCGGACCCGCCCATCTCTAGTAAATAATATTGTGATCTGTGAGGTGGTCAGCATTGACTGCAAATGACTTGAAATTAGTGTAATTGAGGTTAATAATGATGTAAGGGGGGAAAAAAATGTGATTTTAGCAAAAGAAATAGGGATTTTAGAAAAAAAATTGGATTCAAAACCAAAACCAAAGCCAAAACATGCAAGGGCGGTTTTGCCAAAACCAAAACACAAAGTTAATCCAGATCCAAAACCAAAACCAAAACCAGAACACTGGGGTCAGTGAACATCTCTACTTCAAAGCAGCTTTAAAAATAAAGAAGGTTTCATTCTGATTGACCTTTGTTTTACTGACTCATTAGATAGATAGATAGATAGATAGATAGATAGATAGATAGATAAATAAAATATTCGTATATTGTTTTCTTGTAGATTGAAATGTGTATTAGAACCCATTACTGTAAAATAATAATTATATTACCACAGTTTCATGACCTATATAAAACCCCTAGAACTGGAGGCATGAACCTTATATCTGGTCACAGAACTTCTTGTTTGATTACTAATATCCTTACATTTGCCAACATTATTCCCATGATAATTACCATTATTTTTTTATATAGCTCAATAAATAATTTGAGGAACAGTAAAAATAAAAGTCTTATAATATGTCCTGGTTTATGGACAACCTTCTGTAGTGTTCTCCTGTCCTAAGTGGTTGTAGTCATGTGACTCCTACTGAAAAGGACTCAGCGACAAGAGGTTAAATGTGAGAATGTTGTGTTCTTAGACAGATATTATGCGTCCAGCAAAGTTAATTAGGAAACCTTATGCAGCTGACAGTGTGTATTGTTGACTGCTAGTGCACTGTGACAAATACCATTGAAACGTACTTCACTTTCCTTTGTAAACAGAAAGGTAAGGAATGTGCCCAAATGTATTTGTGAAGATCTACCTTTCATCAGGGTCTAACTAAACAGTAAACAGAAGAAATGTCTTGTTGTAATAGACTACGGTGTTGAAACTTTTATAAGCACAACTCTTCCTATTTTGAAAAAAAAAAAGTGTGTTTTGGCTAAAAATGACTCTGCCTTGATGAAACGTAATCTTAAATTTTGTTATAACATATGCAATAGGTCAAGGTCAAGGGACTTAAGAGAAGGTTTAGCTGTTAGGGCCTTCATGCAATTAACTTATAGTAAATTAATACTTCATGGTGAACTAGACACTTAAGGATTTGAAGAGAACAAGAAATTCAACCCAATTCTGTATTTTGAGAAACCTGTGAGACTGAGATTTAAGTCAATCTTGGTCTCTGCTTAGTCACTAATAGAAAGCAGCTTGCTTCATATGTATACTTGTCTTTCCACATAATGGAACAATCTGGTACAGATGGTTCTGATGTGTGCAAAAAAAAATCAGTGCCAGAACCACTGTGAAAACTTAACTACCATTATCAACTCAAGAGGGTGGTCTATAAGCTCATGATTTGGGTTAATAGCAGTCAATGTGCACAAACTCATTCTGCAAATATTTACCAGTTATGTGATAGGGACATGTAATATGGCGTTAAGTTGTAGTTGACATCTAAACACAGCGGAGTCAGATATCTTGTGGACTGAACCAATATGTAACCTATCAATTCGCTAGGAACTAGTGACATAATTGATGCATGTGGTACATGAATGTTAACTCAGCCTCTAGGGGGTAAAACATCAGAAAATTTACTGACAGTCCTTAAAACATAATTGCCTACACCCCCGGAATTTCCATGAGGCTCCCAAATTCCGGGGAGGCCTCGCGGACTGCTGGAAGAGTAGGCATCCTCCCGAAAGTAATGGAGGCGGGACTAAATAAAGCAATTATTATTCATTAAGCCTCGCCCCCTGATATAAAATGCTGAGACTTTTGGCATTTCCTAGCAGGGGGCGGGGCTACAATGATGCCCCCTCTATCATATGACCAAGGATTTCCTGGAGGAGAGTTTTGAAAAGTTGGCAAGTATGCCTTAAAAAAACATCAGTTTTCCACTAGTCAGTAAGAAAAATGTAGGGGCCAGTAAAAAACAGATGCTCTCATGAAACTATGATAATATAACCTCAGTGAGTTAGAGATTGTTTAGGGATGTGCACCAAATACTTGCAATCTGTGAGCCGCCTTTTTTTGCATATGATTTTCATACCTCCAGAATTAGGCGCGACAGTCCTGATTTTATGAGACTGCCCCACTGTCCTGACAGTAAGGACTTTTGTCCTGACTGACAAGGCTGTCAGTATCAGAGTTCTGCTCACCGACATACACTGTGCACAGCAATGTAATGTTGTGTCTAGGGGAGGAAAGAAAGGTTTGGGATGGTCTATCACTTCAGAAGCCGCAGAGGGATATGGCGTGCCCCAAAAGTGATGCAACCATGCCCCAAATGTGACGTTGGGAGGTGCACCACTGAGGAGCATACACTGGTCTAAATCACAGAGATCAAACGTGGGGCGGTTTGATGTTTTGGTATGGCATAATAATGTGTCTGAAAAACTGCTATCTTTCATTAATATTGGCACCAAAAAATATATTTTTCAGAATTGGTAACCCTGTCAAGCCCACAAAATTCTGCTTTACCGTGCATAGGCGACAGGTACACTTTAGTGGAGATTAATAGATTGTTGCAAGTAATGTTCTTAAAAATATGTTAGTAGTGTTTCCAGTACAACTAATGCACTTGTCTTAAAACTGACATTGTACAAATGATTTTATTTTTATTTTGATACTTATTAAGCTAATTATTAAGAGACTTATCATATCTCTAGGAGCTTTCAATTGATTGCTGCTTATTTTATGAATTAAAGTGTACTCATTACCTGCATACAGTAGAGGCCACCTGTTTGTTGGCTGAACCAAACAATGAGGGAAAGACCCTATGGGGGGAGATTCAAACGTGCCGCCGGACATCAGTTAGGAATCTCCGCTCATTTTTCATCGCACCCCATAGAGAAGAGGTTTCAGCCGGAAATACATTGTGCTGAATTGAACTTTCCCCTAAGAGTGAAAATGACTAAACAGCGGTTTGAGGTTTTCATGTGATTTGATGTGCAATTGTGATGTGATGCTACTAAAAACAAAACCGCCCATCGAATCGCATGAAACAAATCCACAAGGTCTCAAACTGCATTCGCGGTTTGTAAACCTTGCTGGGATACAAACAGTTCCACTTTTTAAGCACCGGTTTGCCACATTGCATGGAAAACTGCCACTGAAAAGATGCTGTGGTTGTGGCTGGCATTATTGCGCAAACTTTATGTTGTGTCAAGACTTTTTATTTTTTATTATTATTAATTTTTATTTATAGGGCGCCACTAGGTGTCCGCGGCGCCGTACAGGGACAAACGAAATTACAATACGAGGTGAGACAGCACAGTACAGTAAACAATAATCACAATAACTCAGTGAGCTCAGAGCACAGCTAGAGGGGGGAAGAGGAGAGGAGATGGTCTGCCAACAATGGCACCTAGGAGGGAGGGCACGGATGAGAGGGAGACCCCCAGGGGGAAGAGGAGGGAGCGAGAGGGGGCGGGGGAAGAGGGTCCTCGAGGAGGAAGCAGGGAAGCTGGCGAGCAGAGTTGAAAGTGGAGAAGACAGGAGGAGAGAAGACCCTGCTCAAAGGAGCGTACAATCTAAGGACCCTGCTCAAAGGAGCGAACAATCTTTTCTTGACTTGAGTCAAGAAAAGGTTGAGGGTGCCATGGTGCATCCAGATATGTTCTATTGGTGGTAAGCTGCAGTAAGTAACTACAATATACTACAGCACATCACCTGGTTGCGAAGTGGCACCATCATGAGTACCTCATTGGTAACATTAGTAATGGCAGTCTCTGTCGAGTGTAGGGATCAGAAACCTGATTGCATTGAGTAGAGAAGAAGGTGAGTGAAGAGAAAGTGGGTCAGGTGGTTATATACAAGCTACTCAAGTATTTTGCAAGCTGGGGGAGAGAGCTAGGGTCAAGAGATGGTTTCATGAGGAAAGGAGAGATAAGCTCATATTTAAAGATGGAAGAGAAAATACCAGGGGCAAGGGACAGGTTAAAGAGGTGAATTAGGTACAGGCAAGCAATGAGGGAAGGGGGTAATGGAGCAGTTGGGAAGGGAAAGGGAAGGGAATGAAGGAGAAGGGTTGAGAAGGAAGAGGATGAGTGTGAGGACCGTATCCTCAGGGCCAGGAGAGAAAGGGTGGGTAGGTGGATAGAGGAGAAGGTGAATGTGCGGTGATTGATCTGGTGATAGGAGATTTCTTGACAGATAGTGTCAATTTTGCCATAGCAACCAAACTAAATACTATTAGTATTAGTTCACAGAATACCAGGCATCATTGACTCTTTTAATTAAACCTCACAGGTACCAAGTAGTGTTTGCAAATTTGTATGTTTGAGCCTAATATATGTAATGTAAAGTATGTACTTGTTTGAAAGCTTAATTATAATTTAAGCCTTTTTTTAAATAATTTCCTATGCTTTTTTCTCATTGTAATTCTTGGTCTGTAAAACTCCTCTTTGAAGCTTTGTATATAAGTATTAGTTGTGCTTATTATTTGATGTAATATGTTTTAATAATAAAAAATACAGTAACTGTCACAAAAAATCATAAATTGTCAGTATAATGAAAGCAAAAAGGAAACATAATTGTTGGCAGCACAAGTGTCAGCTGAAATCTTTTAGCAGAAAATGATTTGTTTGACATTTCATTTCATGATCATTTCCTTTTGAACTTGTAATTGTACTTATCAACCAAAAGTTAAACTTTACACTGAAAATTGCTTAGCAATGAAACTCACTGTATATACAATAATACTGAGGGAATTTTTGATAAATCGATAGACATATATAGTATAGAGTATTAATGCCGATGAACTGTAGTTTTGATGCACTAAAGTCTAGCACAGTGTTTCCTAAACCTTGTCTTCAGGGCCCCTAACAGTGCATGTTTATCCTATCTCCTTGCTTTAGCACAGGTGTATTCATAACTGACTGACACATTGTAACAGATCCACAGGTGGTATAATTATTTCCCTTGTCACCTGGAAAACCTGCACTGTTAGGGGTCAACACACTAGCACACTGCACTCTAAAATATTGATCAAGTTGAGTATTCTGTTGCTTCTCTGCAAACAAAGGGAAATTGTATGTTCAGTGTTTGACCTGCGCCACCAACCCTACTTATGCTCAAAATAACTGAGTTGTGTGCTTGCCAGCATGCATAAAATAAATAGAGGAAGGGGTCCATATAAATGTTGATCATGTAACTGTCGAACATATGTATAGCACCCTGATTTTCTTTGGGTGAGAATGCGTGTTGTCTTTGCGCTAAACATATCTTCTAGAATTAAGGCCAAAAAGTTCTACCTTGGTCTCATCAGACCATATGACATTTTCCCACATGGTTTCCGATGTATAGATGGGCTTGGCTGTTCTTTTATGTGAGAATTAACTTCCATCTCGCCACCCTATCCCATAGCCTAAACTTGTGCAGAATACACAAGATTGCTGTCACATGCAGGCAGGCCTGATGTGAGGGAGGGGCCTGCTTGCATTGACCTCTGGGGGGCCAGTCCCGCCCAAAAAAGAAATAAAATTAGTGTACTCGCCCTGTGTTTTCACGCTCCTTTTTTCCTCCATCCCACCATCCCACCTCCCAGTGTATGGGCGTAAATGTCAGAATCACACAAGTCTGCTAGGAGCATATGGATCTGCCCACATTCTGCGTATGCCCAGAGCGATTATGTGCAAACCAGTGGCAGTCCCTCTCAGCCTCAAAATGTGTAACTCTTTATTTATGGGTAAACCTTCCTCAAGTAGTGTTATGTTTTTTCATGGTTTTAAAGACTAAAAAAAAGCAACCAGAAATTAAGTAAATCCCATCACTGAATTTTTTATTGCACAACAAATACAAAAATGTACACCTTATTTAGATGTTTCAGACCATTTGACACGTGGATAAGAAGACCAATAAAGTTTTTAACAACTTTATTGCAAACAAACAAAGAAACAAAACAAAACAATAACTTCTGGTTAACCTTTTTTTTTAGAAAAAAAAACCAAAAAATCAGTCAAGACTTTTCGGTGGTTAAAAAAAGAGATTGTATTGAATTTTAAATAACTTCAACTTGGAAGATGTCATTGGTGTCTTGCGCTTGAAAATCAGAGCTCAGTGACATCAATTCAAATTACTTCATGTTCTCGTAGGTCAGCTTTTTTCCCCTCTGTAGTTCTGTTAAATATAACGGCGACATCCACACTTTGATTTTTTTTTTTTGTATTACTAAAGTGTGTTTATGTTACAGTTTCTGTCAAAACACTGAAAAAAGATAAATGTAGTTAATTAAAAGAACATTTACTTACAGCTTCTGGTAATAGGTACCTCATTGTAGAATTTGAAGGCATGGCTTTCTTTAACAGCTAATGTAATTTATGTGTTTGACTTTGCATGTTTGAAAGTCTAGTTGAGTTTTTTGGATTTTTTTTGAAAATTAAATGTATTAACATGAGAACAAACAGTTTAAATATGTAAAAGAAAAGAGCAAAATGGGGGTAATATATATTGTTTACTTATGTTGAAAGTCGTGTAAAATATTCAAGTCTACTGTATTTCCTACACTTAATCATTTGAAGTAATGCATCCCAGCAGTCTATGTAAGGTGATTCTGACCACTCACCAGATAGGGAAATGTGAATTCCATAAGGAAACAGCGGAGCGTAGTAAAAATAACTGTTAATTGCAAATTAAGTAACGGTTTCCTTTCATCTTTATGGTCTTCCTTAACAGATTATTATTCTTTTGCAGGCTTGTATATGAAAAAAAAAATGCCTCCGTTGTTTTTGGAATGTTGTGATCCAAAGAAAATAACGGAATGCAAACTGATAAACGGGGCAAAAGTGTCAAAATATTTGGCTACAACAAAAAATAAAAAATCAGTATAATCAGGTGTAAATAAGATAACTGGTAATTTTATCTGTAGACGCTGAATTCCACACTTTGTCAGTACATTTTTTGCAGTAAGTTTAAAGTATGCTCTTTGTAAAGTCAGGATCGTACCTCAAAATGTAAATTGTTATGTTGTACTACATTCAATTAAATGTAAAAGCTAAACAGGTTGTCTTCAGCATGGAATGCTTTTAAAAATAGATGCAAGTTACTGTTCTGAATTTTGTTAAGAATAACTTTTATGTATAAGATATGAAGTTGTTTCCTAAAGTTTATTACAAGATTATCTATAATCACATTGACATAATATCTACCATTAGACTGCTCCCTCACTAAACAAATACAGCCCATGTTTAACAAATATTTATACTTAGCATCTATGGGATAACTTTATCAAGGTCCGTTCTTTTTGGCGTGTTTGTAATAGCTGTTTCTCAACGATAATCACCATTGCTGATGCGCATTGGACTCTTAAAACTGTAGTTGCCAAAAACTTGCGGCAATGGACGGCGATTACAAATATAGAAATGGAGCAATTTTGAAATAATGCTGGATTCTAATTGGCTGATTTCGAAACACTAATACATTGCAGGAGTTGGGCTTTACCTGCACTACATAAGCCAGCATATTGTCTATGCTTAGTTGATAGGGTTGCAGGAGCAAGAAGGAGGGGAGTAAGCAGTAGATTGGTGTTGTACTGGTGATTTCTGAGTGCTGTGTTAGTCCAACTATCTTACATTCAACACATAAGCAGCAAAGTAATAACATAACATAAACAATCAATACATACCTATTAGCCATCCCTCAGGCATTTACCCGGTGTTATACATCTGTAAGAGGGCTGACTAGCACAGGATATAGGCATGATGACATGATCAAGAAAAACACTCGTAACTTTTCTGTTTGCATCACAGACCACCTGAAAATTGAGGAATTGTTAATGTTGACCTTAAATTAGGTGTTCTCAACCCAATATTAGAACAATCAATGGCTCCCAGGACACAAGGTAACCCTAAAGGCTGGTTTCAGGTCATGAAACTCTGACTCCTGGCGGTGGAACCATATATATGTGCGCCAACACTTGGCTTAAGTGTCTGGACCACAACGGCTGTGTATTCTGTAACACTTTTGAGCTCACAGTCTGGAGAGAGCCTGTGGCCATACAGTGTAGAGCACACATTAATTTGTGCAGCACAGGCACTGCAAGGGTTCTTGATATTAACAGCTTTCAATCAGCTCTTACCAAACCACAGATCATATTTATCAGGTGGGTTGTATTCAAACCATGTTAAAAATTGAGATGGCAATTGAAAATCACAGCTTTATAGCAAATTTAACATTTTAAAGTGAGTTAGCCTTTAGGAAGTTTGCCAGTTTGCATCGTGCCAAAAAAAACCCCGGTGAAAACCAGTGAGTTCATAACATCGCTCCTTGATGAATTCCCACCTATATTTTCTTCCTGTAATGTGTTTCTCTGTAGAACCAATACCCTCTTTTCTTCTGATATTGTTAGAGATGTATCGTACAATGTGCTGTTTGTTCTGCCTACTCTTCTGTGCTCATGATGCACATCTGAGTACAAGTCTCCTGACCAAGCCAAGTCTAGCTGGAACAGGAGGGGCTTGATGTTTGGAGAGAAGCCTATCACTGGAAGAGGCAGGGCTGTGGAGAGAATAGTTATACACCTTTATTATCTCTTTGTCTGCTTCTTAATACCCAGTCTTGTTTTATTGCAGTGTTTGTTTACTGCAATAAGGTTGGGGAGTGCACATGCACTCCCCAACCTTCAAAAGGCTGCATATTGCCCTTAATTTCAAGAATGAAACAGCAATTGTAACCTCCACATCGCTAACCACAAAATGCTCCTAGATGCGCCTTACTTACTCAGAAATTCCAAGACATGCCACTCAGGCCTTCCTCTTTCTCCAAAATAGCTTTACACGTTGTCTGACCCCCCACTTGGCACAAGTTGCATCCACAAGCACTCAGACCCCAACTTGCAAAGAATAACCACAAACCCTCAGTCTCCACATGTACGCTGAAATTCCTCCACATGTCACTCAGACCTTCCCATATGACGCCACAGTCACACCTTCCCCACATTCCACTCACACCCAGGGCCATCTTTTTCATTGGGCACGATGGGCAGCTGCCCGGGGGCCCCACGGGCAAGGGGGCCCCATAGGCACGGCTCTTAATGAGAATAAATAATCCAGCAAAAGAAAAAAAATGCAAAAAAAACCTTCAAGGGTCACTGAGCAAGTACATCTATCTACCTCTATCTCTATATATCTATATCTATATCTGTATCTGTATACATCTATATATCTATATCTAGGGGCCCCGCTGCACTGCTTTGCCCGGGGGCCCATAATGTTGTTAAGATGGCCCTGCTCACACCTCCCCCCCATGCAACTCATACATCCCTCACATGCCACCAGGGGCGGATTGGGAACTTAAAGTGGCCCTGGAAAAAATTATTGAAGTGGCCTCATGTCGGCGGGACCAAAATAACTGTAGGTGGGGCCAACACAAAAGTAGGCGGGATTTAGAACTACAGGAATTTGGTTGTAGTAGCATTTAGGAAAACCTAGATGTGATGACTTTACACACAGTGGGTCATCTCTAAAGCCATGCAGGGCAAATGTAGAGTATACTATAGGCAGCCCCCTCTTAGTATAGTATAGGTAGCCCCCAATAGTATAGTATAGGTAGCTCCCCTTAGTATAGTATAGTATAGGTTGCCCCCCTTAGTATAGTATAGTATAGGTAGCCCCCCTTAGTATAGTATAGTATAGTATAGTATAGGTAACCCACCTTAGTATAGTATAGGTAGCTCCCCTTAGTATAGTATAGGCAGCCACCCCTTAGTATAGTATAGGCAGCCCCCCTTAGTATAGCATAGTATACTAAGCCCCCCTCACTTACCTTCAGTTGCTCTGAGAAGCATCTCTTCTCACATCAGGCAGACAGGAAATGAAGTCAGACTTCCTGTCTGCCGAACAGCACCATGAGAGCCTAGCAATTGGCTGCCTGTTGCTGCCCACTGAACACCAATAATTTAGATTGCTTTCCTGTACGTGCCTCCCCCCGCCGCATCCAAACGCGCCCCCCGGGAAAATCTGAGGTGGCCTCCAGGTGGCCTCGTTAGGCCATCGGCCTACCGGGAAACTTCCCTGTAAGGTCTATGGCCAATCCGCCCCTGCATGCCACTCAGACATATTTGCCAACTTTGGCAAGCTGGAATCCAAGAGATCAGGGGGGAGGTGGGAGCGTGGGGGCGGAGCTATGATATTTGCATAATTTGTCCCCGCCTTCTAAATGGCATCACACTTTTTAAACCTATTACAGCAGGAGGCGGGGCCACGATGACGCAGCATTGGCGTCCTAAGCCACTCCCCCAGCTACTTAAGTAAGTAATTCCGGGAGAGTAGACAACTATGTACTGAGACCTCCCCCACATGCCACTCAGACGTCCCCCACATACCACTCACACCTCCACACATGCCACTCATTCATTTATCACCACTTCACCAATTTCTTGTAAGACGTCAAAATACTACTACTACTAATGCTGCTGCTACTACTACTACTTCTACTACTACTACTAATAATAATAATAAATAACATTACTGTACAGGCTCCTTCCAATGAATCATAGTTTAGTTACACTGGCATGAGTGTCTTTTGTAATCATTATCAATGTTTTAAATGTTCCCTTAAATCAAGTTTGCAGCAAAACCACTTTTTCATTTTCATATTTAAGTCCTTCTCAACATATCACAAGAACTGAAAAATGATTTTTTTTAAAACTGCAACAAATTATATGTGGAAAATGAGCTTCTTTATGGAATTTCATATATCCAAGTTGTTTAACTATTATGGAGTTCCACTTTAAGCATTCTGGTACCATACCATCATTTGTTTTTAACTCTCCCAAATATATTTGACACATTTGTTGAATTAGGACTGTTACAGAGTGTATGAGTGAAATTGTAACATATGTATTTCCATCAAGCTTGTAGAGGTGGTTTATAGCCTATAAAGTTCACGTTTGTATAAAGACCTTAACCTCTACACCTTAAAAATAATCATATGCATCCCATATGAGAAAATCTCTTTTGTTTGCTCAGGGTTCTGGCTCCGGTAAAGTCTTTTTTGTGTTGCTTAGAAATGTCTTCCTGACTCTTGAGAGCATTGCAGTTCTGTTCGCACTTTGCATAATCTGTTTTTGGCAGCAGCTATGACATTCATGTGGCATGCTGCCAAGGGGACATGTGCACTCAAATAGTTTCTACTGTAAATTTGATTATTTAGAATATCAGCTAATTTCAAATGATTAACAACCGAGTTTTATGTTTCTTTTCAAACTCTGAGCTGCAGCACTTTTCGTTTATGCATATTTAAATTGACAAATATATTCTCTAGAAATAAACATACCATTACCATTCGAAGTCTTACCTCATGATAGAGATATTTGATACTTCCAAGAAGAAGTAATAAGAGAGGAGGAACCAGGTAGTCCCGAGTAAAGATAAAATGTAATCTACATCTATCTACAATGCTTTCATATATACTACGCAATATATAATTATGATGGTCTTATTATGGATAACAATTCCAAGAAAAGCACAGGACAGTGCATACTACTGTTCCAGCACACAATCTGATGTTTATTGGTTGTGCAGTATTACACTAAAGAAAATAATAGTGATGAAACAAAGCCTCTATCACTTATTTTAGTATTTAGTATTTAACCTCTACCAAACCATGCTTAGTTCTGTAAAATCGCTTCTACCATCCAAAATGCCAAAATTCATACGCAATCCAAAAAGCAACAAAAAAGGTCAATTAATCTTAAGAGATGAGTGAACCTATTGTTAACGATACCACAAAACCACAAGGGATATTGACCTTATCATTCATTCTTCTTTCTTTCTTCAAACAGATATATCAACAGATTGTTGCGAATAGCCAAAACTTTGTGTTTGCATCAGAAATGTTGATATAAGCAACATCTGAGATAAATTAACTAGCTCAATGGACTGGCAGAAGACCCAGATGTCTAAGCTCCAGATTAATGGTGTGTTCCTCACTGATGATAGCCATCAACTAGCTTCAGCCCCCTCTGAATCCCTTTCCCATTTGACAGACATAGAAGGACATCTTTATTCTGGTGGATGACCAGGAATTACCTAAGAATAGTCTTGGCTTGCTATAGCCAATAGTCTGCACGGTTGTACTAGCCAACATGGGTATGTGAAGAAGTCAGCAAGGCCCAGGCAGAAGATTTCTAAATTTGAGCTTTGTGGAATCTGTCTACAGATTGCTTTGTGTCTGAGATAACCTGCACTGTACATTATTAATTAATTAATATGAATTGGTGTGAACATTTCAAAAGATGGCGGGTTGGCCCACCATGGTTGTCCATCACAGAGTCACTTTTCACTGCCTTTCTTTTCTCTATAAATGCATTTTTTAATAAATAAAGAGTGCATGATTGTGCTAGGTTCGAGTCTACCTCTAAGCAATTCCCAAGTACAGAGAGAGCAACATTCTTTTAAGCTTACACTGAACATGCTCCAGATTGTTCCACAGTAACTCTGCCCACTCACATACAAATGTCTTTATCCTGCGCTCCTAATCACAAGCACTGAATCGCCTTGTCATGCTAAAAGAATGCATGTCTATATATATAAATATATATATAGGAAATCCTGTTTTTATCATTATCATCATCATCATCACTATTATCATTTGTTGCATGGCACCACAGATTCCGTATCGCAAGACATAGTGGTACACATATGACATACATGAAAACAGAAGGCATAATAACATGTACTTGGATACAGAGAAGAATAATTAGTGCAGTGATGCAATCAACAGAACAAATATCATAGCATACAGAAACAATTCAGCATAAGACATGACAGGGACAAACAAGGACGACAGAGAGTAGACAAACCTGAGTCATATGGTAGAGGACCTTGCCCATAAGAGCTTACATTCTAAGGGAGGGGGTAGTTAGAACCAATAAGAGCTAATGGGGCATTAAGCTTTAGTGGTGGTACCAGAGCAGGTGGTGGCTAAATAGTCGAAGTGCTTAGCTTGGTTTGTATAAATGTGCTGCTTTCCTGAATTATATTAGCGCCCTTTGATATTTCTGAATGTTGATTTATAGCACCTCTAAACTATCCTCTAAATCTGCTTAACTGTAGGTTAAGCTTTGATTTTTTCTCCAAATTTTGTTTCGTAGCCCTTGTCTGATTTGATCGTAATTTATCAAAACAGTACATAACACTGAGTCACCCTCAACCTGCTACTAACTGCTTATATAACAGGTCATAGATGTTTTTAGAACATTAAATAGCAATTTGTCTAGAGGACAGCACGGTGGCTCAGTGGTTAGCACTTCTGCTTCACAGCACTGGGGTCATGAGTTTGATTTCCGACCATGGCCTTATCTGTGTGGAGTTTGTATGTTCTCCCCATGTTTGGCGTGGGTTTCCTCCGGATGCTCCGGTTTCCTCCCACACTCCAAAAACATACTGGTAGGTTAATTGGCTGCTATTAAATTGATCTTAGTCTCTCTCAGTCTCTGTGTGTGTGTGTGTGTGTGTGTTAGGGGATTTAGATTGTAAGCTCCAAAGGGGCAGGGACTGATGTGAATGAGTTCTCTGTACAGCGCTGCGGAAGTAGTGGCGCTATATAAATAAATAGATGTTGATGATGATGATCCCTATTTTAACAAGGCAGAAAATATTTTTTTCTTTTCTCTACTATGGTTAAAGTGGGGGTGCATACAGTGGTATACCATACTGTAGTGAACTTAGGTGACTTACAGTCATAAGGATTAACCAATAACATAAATGTGGGGAATGAGGCCTAATCATAACTGCAGTGTAAATATTGTATATCAAATTAGTTAATTAATAATTTGAGCTACTAAGGTGTAAAATGTGAAGCCAGAGGTTCTGATGTGTGTCTACTTGGTGGTTCTGCCCACTTCTGTGTTAAAAGATAACAGTGTCACCTTTAGGGGAAGCTGAGCTGCTTTAAAGATCTCCTGGGGTGACTTGCATTCTGACATAAGAGAGTTTTTTGACACCTAAGGAGATGTGGGACAGACGGGAGGGAGCCATTCCCAGCAGGAGTCTCACATGAAGAGACATGAGCTGTGTGACCACAGCCTGCAATATTGCATATAGACAAATATAATTCAGTTTTCAAAAATGCCACTTAAAATCAATATAATTAGTGATCAACTACATATTCATAAATAACATGAAAAAGGGTAGCCCATATGTCAAATAAAGCTGTCAGTCAGGCAGAGAAGGTGAGGAAATTAGTTTCAGCTCAGCTGACACACTGGACCTATGCTGTTTGGTATCTATAAATTCGTAAATTTATATTGAATTTATTAATAATAAAATTCCATCTGTGTGACACTCCACAGGAAAGTTTGGTCATATAGTAAAATTGGGTATTAAATCAGGGAACATGCAAATTGTGGTTATAAACAGTGTCATAGACCACAAACCCCTGAAGGTGGGGAAAGGTCTAAAAGTGTCTTTAAAAAGCTGTGACCAGTTACAAGAAATTGTCAGCTCTTGGGGATCAATCTAATTGAAGGACTGTCCATCTCTTTTGCCTTCCCCAGGCATACAGATTATTCTGAGTAAGTTCTGCTCTGTACTTTCATCCATTTCCATTTGTTTTTATAACTGTTATACAATTTTTTATTTGTATGTCAATTGTTTGCTAATTGTTTTCATAACTTGTAAGCATTGTACTTTTTGTCTATTAAATCTAAAAGTTAATAAGTGCTGTCCTTATTGCTCCAAACAAATTCACTGCCTGTTTAGAAGAGATAGATTGCTTGGTTGGGTTAACCCTTTAGATACTAGTGTGTGAAGTGTTAACTGTTTAGCTACCAGACCACAGAGTCTACGCAATTGGTAATTAAGCTATAGGTTTGCTACGGGCCTTATATGTAGCTGGTGGCAGTTGCGGAGAAGTGTGGAAGCAGGTGTCTGTGTTGGGAAAGGGACAAGCTAAAGCTGTAGAGAGAGGTGAGTATGAGATTTAGACTGGAATTCTGTGTGTTCCTTTATAGTAAGCTTCCAAGTCACGAGTGCACAGAAAGTGGGTTGTGACTGGTAAAAGTAGTTAGGAGAGGTTTTCTGACAAAATAGAGGTGAAATATTGTGTGACTGTTGGAATATATGATAAGATATTAGATCAGGTGGTAAATAGAGGTGGCTATCCCTGACACATACCATCACTTCTTCTATTGCCTTCATTGTAGAACTAGCAATTTCCATTCACTTACATTCCCTTTACATTTTCCATACCGCCACTTCTATATTTCCACTTCCACCACTGATTCTCTCCCCAAAGGAGGCAGGCGATGGAAGAGGAGGTGATGAGTAAGATGGTCAGGAGGTGGTAGGATAGGTGAGCTTGAAAAGGTGAGTTTTAAGTAAGCATTTGAAGGTTGAGGGAGAGTCGAGTAAGAAAGGGAAAAAACAATAATAGAATATAAAAAATGCATTGGAACTCTGAAGTTGCCATTTCAAACACTAGTGTTATTCCATAATCTTAGCAGCCACTAATAGTCTATATCTAAAGTACTAGCTGTAATATGTAAAAAATGGTCCAGCTGTTCTCTAAATCTCTGTGTGTGCAATGGACAAAAATGTCAAGGGTTGGGGTGGTGACAGAATAATGCAGATCAATCTGGAGCCGACAGCAATCTTCTGATATAATCTCACAAAGTATTTCCTCATGTAAGAAACACAAAAGACAATTTTACAGTATTTCATTATTTTGGAACTCTTCCAACACCTCATGTTCTGAAACATCTGCACAGAAATCCAGAGAAGTATCAGTATTAATTTGAAGTTGATGTACATGGCTCTTTTACTGTAATTGTCGACTGAATTCTGGGAAGCTACAATTTAAGAAAATGGAAAGGAAATGTATAGATTCTAATATTAATATGATTCATTAAAAACCTATTAGTGAAACAAAGATTATTTTTCACGTCCAATGTCTTCCTTGAATTACAACTCAAATGGAACATTTTATTATGGTACTAACTAAAGTGTCTTGGTCATACAGCCTAACATTGACCAGGCGGTAATCCCACACAAAGGGCTGTGGTCATAAGTGGCGCATCCAGAACTTCTGAAGGGATATGCTGCCTTCTGAAGGTGACCTCTATGTAAAGAAGTGTTGCAAAACCTAAAAGGAAATCAATTAGGAGCAAACCTGGAGAAATGTAAATTTAAAGGGAACGTTTCGTCCATCAAGCCTATTTAAGGCACATTTGGGTGTGGCTCACAAACCAGCCCTTGCTAGATGTAAACCCCTATACCGGGGAGGTGAGTGCATCTGATTTTAGCTGCATTTAAATGGTGTTTAAAGCATATAGGTCAATGTAGGACCTGCATATAATGAGGTGCACTAGATGTTGGGATGCAGGCTTAAATCTTTTGATCAAAATATGAACTAATACCTCATGTTTTCATTTTGCTAGACACACACAGATATGCAGTGTAAAGGATAAGCTCTAACAACTGTCTTTTTGTAACGTTTCTTTCAAGCAGGATTTAGGATGGAACCTATTAAGGTCAGGTTACTATTGGGAATCAGGAATAACTAGCCATACATTGGTCCTTGCAAGAGCAGAGACATTGTTGGAGAGAACTTTTTATCCCATTATATCTTATACTGCTCAAAAAAACCTACAATATATTCAATACTAGACAGCCACGTTGATCTCTTTTTTTTTCCAGAGTTTGATTTTGTCATAACATTCTCACCATGGTTTAAGAATACCCAGTCTGATATCTTGCTTTTTACAGGGACATGCTCAGGTCTCTTAAAGATACCTATTATTCCATGTTCTGCCCTTTTTGCATCCTTGAATCTCTCTGGTCAGATCCTTTAAGTTCAAAGGCAGGCTCCTGTGGAGACTCCCTCCCATCTTTTGTTTGTTCCTGAAAATCTTTGTTGACAGTAACCTTTGAAAACACCTTGGCATCAGCATGTCCATTAACTCTGTTAGGCACTGTCCTCTCCACCTATGCCACTGGGACAGTCTACTTCTTTTACTAGCAGATTGGTTCTTGCATCGTCCGTCAGTTTGACATCACTGACTGCCAATAACTTGCTTGGACTGCTTATATAAGGAGTCTAGTGATCTGGGGGTAAATGTATCAATATGCGGGTTCTACAACACCTGCGTGTTCAGCCTCTTCCGCGATTAAATTTCAAGCGGCGCTGCATTGTAAAGGGAAGTTAACCCTTTACAATGCAGCGCCGCTTAAAATTTAATCGCGGAAGAGGCTGAACATGCGGGTGTTGTAGAACCTGCATATTGATACATTTACCCCCTGGTGTGGTTCCAAGTGCTTCTAGTTTTTCTGTGCTCCTAGGTTCTGTTGATTATCTTGGTTCTGACTCAACATGTTCCTGGGTATTCTCGTAGAGTTTGGATCTTTAGGTTCTGCCTCCACCTGTTCCTGACAATTCTTCTGACCATTTTCTCGTTCTGTTTGGATATTCCGGTTTGACCTTGGCTACCCAGACTACCCTTCTGATTACTCCTTGGTACTTCTATTGTTCATCCTGGTTCTGACACAGCTAATTCACTACACTCTATTGCGAGTACAGCTACCTCACTATTTACTGGCTACTGGCTTCCATGCAGTGAAGAACAAATCTACTTGCGGGGGTCCTTGGTGAACCCCAGGGGCATGTTAGACTTTGAGTTTTGTTGTCTGGTAGCTTCAATTGCTCACAGGTACACGTCCATTCTCCCTAGTGTTCTGACACTTTTTGCCTTGAGTGGTATGGTGGCCTTCTTTTAAAAGAGATGTCAGAGAATATTTTTCTGCTTGTGAGGTATGTGACAGAAACAAAACTCTCTGGACTCTTTCTTTAAGTCATCTGATGACCTTACTGGTGCCTAGCAGACCTTGGATCCAAGGTTAAGTTAACGTCTTTGAATAACTATAACACTTTCTGAGCAATTGCTTTAGCAACATGAGGGATTTTGTGCACCTTACTGGACTGTAAATGTTCTGGCCCCACTTTTGCTCAGCATTACATGGTATTATATGGTAAATATTGTTTCTGATAGAGTATCCCAGTTAATTTCCAGATTTCGGATAGACTTTTGTTCTCCGAAATCTGGAAATTACACTCGCCGGTTGATGCAAGTGTGGAAGAAGGGAAATTCCTACCTGGCACACTCTGTTGATGATCAGCACAGGGGTGAGAAATCTCACATTGATGTAGGGGTTAATTGGATTGCATTTCAATGGAGATGATATCCTTAATGCAAATATTGAGTCATAAAAAATACTGAATATGATATAAAAGTTTTATTAAAAGCTATTGCTTTATTGCAACCCCAATCCACTTTTATTTACACAGCCTATTTCACATGAATCCAAAATCATTGCACATATCAACATCACATATCAACAAGTTGACATATTTGTGAAAATGTTGTTTTTTTTCTTTCTTGTTTTTTTTGCACAATGGCAAAATGTCCAAAGTAAACACGTTATTCATAGTAACGGGTTTCAGAGCTTTGAAATATATCTTTGGCCTGCAGAGATTACAAATATGGTGAAAATAAAGACTTTTATTTTCTATTTAACTGGCTTTCAAAGATATCATTGCTCATTTCCTTAAGCAATTACAAATCTAAACATTCTAATTTTTTTATGTATTATAAACTCGCAGTGAATAATTTCTCAATTTTCAAACAATTAGCAACATGCAGCTGTTTGGAAATGCTCTGGAAAGGATTTGAAACTATCTTTGCCAGAGAAATAACATTTGTTTTAAGATTTGGCTGCGTTCATTTTTTTTTCACCATTTTACTTGAGCATAATCTGTGGTCATGATTATCATGTTTCAGCAATTTTCTGCTGATCTTAAAATAACCCCATTTTCAATATCCATTCCATTATTATTTATCTAGGAAATGATTAAAAGGTCATTATAATAGAAAAGGGACATGAATTTTTGTTAAAAACTCATATAAAATATATCCTTCTACAGTATTAGGTGATGAGTATTAGGAGTAGTAATGGTGCTCATGTAAAATGTAGACTTATATTAGGTGACCAGTGATGTCACTTGTCTGATTGTAATTTAATGCATAGTAGCCAACTTTTTAAAATGTTTTGGGATGCTCACATTACCCCCCACCTCAACCCATATGACTGAAAACTCCATGCTCAGACATGGTTAGTGGCTGGCAACACAAATATTGGGGCACCCACAGGAGTATGGGTAATGGTAAATCCTCATACGAGCTGCTTGCGTTGTAACTGTAACTTGTGCATTATAATGAATAATATATTCACAACTTTAAGCTAAGTAGGATATTAGTGGGTAAATGTATCATAGTGCGGGTTGTACAAGTTGCCGGAAATCGGCGAGATGACAGCTTAAATTTAAAGCGGCGCTGTCTTGTAAAGGGAAACTTCCCTTTACAAGACAGCGCCGCTTTAAATTTAAGCTGTCATCTCGTCGATTTCCGGCGACTTGTACAACCCGCACTATGATACATTTACCCCTAGATGTCAGAATTCCATGACCTATATCAGCAGGGGCCAGCCTGTGGCTATAGAGCCACATGTGGCTCTTTGAGCTTTGAAATGCGGCTCCTGGCTGGGAGCATCAATGAAGTATAGTTATCCAGGTGCATCTTGTGACCTCTTCTGAACAATGCAGGGAGGTCACAGTGTCACACATAATCCAATCAGGAAAGGAGGAGGAGAGAGTGTAGTGTGCTCTTCCTCCTTCCTCTGCGCGGGCAAGTAAGGAGCATGTGAGATTTGATAGCCTGTGAAGAGGCTAATGGTCATGTAAGGAGATGTTATGGCATTTAGGTAGAGCTAATGGAATATCTGTAGGTCTGTAGGCATGTGGGGGGGGGTTGATTGGCATGTATGGGGAATTTGGGTGGATCTGAAGGCATCTGAGGAGGTTGATGGGCAGTTAAGAGGGATGTGGGGAAGTCTGATGGCATGTATGGAGAATTTGAGTAGATCTGATGGCATGTGGGGAGGTTCATGGGCATGTTAGGGGCAAGTGGGGAAGTCTGATGGAATGTAAGGGGCATGTGGTGAGGTCTGATGGCATGTAAGGGTCATGTGTGGATGTCTGATGGCATGTGTGAGGAATGTGGGTAGATCTGATGGCATGTGTGAAGGCTAATGGGCATGTAAGGGTCATGTGGGAAGGTCTGATGACATGTTAGGGTCATGTAGTGAAATCTGGTTGCAGGTGGGGAGATTTGATTTGCGTGTGAGGTGGTATAATGGCCTATGGGAGGTCTGATGGGCATGTAAGGCACATGTGGGGAAGTCTGATGGCAATTGGGGCGGTCTGATGGGCATGTCAGAATATCTGAAGGGCATTTCTGGGGCATGTGGGTAGATCTGATGTCATGTGGAGAGATCTGATGGCTTGGAGAGGCTTATTTGCATGTAAAGAGCTTGTGGGGAGATCCAATGGGCATTTAAAGAGGTCAAAGGGGCATGTTAAGAGGTCTGAGGGATTGAGAATGCAGTAGAAGTGTGAGCTACTGTGAAGATAATATAGGTAGCCCTTTGAACCCTCCTCCGCTGGACACAGCAGCGAGGTAACAGCTGTACTGATTTTATGATTATCCTGAAAATTTTGGCAATGCTGGATATTTTCTTTTTTGCTTATGTTATATTTTCAATGTATGTGTGCATGTTTATACTGTGTTTATGTATATGCCACACATATAAAAGGTAAAATTGACTCTTTGCAGTACCAATAGATCATTTTTGGCTCTTGGTTTCTGACTGGTTGGCCACCCCTGACCTATATAAAAGCACTCTGCCTGCAGCTATATGATAACGTGACTTCTAGTATCCTAATATGTGACTATAGGATGTACATTATTCCCATTCTAATTAAACTGTAGAAAAATCATTAATATGGTCATTTACCCAGTAGGCGGTCTTTCTTTGTTCCAACCGAACCAAACTACCGGTATGTGCAGACATGCCAGTCACCAATGGCTGCTCTATTATTGACTGCTGGTAATGCTGCTGCCTTATAATAGCAGATGTCAGCATCAGCAGCTACAATCTACAATTTCACTATCTTGTGTATGAATTGTTACCCACGCGTTTTAGATTGTAAGTTTATTTGGGGAGGGTCTTCTTCTGTTTCATGTCATTGTTTGTTATTTATTTGTTTCATGATTCGCTCCATTTGCAGTGTAATATATTGGCACTTTATAAATAAAATACCATCATCACCTGCCCTACAGTGTGAGCTTCCAAACGGTGGGATCAGTTGGCCACATGCGTTGTGCGCAATGTAGATACTGCGTCATATGCCTACAGGCTCCAATGTAAAGCCTACGTTGGTGGCACTGATAGACTTAAAGGTTCTGAGTGAATCACTTCTGTTTTGGTTCACATGTACCTTGAAGTACATCGGGAACTGGTGCAAAACCATTCTGTTTTGCCATGAGCTTCTTAAATAGCCTCTGGAAATAAATTATGGGAAAAAAAACCTTAACCTAAAAAGCCTGAGCCAAATATTTCAAGCAGTAGTTATCATACCTGTAATTAGTTTTTATTTTTATGTTGGTTCAGAGATTGGCAAGGTGCTGCAGCCCTTATGGGTCCCACCACAAGCTATCTAAGGGTGGTGGTCCTAGTGGCTCCCACCTCCCTGAAACCTCCAACATCCCCACTTTCGGGGAAGGGGGCAGAAGATTTGATGCCCGGGCGGGAAGCTTGGCAGAACCCAGGGCAAATGAAAACCCCCTTGAGGCAATGCGAGTCTGTAGACCCTTGCCTCCCTAAGGGACCTGACTGTTCCTGTGGGTCGGGGATAGAGGGGCACTTCAACTTTAGAGAAGAACCTGAAGACCGTACCCCTATGCACTTGATGGTGAAGAAAGCGCCATCCCAGACTTTCAATAATAAAAACCTATAATTAGTTCTGAACATTTTTTAAATAATTACAATGTTTATTGACTGTTCCTTCTATCACTTGCATTTATGACAAGGGGTGCACAGTTGATCAAGTTGCCTATTTAGACTTATTTTTATATATTTACCAATCACTCAGACTCATGAATGCCTCAGAGTAAGACTGTGGCCATAACAAGAACTCTACTGAATTTTTAAAATATAAAAACACAGATAAATTGGCAAACTGAGATGCAGATCTCACATTCACTTATTTTGGAAATTTGAGATACAGTGAGCCAAGTCTTTTAACTCTGCACATCTGCATATCTGTAATCTAAATTAATGTGATAGATCTCAGATTTAAAATAATTCAGAACAGGTGCCTGGCAATCATAAATGTGCTGTTTTATTTACAATAATAAACTTCCTTAGAACCATTTCAAACATTACTGTTTATCCCGAGAACCTCCCTTGAAATCTAGTTCTTCTTATGCACCTCTGTACATTTTGATAATGCAATTGCAAAATGAAAACCAACTGAGGTTTGCTTATACTAACGTGCTTCAGAAATCACATGTGCAAAGGTACTTTTAGCAGCCAATTAAGAACACATTTATACATTTTTATCACAGCAATTGGAAAAAAATTACTTCATTATGGGGACATTAAGTCCTAAGTAGCTCAAATAATTATTGCTGAAGTTAATACTCCTTGCATGGCATAGATAATACATTTTTAAGTATATGGAATTTAAGGAATTATTTGGATTAGAAACAGACATTAGAACCAATGTTACCTCTAATTGTTGAAACATGGAAGCAGAATTCTGCTGAGCAGAAATATGGGCATTCATTGGTTGACAGTTTTCTTCAGGTGAGTGTGGTTATGCAAATTAGCCGGTATGGGTTTGTATTGGACAGCATTATATGTCACATCATACTGTACCTATCAATGACTGCATTCTCCTATGCAGCAAATGACAACAGAACGAATTACTGTCAGTTTCCTACTGAGCAAATAGGCTATGATCACTAGATATTTGTTCTTCAAATACTGCCCACTTGATAGACATTTGCGTTCAAAGTGTACACATAAAATGCATGTTGAAGAAATGGCACAGTCACATTTTTATTTTGAGTTGCATGCATCTTAAGATATGTGCAACTCAAAATAGTGGATTGAGTCTTATAAGGAACGTATCTGCCGATTTTGTGCGTATTGTCCGCAAAATCACAGAACCGGACCATATGCAACAGAACGCAGCAACGTCCAAGTCATCTTTGAGCCCGAGATTTACTTTAGCCTACGATTTTGTTGATGGAAAGGGGTGGGGATGGGCGGATGCACGGAAGCAATGTGCAGTATTGGCTTTCACATGCAGTCGCGTCCAAATCACACTCTGAGGCACACAGAAGTACACTGGTTTGCTGCCGTATCTCTTGCTTCAGCTAGAGGGCTAGTCCTAGTTATGTCAGTCATGAGTCCTAGTTATGCCAGTCATATATGCCTGCTATAACATGTGTTTGCAATCAGGAACAACTGTAAAAATGTCTGTTATGTACCGTAGACATGAAGCATACCCTAACAAATATTTTTTAAAAAATCCATTTATGATCATAAATGACTGTGATATTGACATGTAACATTAACTGAATATATATTTATTTTTGTATGAGTTATTTTGAGATCTTTCACATAGGTACTGTACGTATCCTGCTGTGTCTGGTCTAGTAGAGCAGAGGAAACCTACACTCGTAGTCATCACCGCACGTATCTTGACATCTGTTTCTTGTTTATTTGGGGAGCATACAGAGCCGAATTCCGTGAAGCTTAAAACAATCGCAAGCTGCGCTCAGTGTTCGTGCTTTTGATTTATTTTTTCTGTTTATTATTTTTACACAGCAAAGGTCCGTTCTGGCGATTACCAGCACCTTTGCTCTAGGGGTTGACACCCATCAGAGATATGCCTCCTGATATGCGTATATGCGTATGCTTTTGAGACAAAAGGAGTCACAGTTACTCACTGTACTCGGCCTACACTATCATGTGTCCTGATCATTGTGCCTTTAGGCGTTCTTATTAGCTCATCTTAAACTTCCCATGCAAACACCAGTTGAAGGAATCCCCAATACATCACTAGGTATCCCAATGCCACCAATGTGGCAGAAGATACAAGAGATTCTGCAATGGAATTTTTCCATTCTTGAGAACAGATAGAAACATATTGCTCTATTTAGTCTGCTTATTCAGTAATTTATGCTATTATTTGGGGCAGAGGGATCGCTTTTATGTGTGTGTGCCTTTATTTTTTATGGTGTAGATGATGGTGGATTTGAGGTTTTTAGTTATGTTCTCATAGTAGCCTTATGTTTTTCTCAGTTGTCTGATAACTAGAGATGTTCACTGACCCCCTGTTTTGATTTTGGTGTTGGTTTTAGATCTGGATTAACTTTGTGTTTTGGTTTTGGATTCCGATTTTTTTCCCTAAAATCCCTATTTTTTTTTTCTAAAATCACATAATTTGGCTCTTTTTTTGTTTCTACATTATTATTAACCTCAATAACATTAATTTCCAGTCAATTTTTGTGAAATGACAGGAACACTGCTACCCCTATTTCTGTGTGAGCAATAACGCTGGATCTGCTGGGGAGGGAGATACTTATGGAATCCAAAACCCGCGAGATCCAACAATGCAACAATGACGTTTTGCCTCGTTTCAGACCCGAGGTCACGCAAAAGTACCAAGCTGGCTCGCGAGCCTACTCGGATCCCCTAAGTTCGGGTGGGTTCAGTTTTCAGAAAACCGAGCCTGAGCATCTCTACTGATAACTGAATCAAATGGTTCCCAAGTGTATTACTAGAACCAGAGGTTGTCACTGGAAGAATGCCCTGAGACATTTCAATGACATTTTCTTAAGGACATATATCTTAGACCTGTCAGGGGTTGACCACACCCAAGTAGGCTGTAGATATACACGGCCAGTAACACCTCCTATATCAATACATGTTTGGTCAGCTTTAGAAAATATGAATCCCTTAACTACTTAACCACTTGCCAAGCACCTGCTCTATTTCTTTGCTTTTTGGTAAAAATAGAAAGGCGTTGAGTGTTAATGGTGGGCCATGCATGCCTATGTGTCCTGCCATTAATGAACACGTTGCAGCCCACAAGTTCAGGAAGTAGACATGAACAAATTGTTTTTTTCCTGTCAATGTGAATGACGTGTTCAAAATGGAGGAGCCATTGGCAATTCTGGGTTTGGTGCTGGGTAGTTGCTAGGAACCCACATGATATCACTTAAATGTCACTGGGATTCCTTTAGATGTTGGGTTTCCTTTATAGGTGTCCATATCGGATCTCCCCTGACAACAACACCAGATAACACTACAACTAATGATGTCAATCTGGGTATAAACTATACAAAATTTATCCCGATGATATTCTTAACGATTTTACAAGCACCTGGTAGAAAAAAGTCCCGATCAGCATGCCGATTCATGTGTTCACACTAAATACATTTTACATGATTTACCTTCAGATCTGTGCTCTTCATCTGTCATAACCACTGGCTGAAAAGATCATGACTCCATGGAGATCTATGGACACTGCTGGTCATGAGTGCATACACACTCCATCGTTTACAGAGATTTTTAGTTCAGATTAAAAATCAAATGAAACAATACATTGTTTATCGTGTGATTGGCCTGATAATTAGCTGAAAACCCGGTAGTGTGTACCCAGCCTTAGTCTGCAGAGGAGATCCATCAACCTCTACACTCGCTCGAAAGCTCCTCTGAAATGGAAAAAAAAATGGTATCTCTATTCTTGGAGGAACAAGCTAATTACACTTTAAGAATTATATTTGTAAAAGCACCAACTGTGTAAAAGCAATCCTTTGTTAAATTTTCCCTATATTATGTTATTTAAATGTATAATTATTTAATTACTAGAATATATTTTTGTGTTATGACTCAAACCTGCTGCTTAACATTCTTTCTAGATCTTCATTGGTCCTTCCTATTCTATTTTCAAATCATCGTTTACCAGCTGATAAACTCATGGGTTTAAGAGTACAGATGTTATATTTCCCCTTGGTCTACTTCATATAAAAAATATGTATTCCCCTCCCCCCCCCCCCCCCCCCCGAATTACATCACCAGAGGGACTTTACTTCCAATAGTGCAGACATCAAGTCTTGTTACATAAATAAGAAACCTTCTTTGAAGATTTTTGAAAGCTACTATATACAATAATTTGTCACTGAATATCGACTAATAACATACATTTGCCTTTCAAGTGAGCCAAAAATGATGCAATCAACCAATTCACATTAATTACACTTGTATAATTTATAAAGTAGCTGGGAATAGTGTAATCTATTTAGATACACAGTCTGACACTGCTAAATCGAATGATTTAAAGAAACCACAGTTTGCATCCATAATTAAATGTAAATGATAATTTTTAGGCTACTCTACAGTCATTTCTATAGCCATATATTTATTCATACGTGTGCTTGGTTTAGAAATTTATAGCACTGAACAACTAGCAAGCTCTTTGTTTCTTACAATAAAAAAAGCCAGGTACCGCATATGAAATTTAATTGCTGTTACTAAATGAACGATACAGTATATTATGCTGGTCTTAAACTAATAAAATAGCAGTGTTACAGTAGCGATACTCATAATAAAATAAATCCAAATAGATAAATGTAACAAACTCTGAAAAGACCAATAATATAACAAGCTGCATTCATGTTCTCTCATTTGTTAAAATTGTTCTGAGTGTTTTAAAAGTGTTTCTCATCGAGGTCAGTTGATCACTAATGTTGTCCAAGTCGTGTATTCAAGCTGTGTTCACTTTCTTGTGACTATAGCTATATAAGTTATATGTTAATGTGACTTAAATAAATTAAAGTTTTAAGACCTACATCTGTTCTTACAATTTAAATTTGTCTCCCCTGTAGTGTGGTTTATCTTTGCTCCTAATGCTAAATGAAGCTCTATAGGAGAATTTACCATCAAGAGGAAATGGAAATTAATACATAAGATGTAAGTTGTACTAATAACATTCATAAATGTATATGTAGAAATGAACAAACTGTGATGGACCTCGCGATGTCTGACCTTTTATGTGAATTTGCAGTGTAGCTGAGGGAAACCTATTGTTCTCTAAATAATCCTCTATATTCTGCAATTTGGGCTAAAAGAGAGTGTCAGGAACTCTGGAAAATAACTGACCACAATGCTTCATATTAATAATGTAATCTGTATATATACATACCACTCAGCCACAACATTAGAACCACTGACAAGTGAAGTGAATAACACTGATTATCCCGTTAAAATGGCACCTGTCAAGGAGTGGGATATATGAGGCAGTGAACAGGTAGTTCTTTAAGTTGATGTGTTGGAAGCAGGAAAAATGGCCACGCGTAAGGATCTGAGCAACTTTGACAAGGGCCAAATTGTGATGGCTAGACGACCGGGTCAGAGCATCTCCAAAACGGCAGGTCTTGTGGGGTGTTCCCTGTGTATAGTGGGTAGTACCTACCAACAGTGATTCAAGGTAGGGCAATAGGTGAACAGGTGACAGGGTAATGGACACCCAAGGCCCATTGACATGCGGGGGGAGCGAAGGGGAGGCTGTTTGGGTCAATCCCACGGAAGAGCTACTGTAGCACAAATGCTGAAAAAGTTAATGTTGGCTATGAAAGTAAGGTGTCAGAACACACAGTGCACCACAGTACGGGGCTGTGTATCCGCAGACTAGTTAGAATGCCCATGCTGATATATATATATATATATATATATATATATATATATGTGTGTGTGTGTATGTGTGTTTGAGTATTATTATTAGTTATTTCATATAGGTGCATGTATGCCATATAATGATAAGCTAGCGTCATTGTGAATGATAATAATGAGTACATCATTATGTTACTGGTTCAAGTGCTATATTAAACAAGGGATTAAGATATTTCCAATCAATTGTCAGCCTTGGTTTTATGACTGTTTTTGGAGAAGCAAATGCACCCACTTTATGGGAGATGCATAGATTAGTGTATCTGCATGGGATGCAGGAGCCTGTAGCGTCTATTGAAGGAGCTGGATCAGGACGTTCTTTGCTGCAGACTAGATGCATTCATGTATCTCACATTAAGTCCTCATGCTAAAATGAGATTTTGTGTTGCAGGATAACACTTTAAAATGTGTTTTAATGGGTGAAAAGTTCCCATTTATAGGGTGTATTCAGGCCAGGACTTGCTTTTAATAGGCGCTCTGGAGGAGACAATAATCAGGAGTGGTCTTATACTCACAATGCATGCCTACGGCACATCCAGTTGCACTTAAAACAAATTTTAAGAGCATGAATATCAAAGTAATAATAAACTTGGTTATACAAATGTGAAACATGAATTAAAGACATCCTTGAACTCCCTTTACTGTTGTGCTTAATTTAAATAAGTTAATTATGTTTATTAAATAAGACAAATAATTTTGTTACATTCTGTAAGCAGATATATTGTATGCCATTGACTATTCCTTGGTACTATTTTGATGTTTGTTTGAATTTAGACATAACACTCTAAGTTGAATAAATTTGTGTACTACTACTATTACTACTACAACTACTACTACTAATAATAATAATAATACCAATGTTACAAAACTTATAAGAACTGATACACTTTTTAACACAATTTAGTCATCTAAATTGTCTTCTACACCAATGGGTATAGGATGGCAGACGAGTCATCTAATTTGACAATACTGACATGTACAAAGCCCACATCGTCTTGCTCTGTATATTTCCTCAGTGTAACAATATGGAAGAGATTTAAATTTGATTAAAGTGTATTAGAATTGTGTATTTTCTTTTCAAATTTCTTTTGAAGCACATATGAGAGTAATAAGACAAGTGATTTTATTAGGTGAGTAATTTGATTACTTAGCAAATGTCATAGGTGCCTACTAATAATTGGAGAATGCTTGTAGTACATTTCTATGAAAATTGCTGATTGAAACTCAATAGTATCTAGGAGAATTGTTTGTTTTAAAGACCTTAATTTTATTGCTTTTTGTAAAGGAATCAGATTCTCTAGTTAGTAAAATTAGATATAATAAAGGTGTTTGTTGGGCACTGAAACCTCCGTCAGGCAAGTATAGCTGCTTTATTACTGCTTTCCATAAATTGAAATAAATTCTGCCAATTTTTGGAAAGTTGCGGAGGTGGTAGTGCTTAATTGGTATTATTACTAAAACCAGGGTGGGCAATTTTTTTTTACTATCTATCAATCTATCTATCTATCTATCTATCTATCTACTATCTACTAATCTAATATCTCTATCTATCTACTAATCTATCTATCTATCTATCTATCTATCTATCTATCTATCTATCTATCTATCTATCTCCTATCTACTAATCTAATATCTCTATCTATCTACTAATCTATCTATCTATCTATCTATCTATCTATCTATCTATCTATCTATCTATCTCCCATCTACTAATCTAATATCTATCTATCTATCTATCTATCTATCGATCTATCTATCTATCTATCTAATATCTATCTATCTATCTATCTATCTATCTATCTATCTATCTCATGTCTATCTATCTCATATCTATCTATCTATCTATCTATTTAATATCTATCTATCTATCTATCTCATATCTATATATCTATCTATCTGTCTGTCTGTCTGTCTGTCTATCTATCTATCTATCTGTCTATCTATCTGTCTGTCTGTCTGTCTGTCTATCTATCTGTCTGTCTATCTATCTAACTATCTATCTATATGTCTGTCTATCTATCGTCCCTGACACACTTTGCAGCAGAGATTTGACAGAAATCTTCGCTCATTTTTCCTCACACCGCAAAATGAGAGATTTCTACCGTGAGTGTCGGCAATGTCCGCGGCACAATGTCTGTGCGCCACTTCACCGGCAATTAAATCCCCCCCTATGTGTTTAAATACATGGAGACTAGGAATAGATTCTTTTGTGGAGAAAGCTATTTATCACGAGGGCATACAGGAACCTCTTGAGAGCCGCCTGTTGTCCACTACTGATCTATTAGAATAAATGTTCCAGTTGGATAAAGTTTAGTGTTCTGAGTTCTGCACTGAACTTTCAGAGCAGTTTCATGTTTTGTGTAATGGAGAAGGCTTTCAAGGATAAACTCTGCCTTTCTCAGAAACAAAAACAAAACACGAGCTGATTACACTTAGACCAGATAACAAGATTTACTGGCCTTTGATACTTTGCACAAGTAATAATTTGCCAAAAACATGATAATAACAACCGAAAAATGCTTTTGAATAACATATTTTCTGATGTAATCCAACATGTGTGGCTGCTTTGCCTTACCCCAAAGTTTACAGTTCAGTTTATTAACTTTTCTCCCCTCGTCTTCTCATATTGAATATTTGTGCCTGAGCTGCTTTGCAACTTGCAAAGTTATAAAGTCTATATTACAAAAAAAAGATACACATAATAAAATAATCTAGACAATAATGGTCTGGAACATTGGAACGGGAGGGGGGGTCAGCGGCAGTAATGCAGAATGTATTTTTTGTATATACCTTTGTTGCTTGTCCTGACTTCAGTTTCTTGTACTGTAGTGTCTGTTTTTCATGTTTGGTCCTTTTTACCAGAGCTGCCTAGGAAGGGCACAAAGCTAAAGGGGGTTGCAGGATAATATTTTAGGCTCATTTGGTTACTTTTGACAGCTGGGGGGTTGTAGATGTATGTTATGTGTGGTTGGCGGAAGTGACATCACTGCCATCCATTTGCTGTTCAGGAAGTGCTGACTGACAGGAAATACCTGGCAGACATCTTCAGTTCTCAGTATAGACCACACAGTAAAGACATGTTCTCACAGTTCTCCGGCCTCTTCTTGATGTGAACTCAGACAGTTCTACAGGGGTGTCAGTTTTCCTTCTTGCCCCAGGCGCGAAAATTTCTAGTTATGGCCCTGCCCCTTACCATGTGTTTTCTTGATTGCTGTACAATGCCACTACGCATGTCTCTTTCCGCTTCTGTTTTTTTTGTATCCCACAAACTATCTACCCTACAATGTGAAAATAAAAATCATAATTTGATAAAAATACCTAAAAAGGTCATTTGAATTTGTGTCAGGTGCCATAACTCCTTGCTACAGCCCTGCTGAGGGCCATACCTATCATAGAGAAACATACCTGGGATGAATCAATGATTACATACACTCTGTACCTGAGTATACCTAATGGCTATTAATGCACTCTGTGTGAGTTCCCATAGCATTACTCACACTCATCTGTGCTACTTATGTGTATAACCTCATCTATTTGTTACTTGTTTCTGTACCCGGCGTTATGAAATCTGTGGCGTCTTATAAATAAATTACTAATAATAATAATTTTCCAAACAAATATTTTCCAAATTTCTTGGACTGTAAGCAATTCCTTATGGTAAATATGATACAATATGATTCAGAACTTAATCTTATTCATATTTACGAACATTGGACTACAACCACCATATTTTTGTAATGTTTATCAAGCCAAGCATGATACTTATCTTGCATCACTCTGGAATTAGAAAAGAAGATACTGAATAATGCACTGAATCCTGAAACTTCATGACTGAGACACTGACTTGCAGTTTTCTAGGTAACTAACGCTTTGCACAATTCTAAGCATTCCATGCATTTGTTCTTTTTGATAAATTTAGTTGTCATGGCGGCAGTTCAGTTAAACCTTGTCGTAGGAAACTGCATTACACACATAGGGGCTGATAGAGTTGTTTGCAAAATGGCAATTAATTGCTCTTAAAAAATGGCACAGAAAAATAGCTTACTTCCAACCATAGTCTGAAAGAGCCGCATTTGCGTGAACGCACCTTCCCTGTACTCGGCATGAATTTACAAGCCTCTTGCCTCCATTCCCGCCTCTCCAGGCATAAGTGAGCCAGAATCTAGCAAGTCTGAACATAAACATGCTACATATGTACAGTACACTACTAAACATACAAGCTAACTATAGCAGAACAGCCCCAGACAAGTCATGGCTCTGCTCATTATAACCGAAATCTCATTGGTCATACATTTTTTGTGCGAACATTGCATGGTAGATGAGTAAAAAGTAAAAAAAAAAAAGGTAAAATGTACAAATCAAAAAACAAACAGACAAACTGCTACCGGTCTCAGAGCTTTAATGTCTTGTTATGATCGAGACAATAGTAATTGTGAATCCAGTTTGTTCTCAGTAAGTCTTTGACCTTGACTGCTTCTTTCATTAGAACATTTAACCTATAGTCTTGATTTCCATTTGCTGAATGATGCCTATTGCAGGGTTTAATGCTCTGCTGGGTCACCTTTCATTTCAGCTGTCCCATATGCTGCCCCAATGGGAAATGTCATTCACGGCTAAAGTTAACAGTTACAATTGTACTTCCAGCGACAAGTGAATTATTTGTTTTCCTGACCCAACTGCCTGTTTATATTTCCGTTCGCTGTAATCAACATTCATAAAATACCTTTTCTCATACTTAACATTGTGAAGCATATAGAGTGTTCAAAGTTTAAAAACTAAGAACAAGGACGGGATTGAGTTTCCTCTTAGGTAAATACTTCCAGACACGTTATCTGCTAAATCATTACACCGTTACTCCATTTGTTACTGTACCACGAAACACAATCCTTTCATTATGTTCTACATAAAAAGCTGTTTCTGTAGCATCTTGTCATCATTCAGTGAGCCGGGCTTTGAAGCTGGTTCAGATTCAGTACTCAGCACATAACAGCAGAGGCTCAATTGCTCAACATGGTATTATGTACCCAGATGGGGTTAATTGCTGGATAAAAGAATGGCCTCTTTTCAATTTACCTTTTACAATCTCACTCACCCTGGATACAGAAGACAGGAGAGTTAATGATAAATATCAAACTTTCTAATCAGAATAGAGCCCATAGTCGGATTTGAAATCTTAAACTTAATCCAAAACCAGGAAGTGCAGCGTATTTGATGCTGAAAGAGTTTGTAATTACAGCATTCACCAGGGTGCGATGAAGCCAATTAAAAAGAATTAGACAAGGTACAGTAATCATTTATCTTAAAGGACAATAATGTGCATATAGTGATAGACTATAATGTAACTATTATTACCTGAAAGATCCATTGCTGTGCTATATTAGCACATGCTGTTGCCAGATCAATGGGGGAATGAAGTTTTACTGGCACATGAAGATGTTGTCGTTTTCTATAGGGAACCTTTCATAATTTGGTTGAATGCACTTATATATGTATACGTTTATTCACATAGTGAATATTGGTGACACATTGTTTTATAAAATTTCCAAAGAACAGCAAAGGGAGCAATATAAAATGTATAGGAGACAATAACAAGTGCAATTATTAGAAAACTTGTGTTACTTGCCCTGAGACATTTATTATCTTACCAAGTAGGAAACCAATAGGAACAATAGGTAATTTAGTGCATATATTAATGTAGACAGGGCCTGATCAACCACTAGGCTGACCAGGCTGCTGCCTGGGGCGCTGGGTCCCGGGGGGCGCTGCACTGTGGGTATTTTTTTTTTTTTAAATTTTTTTTTTTTTTTTTTAATTTTTTTTTTTTTCTCTTCATTCATTTTTTTTTCGGGGTGGGGGAGGGGGGGTCGCCGCTGGGGATCGCCGCAGGGGGGTGGAGGGCTCGACGATCAAAAGCATTGGTGGTCAGTGGTTAGCAACACACAGCCAATCGCCAGGCTGCCTGTTGCTGTGCAGCAGACAGGAAGCAGGACGTCTTCACTTCCTATCTGCTGATCTGAGGAGAGGAGCGACGCTGGCACAACTACAGGTAAGTGAAGGGGGGAACTGCCCTGCATATCTATAGGGAGGGGGGGGGAACTGCCCTGCATATCTATAGGGAGGGGGGGAACTGCCCTGCATATCTATAGGGAGAGGGGGAACTGCCCTGCATATCTATAGGGAGGGGGGGGGAACTGCCCTGCATATCTATAGGGAGGGGGGGGTAACTGCCCTGCATATCTATAGGGAGGGGGGAAACTGCCCTGCATATCTATAAGGAGGGGGGGAACTGCGCTGCATATCTATAGGGAGGGGGAGAACTGCCCTGCATATCTATAGGGAGGGGGAACTGCCCTGCATATCTATAGGAAGGGGGGGGAACTACCCTGCATATCTATAGGAAGGGGGGGGAACTACCCTGCATATCTATAGGGAGGGGGGGAACTACCCTGCATATCTATAGGGAGGGGGGGGGGACTACCCTGCATATCTATAGGGAGGGAGAGGGGGGACTGTCATGCATATGTATAGGGAGGGAGAGGGGGACTGTCATACAAATCTATAGGGTGGGAGGGGGGGGCTGCCATGAAAATCTATAGGGAGGTAGAGAGGTTGATATGTATGAAGGAGGGCAGAGGAGGGGGGCTGATATATGTGACTGGGGGAGTTTTGATGTGACGGGGGGGGATAGCTAGCTAGCAGAGTGGAGGTAAGGAAAATAGCTGCAAGGGGGATGGATGCAGGGTGGGAGGTAAAGAAAATGGCTGCAGCAGGGGTTAAGGAAAATGGCTGTGCGGGGGGGGGTTGTGGTTAAGGAAAATGGCTGCAGGGGGTATTTAAAAAATAGAGCAGCTTTGGGGGGCAGAATCTCATGATTGTGTGGTGGTCACATGGGTGGTCTCAGCAATCACTAGAATACTAAATATTAGTGAGATGGGGCTGGTAGAGGTTTGTATTTGATTGACAACAAATATTCAGATATTGCTTATATATGCCTGTCCAATGGGGTACTTTTAGCTGGCCATAATGGAGTGTTTTGTTTTAACTAAAGGGCCTAATCATTCAGGGTTTGCATTATAATACATTTTTGCATTTTCAAAAAAGGACGCCAACTTTCCAGAAGCCAGCGAGAGGATAACAAAGTTGCAAGAGAGAAGAGCAAGGACAGGTAAGAGACAATGGCACAATCTGTCTAAATTTGAATGCTGGAGAATACACCTGAACATTCATATTCTGGAGCGTTCCTATACACCTATATATTCGGAGGAGGGGGGGGGGGGGGCGCTACGGCCGTATTAGCCTAGGACGGCCAGAACCCTTAATCAGGCCCTGAATGTAGACAACAGGGGTTTAAGTGTCTATCAAATTGTGGTAGCTGCAAATTTTGCAAGACACTTTCATATATTTTTCATAAATATAAACATAAGTTTAGCAAAGTTGGTGATAATTTTTATCTTTTGATTTGGGACCAGGTTACGTTTTTAAATTTCATTAGTACCTGATCATTCTTCTGTTTAGCGATTCTGGTTCCCTTGATTCCTGACATTGGGCCTGAAATAAGGATCCTCTTCATTTAAGATCCTTAATGAATCAGGCCCATTGACTTTAGCTACCTTGACCATCTTTCTTCAAATTTCTGCTTCATGTAGATCTCCTGTTACTGACCCGGCTTGCTCACTACGCTCTCTTCAGCTACCTCACTAGCAACTGTCTTTGAGGGCCACGACCTGCACATCCCACACAACTAATCCCAACCTTTCTTGCGGGGGTCCCTAGTGAACACCTTGAGCGTTTTAGACTTTGCGCCTCTTTGCCCAGAAGCGTTAACTGCTAGCAGAAGTACGTCTACCTTTCCAGTCTCATTGTGACATAAACTCAATAGAGTATACATGTTTTGACAGAGAATTATTCAGTATATCAATATTAATCCAGGATCCCTCACTTCATGTAGTGAATTGAATCAAGCCATTGGCCCATTTGTTTCAATTTAATCATTCACACATGGTAATATATACTGCTAAAGTCTTGGGTAACAATAGATTATATTTCCAAATAAAAAATGACAAAACAATTATCACAACATAAATAGTGATGACATTTCTCTCATTTCTTTCATGTAATGGAGCTATGTCAGCTTTATATTGCAATATTTGTCTATGTATAATAGTCATTTTTCTATTTTTCCCATTTTTCCCCTGGTATACCTAGTATGTGAGTGTTTAGCCTAACATGACATCACTCAGATGGTATGCTGAATGTGCTTGTGGGCTCATGAACAGAAAATTAACTCATACGCAGGTACGTTAAGTCTGTCTATGAGGTTTAGTTCATGCAAAGACATTTGTCAAATTAAATGCTGATATTAAATATTCTGTTTACATATTGAATTCTGCTACACTAGACTGATTTTTGCAGTTTTATACTATTAAAAGACAGATAGAAAACATTTAAAGGTGTTTCATTTAGTTAAAACAAGTTAACATTTTCTGTACTATTGAGATCACATATTTATTCTACTATCAAGAGACAGGTTATTTAATGATGATATTTGTTACATTAAGAAGCTCCTACTGCTAACACACTCCAGGGGGTAAATGTATCATCCTCCGGTTTTTTCATCTCGCGGGAAATGGGCGACTTTGCAGCTAAAATTTAAAGTGGCGCTGGCATGTAAAGGCAAACAATAGATGTAACAAATATCTATTAATTTACTTGTGACAATTCACATTATTATGAGCAGTAAATTCCAAGTAATAAAATTCCTGTTGTGTTCATCATCTCCTCAATGCTGGTTTCTGAAACTAGTTGTCTACGTCTAACCCCTCCAACAGGTCCATTTCTGTAGATTACACTATGTGTTGCAGAAAGGAAGTATTGGCACCGCGGTTGAGACCATAATGAGGCCCCCACCCTGTCACCACATTTCCCCTCCACCCTAATACTCTTCTTCCTCCAGAAATTCTCAATATTTTCTATTTTAATGACTATATTCCACTCCTTACTGTTAGAGAGGATATGCACCTGAACTTTAATGTTGTACTTATTGGAACCAAACTTATTCAAATCAATTGTTAATTATTTTCCTTAAAGAAATCATTTTACTTTTAGAGTGAATACCATTTTTAATGACAACCTGCTGAAAGTGTTGTTTAACATAAGTTGTGTTACATTTCCTGAACTGTCTCATTGAATAAACAGGACAGAAATGTCTTTGTATGGAATCTTTTCAATTCGCTTACTTTGGGATGCTGTATTAGAAGTGGCTTGGTTTGATTCAATAGAGCGAGACATTACAGAGAGGGATGCCTTAGGCTGAGCGCACACACTACATTGTTTTCAGCCGAGTATTGGGTCAATCAAACGATAATCGACCATTCGACCTGATATTGCATTAGTGTGTACTCTCCAGCGATGAATGAGGGCTGTTCCAAAGCACAGATCATCGTTTGATTTGATTCAGTAGAACTATAAATCTCTCTTAGCTATGGAACGACGTCCTTTCAATTCTGCAGTGTGTATGCACTCACCATCAGGATCTCCAGAGTCATAATCTGTTCAGCCGATGGTTATGACAGATGAAGAGCACAGATCTGAAGGTAAATATTTTAAAACTTGTATATTGTGTACGCATGAATCGCCATGCTGATCGGGACTTTTTTTCATTCGTTAGTACAATCATTGTAGATAACACATCGGTCGGAAAATTCTGTAGTGTGTAGTATTCTAAAAAACAAGATTAAGGCATTTTCATTTTCAATTGTTTATTTTATAAGTAGGCCAGTGTTTGCATGATTTACCCCTGGCTGCATGCTTTCTATATTAAATAAATATAAATGATTTCAGTATGTTTAAATATAATGTGTGAATAATGAATAAATATATAAAATAAAGAAAAAGGCGGAGCGGGACTCTATCCTACAGCTCTACATTCTAGGCCTATATAACCTTTTCGGGACTGAATAGGAGAGAGCATCATCATCAAATACTACAGTGTTTAACTTTGTATATTATTATACAGTGGTATAGCAACAGTGCCAACGTCATTTTTTAGAAGTACCCGCTGCTAGCGCCAGCCACTTGGCAAGAGGTTCTCGGAGTTTGGAGGAGATGGGGGGTGGCGAGGGCCTTCCTATCCAGTGTTTCCACTTACAGGTTTTTTTTCAGTTTTTTTCTCAGGTTTTCAGGAAAAAAAACAGGTCAAGACCAGGAAATCTGGAATTTAAAAGAGGAAAAATGGCTCATATAAGTAGAGCGCTCAAAGAGCAGCACATTGATGATAGGATTACAACCCCTGCCCCCACAAACTCCAAGAATCACTGGGCTAATGCAGCAGTTGGCAGCGGACTGACAGAAAGTAAGAAATGACCAGTCCCCCTCCTCCAGGTGCCTGGTCATCACCCTGCTTGCCCCCCTTCCCCATGGTCCTGGCTATATGTATTAGAGCACTGAGACCTGCACCTGACTTGTAATAGTATAGGACAGGATACTTCACAATACCAGATGCAGAGCAGAACAAGTTCCACACAGTTGCTGAAGGCAGGATGGAGCATTGTCTCAAAGCTTACAGAAAAACACATATTGCCACAAAAAGGGACAGGATCTATGATATCAGCCTTAGAAAAACACTGACCTTCTAATCAATCATCCAAATATAACTTTGCACAGTGAGGCAAGCAATAACATTGTGGAGAATGGTTTTATAGAAACTGTGGGAAGATGTTCCAGGAATCAAATATAATATTTCAGCGACTATATCACATAGACTTTGGATTATAAAATTGTCATGAGAAACACATATATTTTTTATATTTAAATTTTATTGACATATATAACAAAATACCATTTATTTTGTAGTTAGAAATTACAAGCCAGAGACTATAGACTATATCCAAAAGAGCCTCAACAGATTGGGGATGAAATAAATAAAAATCAGAGAGGCGTGTGGCAGACATCTACATTTGCATAAATAATATAGTTTAGTCATATTTAGTCTGGTTATTGTAGAACAGTAAAGATAGGTGTAATTGTTAGATCTAGATATATATCCTTTGGTGGTAGAGGTGTAGGAGCAACACATCATTGGTTTTATTTTTGTTATTTTCTAAATAATAATGTAATATATACATATCATCATACATATTTAAGCATGGGCTGAATTATTTCCATGCATCGTTTTTATGAAAATGGGACACGTTGATAGTTGGGATCATGGAATGTTACAGCAAAGAGAGGGGATTTAGGGCACTAACACAAAGTAGGCTAAGGATACAAATATTAAATCTGGGCCTGGTAGTTGTATATTTGTATAATATGAATGTCTAGATTGTATGAACAAGTCAAAGATTAGATACTTTAGACCTGTTATACATCTGCTAAGTGTACCAATTAACAGAATACTTAATTATTTAGACATATTAAACTACTTTGAACAACCCTCCATAATCAAACACAACTCACACCTATAGCATACAGGGTGTCTTCACTTCCGAGAAACTGCCATTACCTGAACCCAAGAGTTACCCCACTTGACACTGGAGGGTTTAGTCTGTCCATACCACTTCAGTAGAGCATTGATGAAGGGTTAAGGGTGGCTTGTGAGTTTTCCTTCTCCACTGCCAGGAAAATACGCATGATTCAGTCCACATGCTAACATGTCAAATCTAAAATGTGGTTGGCTTGATTTAATATTACATTCATGTTATAACATTAAAATAAAATTCTGTACTAGTTAAATATATTTGATTTATGCAGTTTGTATCACATAGATGTATTGTAAAGTCCAGGCCAGTGCTGCCACTAGGAGATCGCTTAGGGTGCAAGGTTAATCCATACCACTGAATGAGTGACATAGTTGGAGGAGCAGCAGCAAGCCACCACTTACATGAGGAGCTGCTGGCTGCTGCTCCCCTATGTCAGGAGGAGCTGGAAGTGTGGAACTGGGCACAGTCTGGTACCACACACCCAGTCTGCCAGGATGTAGAAGATGCCACCCTTCTCTCTCCATAGGGAGAGGGGACACAGGGAGCAACCATTGGCCTTGTGTAAATGTGAATAAATGCAATAATTATCCTTTAAGCTTGTGCATTGGGTCTCATTATGACTGTATTCCTGAGATGAATGATGGAAAAAGACATACTTAGCTCATGAACAGTCATCCCATAGGTATTTGATTAGTATAGAGATAACAGTTGTTAGCATTCTGCAGCACATACTCTAGCTGACTCTAAGGAGAAGAAAAGAATTTGAGAGTTGGTAATCGTGACCAAAACATGCCTAGGGCTGAATCACGACGGATTTTTGAGGTCAACACATTAACACCTGCTTGTTATGTGTTTTGTTTTATACATCTATTTTTAACAGAGTTTCAGCATTTTTCTTCTGGATTTGATGCACCCAATCCATATATTTGGATTCAGCTGTGTACTGAATCGTTCAGCAAAGATTATGTTGAATACCAAACCAAATATTCATTTTGCAAAGTGAGATTACCAAAATGAGATAAAGGGGTGAAAAGAGTACAATTTTGGGAGCGTCCTTTCTTTGCAAAAAACACTGGTATTCTGTGTCAGCTCTGAGAGATTAGGGGTCCTTCCATACTTTTAATTGCCCATATTACGCTCCCAACAAACACACTTTGGTGAAGAAGCACAAAAGCTTCAAACACACAAAAGTGCCACGTGTAATAAAGGCGGTCCTATTCTTAAATTTGCCAGCCCTCCCCTGGTCCAAATGTCCCTTCACTTTTATGATTCATTTAAACAAAGAACGAGGTTGAACTGAGCAGAATTTTTGGAGGAAATATTTAATTTAACGAAATGGGTGGTTCTAGTGTTAGAAGGTTGAATGTATAAATTAGATCCTTTGTGAAATGTGCTCAACATCATTAAACTGGAATTGAGATTTGTTGCCCCAAATCCTAAGGGTTCAGCCTATTAATATTATTTATCTATAGAGAGCCATCAATTACGCAGCGCTGTACAGAGAGAATATGTGTTATTCACATCAGTCCCTGTCCAATTGAAGCTTACAGTCTAAATTCCCTGACACGCACTAGGGTTAATTTGTCAGGAGCCAATCAGCCTATTAGTATATTTTTAGAGTGTGGGAGTAAACCCACACAAACAAGAACATACAAACTCCAGACAGATAAAGTCATGCACGGGAATCAAACTCAATACTCCAGCGCCATGAATAATGAGAATCATTTGCTATCATTTACTCTTTAAATGAATATACCAACATTGCTTCAATCGTAGCTCTCTGCTGATTCTAACCATTTTTTTTAATGACTGTATGATTTTTCCTGTCTCCTTAGCTCCGTATGTGCGTTTACTTATATTAGTCTCAAGAAATCAGCACTTATGCTGTGTATTGATACACGTAGTAGGTAATGTAAGGGCTTAATTCTTGCTATACAATCACTAATACACTCTGTGAATTCTGAAAACACCACATCCCAGCTCTTGTAATTCAAAGTGCATTTTATGTAGAGAAAAAAACACAAAGTTTAAGCTCTGAGTTCCTTATATGTGGATGCACAAAGTAACCATGTACCATTAGCCTCATGAATATAATAGATGAGTTTTCGATAATGAGTTTGAGCCAATCATCCATTTTGGTTCATATCCCAGGAGTAGATTATAGAATATATAGAATATAGAAACATAGGCCTGATTCATTAAGGAGCCTAAATACCGATACACGCAGTATTTTGCATAAAATCGCACTGCGCTTACACAGAACCAAAGCTCTGCCACATCCAGTTCATCTTCCAGTGCACAGAACCCTAACTACAGCCTACGATATCATGAGCGGAACAGGGAGGTGACTGGGCTTATGCACATAGTCAATGTACAGTAACGTACAGCTCGAGAGCACGCAGCAACATCTTAAAGGTTTCGTATCACTTGCACCAACTACAAGTCAGGTGTAAAACATGTGTTTGCAATCAGGAGCAACTTTAAAAATGCATTTTATGTACAGTAGATATTAATGTTTTTGTTTAAAGGTTTTGTCATTAATGCACACTTAGGGCTAGATTTACTAAGCTGCGGGTTTGAAAAAGTGGGGATGTTGCCTATAGCAACCAATCAGATTCTAGCTGTCATTTTGTAGAAAGCACTAAATAAATGAAAGCTAGAATCTGATTGGTTGCTATAGGCAACATCCCCACTTTTTCAAACCCCCAGCTTAGTAAATCTAGCCTTTAGACCCATATTCAGCAAGAACCGTATCTCTAGATCCGCTCCTAGTTGGATATGGACGGGCATTGCACGCCTTAATGTATCAGGCCCATAGAGTTTGACAGTAGAATGGAAACTATAGGTCCATCCAGCCTGATTTTCTTGAATTGTTTTGTGTTTTGGTTTTATTTTGTAATTTGTTTGTTTTTTATAGTTGATATAATTATATTAATCATAACATCAGCCATATATCCAATTCTTAACTTATTTTTCTGTATGAGTTCCCACTGCAACTGCTGGAAGACTATGTCATGGAATTATCACCCTTCTTTATATTACCTTTCATTCTTTCTGTCAACAATTTCAATGTGTTCTAAAATCCGCTTATTCGTAAAAAAAAAACACTGACTCTCTTAACTGTATTAATACGTATGATATATTTGAATGTTTCTATTATATCAACACTGCCCTTTCTTTCCTCTAAGCTGGTCAACTAGTTAGTCTTTTACCCAATCATATGACTTTCTCTACGATCCAGGTCCTATACATTTCATACTCCTAGTTCCTAGAAAATGTTGTCTCTTTTTAACTTGTCCATTTAATTCCTGCTGATTCTTTTCACCTTTTTGTCTGATACTTTTTTAATCAATGTCTGATTTGCAAACATAGGGGGGAATTCAATTCCCCCCGAGTACCGCCGCGCTAAAGCTATTACCGGTAATAGTGCGCGCAATTACCGATATTACGGTAGTGCTAACGCCGGCTTTTTGCTCGCAGCTCCCTGAGCCGGCTTAATATTACCGTAATAACGGTAATATCTATAACGCGACGGTACTTCGGGGAGAATTGAATTCCCCCCATAGGACAGGCAATTTAAGGAATCCATATCAATAGTGTACCTAGTTCAATTAATCTAGAAGGATGATTATTTTGAAAAAAACTTAACTCCCCCGCCCCCTCCCCCCCCCCACAGATACAGTCATTTTTTGCTGTTTCTATCATTTCTGGAAAAGGCCTCACCATTGTAGGGGAAAGAGGGCTCTAAAACCCTTCCCGCCAGAATAACCTGATATCAGTTACAGAAAAATTGCTGACTGAAGTCCCCAGTAAGTGTTAGAAAAGAGATAAATCCGTGAGCTATTAAGCTGCTGCTGAGATGCTTCAAAAGAATATTTGAGAAAGTGCATTGTTTCTTTTTTATTAATATGTTTAAACACTTGTAATAACAACTAGATTGTTTTAACCTTGCAAAACGTGCCAATATACTGTCATTGTCAATTTTACTTAAACATACAAAACATACAATAGAACCTTTCTTGCGCGGAGCTCAAGCCGAAATGTTCAAGCTTTATTCGTCAGAAGATTGCCATTAAAATGAACGATTATATTTCAAAGCAAAATTCTGGCAAATAATAGTGAATTAACAAGAGCTTTCAATCTTGACTTATACATCTCAGTGACAATATAATGTGGCAAAGTGGTAGAAATTCAGGACATTGTATTTGCTAGAGAGTTATAATAAGTTATAGACATAGTATTCATTGTCAGAATTAAGAATAATGAACTAGAGCTCAAATACGAAACATATGTCTCATAAAAGACCTGCATATGTCTCGCTATTTTCAGTGCAAAGAGTAATAACTTATCCTATCACAAAGACAATAAAATGTTTTTTTTAAAAAAATCCTTTACTATATAATTTGATTTAGAGAGCTTGATATTAATATATTTATTTTTATGTTTGCAATTCATTCGTATTTCATTTAATATTTTTTTATTACAATCTTAAAATTAAAAGCACATGGATTTTATTAACGGCTTATAGTTTTATCATTAATGCACCATTTTAAATATGTCAAAGCAGAGAGGTGTTTTTTCCACTAACCTTTTTGTGCAACATTGTTGGTTAAAACAGGGAAAAGAATTGTTTTGCTCTTGGAGAAGAACCAGCTATTTTTTATTATTATATTTGTCCCTCTGGAAACACAGAATCTGAGAATAGTGATTGCATGAAGTAGAATTACATGAATAAAAGTAAGGATGAATGAGTGACAGGCATCTGTCTAGTGCTGCTAATCACTTTTGCTTATTGGGTTTCTATGGGAGATGGGGCAAACATTCAAATTATCTCTTACATTCCTCAATCCTTAACTTCAAAATTATAAGGTCATTTTATATCGTAGTAATAATTTTTGCCATGGAATGTTTTTTTGTAGCTGTTTACCCATGACAATAAAATTTAGAGCAACATTTATCTCAAATTCATATTTTACCCACTTATATAGAACAATTTTCTAAACTGTGTAGCAGGCTGTTAATTTGATTAAGATTGATCGATATAAAATGAACTCTTTTGAAATAAATTGTGCTCTATCTATATTTGTGAAAAAGGAAGTGTTCAGCGGGCACTTGAGTTGAGTCATGTGTGTGGTCGTACCTCATTAATGTACCTCCAGCAAAGATCAAACAATGGTGATTGCAACAATTCCACATTCTCATTATCATAACATTTGTGGCCAGAAGTTTTCAGAACTACATAATATAAATGTTCTTTTAATATTCCAGAAGGGCGTTTTTCAGCTTTATTCAACAGAAAAGGCACAGTATATTGAATTTTCGGAATGATAATGTAAATCCATATGGAATTGGCATATGCTACAGGTGAATAGGAATGTGGATCTGTTCAGACTTTCAACTACACAAGCCAAATTCCAGTAGATTACAATAATGTTTATAATGAACTTGCAATGAACTGGTATATTTGTAGCCTTTGATATTGTGTGTATGTGATTGTTCATTTTTAGACCAGATGTAGTCAATGATGTAGCAATGTGTTTATATCTTTGTGAATAACTATAACAACTTTAACCTAATTCCTGATAGAATGTCAAAACATTTTGTGTTCTCATTCCTTTATATTATGAAATATCTCTTTGAAAATATAATATAATGGCTAAGAGTTTTATATCTTAATATATTTACATTCACAGTAATGTACAAAGAACTTAAAAAATCCTTCTGTTGTGATCACTTTGATGACATTTCGTTTTGGGCTAGAATGGTGTTATATGTGATGTTTTATTGTCAAGAACTTATGAATTTGAATTCTTCATAGTTACCCTAAATCATCAGAAAAAAAAACCTGATAAGAGTAATTAAAAGTAAAGCCTAACAAACTAGGGCCAAGCTTGTGACCCCAGTCAAGAATCATGCGTCAGGGTTCATTTTTGGAACACCTGATCTGCGTGCTTGGTGTGCTGGCTGAAGCTAGGTACACACTACACAATTTTCCACCAACTTTTTATGCCGATCGATTTTACATGCGATCGATGTTCCGATTGCTCGGTCCATGGACTGCATACACACTAGCCTTGTTTAGGACGATAAAGGGAAGAGCGGACGTCCCTTTAGCAACTTTTTACAGCCATGTTGTCATGAGCAATGACTGTAATTTCGTACTCACTGTTGTGGATCGGTCAGAAGTTTATACACACTACACAACGGAAACGAGATTGGAACGAAAATATTAAACGGTACGACCAACCAAATGAGGCGACAATCGTCCATTTGGGCAGACTTTCGACCATCGTGTCACTGCACACACTGACCCGACTTTTGAACAAACGGTCGTATGTCGGCTGATTTAGCCGATTATTGGACGAAAACCGTGTAGTGTGTACCTAGCTTGAGAGACTAAATCTCATAAAGGACTGTGCTTTTGTGTGACTATGGTTCCACACATAGACAAGTATGTGGCTATCTGCCAATCTGCCAAATTTATCAAAGTGCCTAAAAAAACAATTCATATGCATGGTCCACTCAGAACAGGCTTTGGGTTAGTGGGTGCTTCAGGGGGAAGGGGATGCCCCGGTATTGCTACGCCACTAATAAGAGTCCCAAAAACTTAAAGACTTACATATATATATCATCCAGAAAAGTTCATATTGAGATAGAGGCAGATAGCAGACATTGTATAAGGCTGAGTGGTACAAAAGTCCTACAAGCTTACTAATGGTCTCATACATAAACCAAAGATCTTTATCAAAATATGTTTTAGGGTGTATTATAGCTCCATGTAAAAAAAGTGTTCATACCAGGAGAACTGTATATCTGTTACGTAGCTTTTGGTTGTCCAGCTCAAGACTCCTGTAGAATTCCAACGCTGTCTCTCACAAGCTCTAGTAGGAGATTTAGATTCAACGGATGTTATATATGAACATGCATCTGGGAGGTTCACCTCCCTTCTTCTTTCTCTGAAATACTATTTAAGTAATGGTTCACTAACATCAATCTTTCCCTAAGAAAATCTTTAATGATGACTCTTAAGGTGATTATACTCAGGCCAGTATTTCAGCTAATGAAACAATATTCTGGCAACATTGCAATACACTGGCAACATTGCAACACGTGTGACCACCACAAAGACTTATATAGAGGTGAGGCTAGTGTATCATTTAAGCAAACAACATAATAGTAACAGACATCTTAGAATTGGTTTGGAAAAGTAGACTACTATATGCACTAGGCTGGTTTGCAATGATCCTGTCAGAGCAACTTGTTTGCCATCCGTCTGACTCCTGAATCTGTATCCCTTGTTCCAGGTCCTCTCTTCAGTGTGATCTCTTTTTGAATTCCTGTGTACCGACTCTGTCCGAACTGAGCATTCCTCTGCCTGGTATTCATTGCATGTGTACCGAAATTGGCTATCCCTGACTCTGCCTTTCTCTGCCGCATTTGTCTTGCTTTGCTCGCACGTGTACCGGATCTTGGCTTGTTTTGACTTCCCGAACGTCTGTTGATTGATATTGTGCCGTTCTCACGTGTACCAATATTTGGCTTGTTTGACTACGCTCAGCTGTGTTCCAGTGCATACCTGCCTGTGCGACATTCTTTTCTCCTGTAGTGCTACATCCTGAGGCCGGCCAGTGGACCACAACATGAGAGTCTTGGAAGCAAAGCCCATTCCGCCTTGCAGCGGTTCTTGGTTGACACCGGGGAGCTCGTTAGACTCCACACCTCTGGTCTGCCAGGGCCAATCAGGGTTAGTTCTGATGTCCTACCAGCATATTGTTACAATGGTATGATGGACTGACATGTATCACAGTAATTTGACAGCAGAATTGTGTACAAGAATCTACATTTTTAAGTGTTAGCTATATTTTAATGACTGTAATAAAGTTGTAGAAAACAGTAACCGTATTACCAGCCAATATATATTTATTTCAAAGCAGAACCATGGTTGTAAGTAAACTATAGATCTCAAAGCTGATTCCCACTCCTACACTTTGTTCTGAACAAAAAAAAGTTCAGGACCACACTTCTAGTATTCTCTCGGAAGAGGACTGTTTTATGCAAACTGCCTTCCTGGGAGAATTCCAGGAGAATCTTGAATATTTATTATACCCAGCTATTTTTGAAATACCTCTGTTTCCACATGTAGGTAAACAAGAAATATAGTGCACTTTGTCCTTCCCCCAATTCCTAATAAAATGACAGCAGCTCACCCTTTTTTTATGCCGCATTAATTTGGGAATTGACTTTTAGTAGAATTGCCTCTGTACCAAATGAGGTGTTTGTGGCAGCATAATTGGATGTCTCTGGCACCACTACCAGAGACACCCAATGGAATCTCTGCAGCAGAAATGACAGTGAACGTCATGGCTGATATCACAGCCTCTGCTCCAGTGAGTGTTATGGACAGGAAGATAACCGTCATGCCAATTGACAGTCACTTTGCTATGACCAGTTCTGTTGTTGAAGCCAAAGTGCCAGGCTAAAAGGGCCATATATCCCTTGTGGATAGCATAGGCAGCTTGGCGTATCTACCAATGTTCAAACCAGCAGCACATATGGTGGTAGTGAGCTGAGTTGCATCTTCACCTACTTGAAGACAACATTCCTAAGTGTTAGGACTTTTACATCCACCACTTCTGACTTATTCAACACCACTAGTCATTCCGGGCAAGTGCCTCCTACATCCCAAAAGCAAACTATTTGGTAGGAAACTAAGAGCCAAAGTGGATCTAAATATTCCGACCACCAAATAATGATCTACTCCACAGTGTGACTATGTACTGTAAGATATGTGAAGCATTGGTGGTAGAAGGGGAACAATAACTTGATTCACTGATTCTCAGATTTTCAGCAATGTTTGCAGCTCCACTATTTGGAATGTTAGGCTGTCACACATCTGCTTCACAACATGTAAGGCCATTCTCTTTCTTTTTCCCACATCAGCCTCTTCCCCTACGTTGTTCTGATATCTATTCACCATTACTACCTATGTGTAGTTGACCCTTCTTGAAATCTCCTTAAAGTTTTGCCTCTTTCTGTTCCATGCTATTGGCTACCATATGTGTAGGTATTGGGACGCTGATCCTAATTTGTATCTGGCCTGCAATACCTCTATGCTACCAGAGGTGCTGCTATTTTAGGTTAGGACTGTGATTCTAATTTGTATCTGGCCTGCAATACCTCTCTGCTACCAGATGTGCTGCTATTTTGACATTGGACATTTCCACCTCACTTGCAGAAGTAAACATCCTCCCCTGATCATCACCTGCCCCTCTTCCAATGCCTTTTATACCCAACCCAAACATTGCTCCTTGTAGTCCATCAATTGTTTGCTGCTTCTGGTCCCTTTTAGTAGTCCTGTTCTTGTGCCTGTTGTTCTTCTGATTATCTGACTTCAGTCTGTTCCATCATTTTACATCTTTGCCTGTGACCCATGACCACGGTTTAATTTGACCTTACTTCTGCTTACTCCCTGGTATCATTGTAGATCCTCCGGCTTCTGACCTCTTGCTTGCCTAACCCTCATTTACCTGACTCTCCTGTGGATCATCTGGTGCCTTCTGTCACCTGACTAAACATGGTAGCCTACATCTGCACTTCCCCATTTGTGCCTGACATCTAGTGCCTCCTTGTGCCTCCTGACAAAGCTGGCATTCAATCTCCTTGTGCCTGTACATCATCTGTATACCTGCACATCAGTCTCTACTAACCTGGTAACCTTAATCTGCACTTCCCCATTTGTGGCTGATATCCAGTGTCTCATCTGGTAACCTGGATCTTCACTTCACTCCAGTGTCTCCTGCGCCAGTAGCTAACCTGGTAATCTAGTCTCCTTATACCTGCGCTCCACCTGGACACCAGTATCTCCTGCTTCAGTTGTTAAACCAGGTAATCCAGTCTCCTAGTACCTGCGCTCCATCTGTTATACCCAGATACTAGCATTACCAAGTCTTTAGTTTCTGTTTGATACAGTGTGCCTTGGTACCATGACCTGATTTTGCCAAATACATTCTGGCTGCTTACTACCTGCTACCCTGAGCTGCTTTCTCTATCAGGCTAGTTCCAAACCATTCTGCATTAACCCCTGCCTTTCTGACTATTTTATTCATTTCCCCTTGTCTATTTAAGGTGGGTTAGTTTTCAGGAGAAACAATTTGAAACTTTTTTTTTCACCTATATCAGATTAATAATTTTGATTCAAAAGTTATACTGAGATCACTATTTTATTTTGTTTTGATTTTCCTACCTACCTCACATTGGAAAAAACAAACCAACCATAGAAGAAATACAACATCAGATCATTCTTACCTAATGTAAGGTGAGTTTTAAAAATTAAATTATAATTTTGTAATAGCGCTATATTAATTTTTGGGGTCCATCTGCGTCGGTTTTTCTGAATTTACTGAAGCCATGTTTTAGAGCTTCCAACATATCCTGACAGCAATATATGGACTGTTCTTTAAATTCTCCTTACTACATTGTCGAAAAGATCCCCCCATCACAAACCTTTTGGTGCTAGTCTTACCATGTTCTAAATATTTTTTACAAAGGTTAGTAAGAATTATAAAAAAAAAAAAATGCATATGGGTAAAAATAAACACGCGTAAAAATAGCCTATTTATTTCCGTATGCTGATTGGGAGCCATCTCAACATGCTTTCTGCACCAATAGCAAATGCACCAGGCTTATGTCAGGCATTTAATAGATACCTGGCCATAAGCACAAGAAACGCTTTAAACATTTACTTTGACAGCGAAAAAAAACATTCACCATTAGGTTTGATTTAAATAAAATATCTTCTATAATAAAGCAGGCATAATCTTTCTTCTCGTCTGCGACTGAAAGTAGAAAACAAATAATTTAAAATATGCCCACAAATTAATATAATATAGGCACGATCAATGAAGATATCATTATCAGTTTCCGAGGTCAATCAGCCAATCAGGAGTGACTATTTAGTGCTCGTACCAGTCTTTGGGCCCAAGCAAGTGTGATTGGACAGCGTTTGTCCGTGCTTTCCATTTCCCCGCCCCTCGAAGTGTAAGAAGACTCATGTACAGTGCAAATTTATATATTTTACTCTAAATACAATCAGTATGAGCACCTATAAGGAAAGCTAAGAAGAAGTTTGCTAAAGGTATTCTACCCGCAACAATTTTCTTTCTTAATTTGCATTTCTGTGTGCAGTAAGGTAAGGGAAAATATTGCCTCGTTTCATGTTCTATATCTTTGAGTAAATACATTGTTGTGGAAGACAGTAAGTTTGCCTACAAATTATTTTTGTGTACAGTATAATTACTAAATAATAAATAAGCATTTTTGTTGTAAGATTTTCCTACCAAATGTTGCATTGAGCAGTTCACCAAACCATTACGGTGTTGGTAATGTTGCACTTATCACCTTGGTCTTACCAAGATTAATGTCCCAATACGCCACTTGAGACATAATTATTTCTTGAATATTTGTTGATTAGTGAACTGAACTAAATAAGTAAATCTTAGGACTTTTTAAACACTTCCTTTCTGGGAAGAAGCATACTGTATACCACACTTAAAAGGGGATTTGACATACCTTAGTATTGGGGTGTAGTTATCTTTTAACTGATTAGCTGCTTTGAAGTTTTCATCCATATAATATTACTTTCTACACTTGTAATAAAACTTTAGGGTTAACCTATATCCACTTTATCCTACTGTAAGTTTTATTTTCGTTTATTTAAAGAGTTATAGATGTTATACAGGGAATTGTCATTTAGCGTGAGTTGCTTGAATGCTTTAATGGAAAAACTGATGCAGGTCATAAATAGCTCTTACACTTTCAATGAGGAAAATACTTAATAAAACTAATTACACGTATGCTAGGGAGCCCTCACAACTAAATTCAAACACACTTTTTCGTTCCCATGTGCCTTGTTTCTTAGATGGTAGCACCTGGAAAAACAACGATTTTTAACTGGGTTCTGCCAGAGAAAGCCATGGGATTACATCATGTTTGATAGAACTCTTGTCAGTCATGTAATATTGTATTTATATTCCCAATACAGGACAGTGGTGTTAAGAAAATAAACATATGCAACAATGTTCATTTTAAAAGATGCCAGAAAACATAAAATACATTTTTTTGGCAAGAGGTATATTTTATCAATGCCAAATAATGTATTGAAGGTTAACGCTTGCATGAAATAGGAATTTGTAACAGTGGCAGGTAAAGACTGCCTATGCTCCTGGTATGGCAATCTCCATCACTCCAACACCCCCCTCAAACTCCTAATCGACCTACCTTTTATTATTGTTTACATAGCACCAATCATATTACGCAGAATTGTACCCAGAATATGTAACCTTTCACATCAGTCTCTGCCCCATTGGAACTTGCATTCTAAACTACGCACACATGCACACACACATATTAGGGCCCATTTTGTTATCAAAATGTTGCATTAATGTGGCAATGGAGTACTGCAGGGCCATATTTTCCATTGGGCACGATGGGCAGGTGCCCGGGGGCCCCACGGGCAAGGGGGCCCCGTAGGCAGGGCTCTTAATTAGAATAAATAATACTCAAAAGAAAAAACCTGCAAAAATAACCTTCAAGGGTCACTGAGCAAGTACATCTATCTATCTCTATCCATCTATATCTGTATCTGTATACGTCTATATATCTATATCTATATCTGTATCTCTATACAGCTATATATATGTATGTATATGTAGGGGCCCCGGTGCACTGCTTTGCCCGGGGGCCCATAATGTTGTTAAGATGGCCCTGGAGTACTGATCTATAAGTTACGACTTTATAGAAGAGTACTGATCTGTAAGTTACGACTTTGTAATGGAGTACTGATCTGTAAGTTACGACTTTGTAATGGAGTACTGATCTGTAAGTTACTACTTTGTAATGGAGTACTAATCTGTAAGTTACGACTTTGTAATGGAGTACTGATCTGTAAATTACGACTTTGTAAATTAGGACAGATGAACACACAAAGGGAACATGAGCTCAGCTGTATTTAGTGTTCTCCGGATAGACATAGCAACATGACTTGTCAGTAAAACATCCATAAAGATGAACTACAATGAGCAGAATATAAGAGCAGAAAGGAGAAAACACAGGATAACAGGTAACACCACACTTGCTAACTCTCCCGGAAAGTCCGGGAGACTCCCGAAATTCGGGTCAGTCTCCCGGGCTCCTGGGGAGCTGGCATTTCTCCCGGATCCAAGATTTCACAGAGAATCGCGACGTACAGCACGGTTTCGCGGGGGGCGGGTCCAAAATGCCGCGATTGGCCCCCTCCCATCCTCCAGTCATGCCCCCAACTCCCGGAAGCAAGTTTCCAGGAGTTGGCAAGTACTGAACTGTAAGTTACGACTTTGTAATGAAGTACTGATCTGTAAGTTACTACTTTGTAATGGAGTACTGATCTGTAAGTTACGACTTTGTAATGAAGTACTGATCTGTAAGTTACGACTTTGTAATGGAGTACTGATCTGTAAGTTACGACTTTGTAATGAAGTACTGATCTGTAAGTTACTACTTTGTAATGGAGTACTGATCTGTAAGTTACGACTTTGTAATGAAGTACTGAACTGTAAGTTACGACTTTGTAATGAAGTACTGATCTGTAAGTTACTACTTTGTAATGAAGTACTGATCTGTAAGTTACGACTTTGTAATGGAGTACTGATCTGTAAGTTACGACTTTGTGATGAAGTACTGAACTGTAAGTTACGACTTTGTAATGAAGTACTGATCTGTAAGTTACTACTTTGTAATGGAGTACTGATCTGTAAGTAACGACTTTGTAATGGAGTACTGATCTGTAAGTTACTACTTTGTAATGAAGTACTGATCTGTAAGTTACGACTTTGTAATGGAGTACTGATCTGTAAGTTACGACTTTATAGAGGAGTACTGATCTGTAAGTTACGACTTTGTAATGGAGTACTGATCTGTAAGTTACGACTTTATAGAGGAGTACTGATCTGTAAGTAACGACTTTGTAATGGAGTACTGATCTGTAAGTTACTACTTTGTAATGAAGTACTGATCTGTAAGTTACGACTTTGTAATGGAGTACTGATCTGTAAGTTACGACTTTGTAATGGAGTACTGATCTGTAAGATACGACTTTGTAATGGAGTACTGATCCGTAAGTTACTACTTTGTAATGGAGTACTGATCTGTAAGTTACGACTTTGTAATGAAGTACTGATCTGTAAGTTGCGACTTTGTAATGGAGTACTGATCTGTAAGTTTCTACTTTGTAATGGAGTACTGATCTGTAAGTTACGACTTTGTAAAGGAGTACTGATCTGTAAGTTACTACTTTGTAATAAAGTACTGATCTGTAAGTTACAACTTGTAATAAAGTACTGATCTGTAAGTTACGACTTTGTAATGGAGTACTGATCTGTAAGTTACTACTTTGTAATGGAGTACTGATCTGTAAGTTACGACTTTGTAAAGGAGTACTGATCTGTAAGTTATGACTTTGTAATGAAGTACTGATCTGTAAGTTACGACTTTGTAATGGAGTACTGATCTGTAAGTTACTACTTTGTAATGGAGTACTGATCTGTAAGTTACGACTTTGTAATGGAGTACTGATCTGTAAGTTACGACTTTGTAATGAAGTACTGATCTGTAAGTTACGACTTTATAGAGGAGTACTGATCTGTAAGTTATGACTTTGTAATGGAGTACTGATCTGTAAGATACGACTTTGTAATGGAGTACTGATCCGTAAGTTACTACTTTGTAATGGAGTACTGATCTGTAAGTTACGACTTTGTAATGAAGTACTGATCTGTAAGTTGCGACTTTGTAATGGAGTACTGATCTGTAAGTTTCTACTTTGTAATGGAGTACTGATCTGTAAGTTACGACTTTGTAAAGGAGTACTGATCTGTAAGTTACTACTTTGTAATAAAGTACTGATCTGTAAGTTACAACTTGTAATAAAGTACTGATCTGTAAGTTACGACTTTGTAATGGAGTACTGATCTGTAAGTTACTACTTTGTAATGGAGTACTGATCTGTAAGTTACGACTTTGTAAAGGAGTACTGATCTGTAAGTTATGACTTTGTAATGAAGTACTGATCTGTAAGTTACGACTTTGTAATGGAGTACTGATCTGTAAGTTACTACTTTGTAATGGAGTACTGATCTGTAAGTTACGACTTTGTAATGGAGTACTGATCTGTAAGTTACTACTTTGCAATGGAGTACTGATCTGTAAGTAACGACTTTGTAATGGAGTACTGATCTGTAAGTTACTACTTTGTAATGAAGTACTGATCTGTAAGTTACGACTTTGTAATGGAGTACTGATCTGTAAGTTACGACTTTATAGAGGAGTACTGATCTGTAAGTTACGACTTTGTAATGGAGTACTGATCTGTAAGTTACTACTTTGTAATGGAGTACTGATCTGTAAGTTACGACTTTATAGAGGAGTACTGATCTGTAAGTTACGACTTTGTAATGGAGTACTGATCTGTAAGTTACTACTTTGTAATGGAGTACTGATCTTTAAGTTACTACTTTGTAATAAAGTACTGATCTGTAAGTTACTACTTTGTAATAAAGTACTGATCTGTAAGTTACAACTTGTAATAAAGTACTGATCTGTAAGTTACGACTTTGTAATGGAGTACTGATCTGTAAGTTACAACTTGTAATAAAGTACTGATCTGTAAGTTACGACTTTGTAATGGAGTACTGATCTGTAAGTTACTACTTTGTAATGGAGTACTGATCTGTAAGTTACGACTTTATAGAGGAGTACTGATCTGTAAGTTACGACTTTGTAATGGAGTACTGATCTGTAAGTTACTACTTTGTAATGGAGTACTGATCTTTAAGTTACTACTTTGTAATAAAGTACTGATCTGTAAGTTACTACTTTGTAATAAAGTACTGATCTGTAAGTTACAACTTGTAATAAAGTACTGATCTGTAAGTTACGACTTTGTAATGGAGTACTGATCTGTAAGTTACAACTTGTAATAAAGTACTGATCTGTAAGTTACGACTTTGTAATGGAGTACTGATCTGTAAGTTACAACTTGTAATAAAGTACTGATCTGTAAGTTACGACTTTGTAATAAAGTACTGATCTGTAAGTTACTACATTGTAAAAAAAACATTCACCATTAGGTTTGATTTAAATAAAATATCTTCTATAATAAAGCAGGCATAATCTTTCTTCTCGTCTGCGACTGAAAGTAGAAAACAAATAATTTAAAATATGCCCACAAATTAATATAATATAGGCACGATCAATGAAGATATCATTATCAGTTTCCGAGGTCAATCAGCCAATCAGGAGTGACTATTTAGTGCTCGTACCAGTCTTTGGGCCCAAGCAAGTGTGATTGGACAGCGTTTGTCCGTGCTTTCCATTTCCCCGCCCCTCGAAGTGTAAGAAGACTCATGTACAGTGCAAATTTATATATTTTACTCTAAATACAATCAGTATGAGCACCTATAAGGAAAGCTAAGAAGAAGTTTGCTAAAGGTATTCTACCCGCAACAATTTTCTTTCTTAATTTGCATTTCTGTGTGCAGTAAGGTAAGGGAAAATATTGCCTCGTTTCATGTTCTATATCTTTGAGTAAATACATTGTTGTGGAAGACAGTAAGTTTGCCTACAAATTATTTTTGTGTACAGTATAATTACTAAATAATAAATAAGCATTTTTGTTGTAAGATTTTCCTACCAAATGTTGCATTGAGCAGTTCACCAAACCATTACGGTGTTGGTAATGTTGCACTTATCACCTTGGTCTTACCAAGATTAATGTCCCAATACGCCACTTGAGACATAATTATTTCTTGAATATTTGTTGATTAGTGAACTGAACTAAATAAGTAAATCTTAGGACTTTTTAAACACTTCCTTTCTGGGAAGAAGCATACTGTATACCACACTTAAAAGGGGATTTGACATACCTTAGTATTGGGGTGTAGTTATCTTTTAACTGATTAGCTGCTTTGAAGTTTTCATCCATATAATATTACTTTCTACACTTGTAATAAAACTTTAGGGTTAACCTATATCCACTTTATCCTACTGTAAGTTTTATTTTCGTTTATTTGTATGGAGTACTGATCTGTAAGTTACTACTTTGTAATGAAGTACTGATCTGTAAGTTACGACTTTGTAATGGAGTACTGATCTGTAAGTTACGACTTTATAGAGGAGTACTGATCTGTAAGTTACGACTTTGTAATGGAGTACTGATCTGTAAGATACGACTTTGTAATGGAGTACTGATCCGTAAGTTACTACTTTGTAATGGAGTACTGATCTGTAAGTTACGACTTTGTAATGAAGTACTGATCTGTAAGTTGCGACTTTGTAATGGAGTACTGATCTGTAAGTTTCTACTTTGTAATGGAGTACTGATCTGTAAGTTACGACTTTGTAAAGGAGTACTGATCTGTAAGTTACTACTTTGTAATAAAGTACTGATCTGTAAGTTACAACTTGTAATAAAGTACTGATCTGTAAGTTACGACTTTGTAATGGAGTACTGATCTGTAAGTTACTACTTTGTAATGGAGTACTGATCTGTAAGTTACGACTTTGTAAAGGAGTACTGATCTGTAAGTTATGACTTTGTAATGAAGTACTGATCTGTAAGTTACGACTTTGTAATGGAGTACTGATCTGTAAGTTACTACTTTGTAATGGAGTACTGATCTGTAAGTTACGACTTTGTAATGGAGTACTGATCTGTAAGTTACGACTTTGTAATGAAGTACTGATCTGTAAGTTACGACTTTATAGAGGAGTACTGATCTGTAAGTTATGACTTTGTAATGGAGTACTGATCTGTAAGATACGACTTTGTAATGGAGTACTGATCCGTAAGTTACTACTTTGTAATGGAGTACTGATCTGTAAGTTACGACTTTGTAATGAAGTACTGATCTGTAAGTTGCGACTTTGTAATGGAGTACTGATCTGTAAGTTTCTACTTTGTAATGGAGTACTGATCTGTAAGTTACGACTTTGTAAAGGAGTACTGATCTGTAAGTTACTACTTTGTAATAAAGTACTGATCTGTAAGTTACAACTTGTAATAAAGTACTGATCTGTAAGTTACGACTTTGTAATGGAGTACTGATCTGTAAGTTACTACTTTGTAATGGAGTACTGATCTGTAAGTTACGACTTTGTAAAGGAGTACTGATCTGTAAGTTATGACTTTGTAATGAAGTACTGATCTGTAAGTTACGACTTTGTAATGGAGTACTGATCTGTAAGTTACTACTTTGTAATGGAGTACTGATCTGTAAGTTACGACTTTGTAATGGAGTACTGATCTGTAAGTTACGACTTTGTAATGAAGTACTGATCTGTAAGTTACGACTTTGTAATGGAGTACTGATCTGTAAGTTACTACTTTGTAATGGAGTACTGATCTATAAGTTACGACTTTGTAATGGAGTACTGATCTGTAAGTTACTACTTTGCAATGGAGTACTGATCTGTAAGTAACGACTTTGTAATGGAGTACTGATCTGTAAGTTACTACTTTGTAATGAAGTACTGATCTGTAAGTTACGACTTTGTAATGGAGTACTGATCTGTAAGTTACGACTTTATAGAGGAGTACTGATCTGTAAGTTACGACTTTGTAATGGAGTACTGATCTGTAAGTTACTACTTTGTAATGGAGTACTGATCTGTAAGTTACGACTTTATAGAGGAGTACTGATCTGTAAGTTACGACTTTGTAATGGAGTACTGATCTGTAAGTTACTACTTTGTAATGGAGTACTGATCTTTAAGTTACTACTTTGTAATAAAGTACTGATCTGTAAGTTACTACTTTGTAATAAAGTACTGATCTGTAAGTTACAACTTGTAATAAAGTACTGATCTGTAAGTTACGACTTTGTAATGGAGTACTGATCTGTAAGTTACAACTTGTAATAAAGTACTGATCTGTAAGTTACGACTTTGTAATGGAGTACTGATCTGTAAGTTACTACTTTGTAATGGAGTACTGATCTGTAAGTTACGACTTTATAGAGGAGTACTGATCTGTAAGTTACGACTTTGTAATGGAGTACTGATCTGTAAGTTACTACTTTGTAATGGAGTACTGATCTTTAAGTTACTACTTTGTAATAAAGTACTGATCTGTAAGTTACTACTTTGTAATAAAGTACTGATCTGTAAGTTACAACTTGTAATAAAGTACTGATCTGTAAGTTACGACTTTGTAATGGAGTACTGATCTGTAAGTTACAACTTGTAATAAAGTACTGATCTGTAAGTTACGACTTTGTAATGGAGTACTGATCTGTAAGTTACAACTTGTAATAAAGTACTGATCTGTAAGTTACGACTTTGTAATAAAGTACTGATCTGTAAGTTACTACATTGTAATGGAGTACTGATCTGTAAGTTACGTATTTGTAATGGAGTACTGATCTGTAAGTTACGACTTTGTAATGGAGTACTGATCTGTAAGTTACTACTTTGTAATGGAGTACTGATCTGTAAGTTACAACTTGTAATAAAGTACTGATCTGTAAGTTACGACTTTGTAATAAAGTACTGATCTGTAATTACTACATTGTAATGGAGTACTGATCTGTAAGTTACGTATTTGTAATGGAGTACTGATCTGTAAGTTACGACTTTGTAATGGAGTACTGATCTGTAAGTTATGACTTTGTAATGAAGTACTGATCTGTAAGTTACGACTTTATAGAGGAGTACTGATCTGTAAGTTACGACTTTGTAATGGAGTACTGATCTGTAAGATACGACTTTGTAATGGAGTACTGATCCGTAAGTTACTACTTTGTAATGGAGTACTGATCTGTAAGTTACGACTTTGTAATGAAGTACTGATCTGTAAGTGGCGACTTTGTAATGGAGTACTGATCTGTAAGTTTCTACTTTGTAATGGAGTACTGATCTGTAAGTTACGACTTTGTAAAGGAGTACTGATCTGTAAGTTATGACTTTGTAATGAAGTACTGATCTGTAAGTTACGACTTTGTAATGGAGTACTGATCTGTAAGTTACTACTTTGTAATGGAGTACTGATCTGTAAGTTACGACTTTGTAATGGAGTACTGATCTGTAAGTTACGACTTTGTAATGAAGTACTGATCTGTAAGTTATGACTTTGTAATGGAGTACTGATCTGTAAGTTACGACTTTATAGAGGAGTACTGATCTGTAAGTTACGACTTTGTAATGGAGTACTGATCTGTAAGATACGACTTTGTAATGGAGTACTGATCCGTAAGTTACTACTTTGTAATGGAGTACTGATCTGTAAGTTACGACTTTGTAATGAAGTACTGATCTGTAAGTGGCGACTTTGTAATGGAGTACTGATCTGTAAGTTTCTACTTTGTAATGGAGTACTGATCTGTAAGTTACGACTTTGTAAAGGAGTACTGATCTGTAAGTTATGACTTTGTAATGAAGTACTGATCTGTAAGTTACGACTTTGTAATGGAGTACTGATCTGTAAGTTACTACTTTGTAATGGAGTACTGATCTGTAAGTTACGACTTTGTAATGGAGTACTGATCTGTAAGTTACGACTTTGTAATGAAGTACTGATCTGTAAGTTACGACTTTGTAATGGAGTACTGATCTGTAAGTTACTACTTTGTAATGGAGTACTGATCTATAAGTTACGACTTTGTAATGGAGTACTGATCTGTAAGTTACTACTTTGCAATGGAGTACTGATCTGTAAGTAACGACTTTGTAATGGAGTACTGATCTGTAAGTTACTACTTTGTAATGAAGTACTGATCTGTAAGTTACGACTTTGTAATGGAGTACTGATCTGTAAGTTACGACTTTATAGAGGAGTACTGATCTGTAAGTTACGACTTTGTAATGGAGTACTGATCTGTAAGTTACTACTTTGTAATGGAGTACTGATCTGTAAGTTACGACTTTATAGAGGAGTACTGATCTGTAAGTTACGACTTTGTAATGGAGTACTGATCTGTAAGTTACTACTTTGTAATGGAGTACTGATCTTTAAGTTACTACTTTGTAATAAAGTATTGATCTGTAAGTTACTACTTTGTAATAAAGTACTGATCTGTAAGTTACAACTTGTAATAAAGTACTGATCTGTAAGTTACGACTTTGTAATGGAGTACTGATCTGTAAGTTACAACTTGTAATAAAGTACTGATCTGTAAGTTACGACTTTGTAATAAAGTACTGATCTGTAAGTTACTACATTGTAATGGAGTACTGATCTGTAAGTTACGTATTTGTAATGGAGTACTGATCAGTAAGTTACAACTTGTAATAAAGTACTGATCTGTAAGTTAAGACTTTGTAATGGAGTACTGATCTGTAAGTTACAACTTGTAATAAAGTACTGATCTGTAAGTTACGACTTTGTAATGGAGTACTGATCTGTAAGTTACAACTTGTAATAAAGTACTGATCTGTAAGTTACGACTTTGTAATAAAGTACTGATCTGTAAGTTACTACATTGTAATGGAGTACTGATCTGTAAGTTACGTATTTGTAATGGAGTACTGATCTGTAAGTTACGACTTTGTAATGGAGTACTGATCTGTAAGTTACTACTTTGTAATGGAGTACTGATCTGTAAGTAACGACTTTGTAATGGAGTACTGATCTGTAAGTTACGACTTTGTAATGAAGTACTGATTTGTAAGTTACGACTTTGTAATGGAGTACTGATCTGTAAGTTACTACTTTGTAATGGAGTACTGATCTATAAGTTACGACTTTGTAATGGAGTACTGATCTGTAAGTTACTACTTTGCAATGGAGTACTGATCTGTAAGTAACGACTTTGTAATGGAGTACTGATCTGTAAGTTACTACTTTGTAATGAAGTACTGATCTGTAAGTTACGACTTTGTAATAAAGTACTGATCTGTAAGTTACTACATTGTAATGGAGTACTGATCTGTAAGTTACGTATTTGTAATGGAGTACTGATCTGTAAGTTACGACTTTGTAATGGAGTACTGATCTGTAAGTTACTACTTTGTAATGGAGTACTGATCTGTAAGTTACTACATTGTAATGGAGTACTGATCTGTAAGTTACGTATTTGTAATGGAGTACTGATCTGTAAGTTACGACTTGGTAATGGAGTACTGATCTGTAAGTTACTACTTTGTAATGGAGTACTAATCTGTAAGTTACGACTTTGTAATGGAGTACTGATCTGTAAATTACGACTTTCTAAATTAGGACAGATGAACACACAAAGGGAACATGAGCTCAGCTGTATTTAGTGTTCTCCGGATAGACATAGCAACATGACTTGTCAGTAAAACATCCATAAAGATGAACTACAATGAGCAGAATATAAGAGCAGAAAGGAGAAAACACAGGATAACAGGTAACACCACACTTGCTAACTCTCCCGGAAAGTCCGGGAGACTCCCGAAATTCGGGTCAGTCTCCCGGGCTCCTGGGGAGCTGGCATTTCTCCCGGATCCAAGATTTCACAGAGAATCGCGACGTACAGCACGGTTTCGCGGGGGGCGGGTCCAAAATGCCGCGATTGGCCCCCTCCCATCCTCCAGTCATGCCCCCAACTCCCGGAAGCAAGTTTCCAGGAGTTGGCAAGTATGGGTAACACATGAGCTCACATTGCACAGCCACCATTTTCCCTTCCAGCGGTAATCATTTATATGTAACTATTAACACCTAAGGTGCTGCGAAATCATCCTTGTCTGTTTAAACTCTAACAAGTTAAACCTTAGCGAAAAAAAGTTTGAGTCAAGACACAAGCAGGGACAAAAAAAGAGAAGCGCAGACTGGTGAGAACTAGGATAGAGAACAGAGCAGGTTAAACAGGGATAAACAAGTGGGGGGGGCAAGATATAATGGGGGCTGTTTTCTTTGTAGTTTTTTGGAAAACTTTTTTTTAGTTTTCAAATGTTTTAGAAACAGAAAAACAAGGGGGGGGGGATACAGAAAAGAGAAAGAAGAGGAAAAAGAGGAGTAAATACAAAATACATATCTATTTCCAAACATGCATACAAGATATTATAACAGCAATACATAATAAAAGAAACATTGTGATAATCGAGAATCAATACAGAAGGAGGGAAATGTAGAGAAAAAACAGGGGGGGGGGGGGAGGTGGTAGTCACTGTCTGTACAATGTACAGTTTACATACATTGAAGTTATAAGAACAGAGAAGGTAATTTAATCCTCTAATGGAGGGATGGCCTGGTAGTGCTCAATCCAAGGACTCAAGGTGCAAGCAAGCTTATTTGGAGCGTTATGTATGGTAGTAGAAATAAATTACATGCGCTAGACCTGCCAGATCTGTTTAATAATAGAAAGAATGGAGGGTGGTTATGCATTTATCTAGTACAAGGCAATCTGACATTTAGAGGAAGGGGGGCAGCTTTCTATGTGCAACCAGAAAGACCGCCAGAGCAAATATGATTGCAGATATGGTAGTGATGGAGCGATGCATGTTGTGTTTTTGAGTATGGTGTATGTTTGTAATGATAAGAAATGTCAAAGGGGGTCAGAATTTGCACCACTTAAATTGCCGACTTTACATAGACTGTATTTGTGTTGGAAACCAATTTGAATATGTAAAAAAAATTCAACAGAATAATACTTTGTTGTATAAGATTACTATTTGTAGTATTATGAACACATATTCATATAGCACCAACATACTCCACAGTGCTTTGCAAAACACAATAATAAAACAAGACTGAGCATTAACAAAGAGGCAAGATGGCCCTGCTTGCAAGCTTAAAATCTATAGGGACTGTTAAGCAGTAACCCAATTTTAAGCTAGAGTATATATTAAGCCGGTTAATTAAAGGGAAACAGCCCATTCTTGATTGAAGAGTGCAAGAATTTCACCCTCAAATATAGACTAAAAAAACATACAACACACACACAATTTCACAGCGAACCAGGTAAAGTATTGTTTATATGTAATCACCTACTGACATCTTAAACAGCTATATATATATATATATATATATATATATATATATATATATATAAAAAAAACAAACCAGATGGCGCTTACCCAATATATAGATGGTAACACAGATGCAGAATTGCGTGTGTAATAAATACGGTATATGCAGATACAATAATTGATTATATAAATATATAGTAGTAAAAGTAACACCTCCACAACGTGCGTGTGGCAGCCAGACCTTAAAGGCGGATGGTTAGTCCGATAAACATAGGAGGATATATATGGTAAAGGGCGGCGCCTTCAGGTGTATACAGTGTATATAAACATATAAGCACAGATGTACACAAAATAGTCCAGAGGACTGCGTCTGGGAGAAGCCGACCACTATATTGGGGCTAACCTAAGCTATCTACCCATGCTAACCAGCTAAGAGTGTACCTGGACTTGTCTCTCCACTATATCCGCACAACCGGGCTGTGCTCCAGTCTTATTCACAGTGCTGCTTATGTGGATAAGTTTGGTGTCGCGGTTGTTTTAGAACATACATTTTATCCATCGTTAAGGAGAATTAGTTGCAGATCATACTCCGGGATTCCTAAGGAGCTACTATACAGATAAGCGGTTTGATTTTATATATCTGGTACGCACACCACTTCTACTAATCTGCACGATCAATTATAGATCATCTTTATCCTGTTTTACAGTGTTTATGAGTTACCTGCGGTGCATCTATTCAGACACCATTCTGTTTAACTCCTCTGGACTATTTTGTGTACATCTGTGCTTATATGTTTATATACACTGTATACACCTGAAGGCGCCGCCCTTTATCATATATATCCTCCTATATATATATATATATATATATATATAATCATCATTTATTTATATAGCACCACTAATTCCACAGCACTATACAGAGAACTCACTCACATCAGTCCCTGCCCCAGTGGAGCTTACAGTCTAAATTCCCTAACATACACACAGACAGACTAGGGTCAATTTGGATAGGAGCCAAGTAACCTACTAGTATGTTTTTGGAGTGTGGGAGGAAACTGGAGCACCCGGAGGAAACCCACGCAAACATGGGGAGAACATACAAACTCCACACAGATAAGGCCATGGTCGGGAATTGAACTCATGACCCCATTGCACTGTGAAGCAGAAGTGCTAACCACTAAGCCACTGTGCTGCCCATGTGTGTGTGTATGTATATATATATATATATATATATATATATATATATCATACTTACCTACTTTCTTCAGCTCCCTTCCGGGAGCCAGCCAGTGGAGGGGGGCGTGAGGGGGCGGGGCGGCCAAAATCGCGTCATTTCGGCCCCGCCCCCTGTGACGTCATGACGCAAATTGCGTCATTTGACAGCAAGGGGCGGGGCTAAACGCCGCGATTCATCGGGAATCGCGGCGTTTGGGATCTAATTCTGCCCACTTCACTAGGAAGTGGGCACTTCCTAGTGAAGTGGGCAGAATTCGGGAGATTGCCACACTCGCCCAGGAGTCCGGGAGACTCTCGCAAAATGCTGGAGTCTCCCGGACATTCCGGGAGAGTTGGCAAGTATGATATATATATATATATATAAATATATATATATGTTTGGAATGTTAGCTCTCGTCAGCAGATGGTGAGCAGTTGGTCTTACTCCGCATATATTTTTGATTACAATCCTGTAAACAGCAAGTAGATATTTCAATGCTTAATTTAAAGTTCTTTCTTATGTTGACTACAATTTCCATATCCTGTTTTCAGAATAGTTTTGAACTTTAAATTCTATTCTTTACAATAATAGCTCAAAAGTAGCAAGAAAGAAAAAACATTTTTTATTCATGATTATACCTTTCAATACTTTAATTTGATGCAGTTATGATTTCAAGATGTTACAAGTTACAGTAGTGATACGTATTCTTGGCAGCGTTACAGGGATAAATCACAGCTAAGTTATCGCGGTGAGGCAAATGTTTCTTGTGGCGCTGAGCCCAATATATGAAGCTACTTGGGCCATGGTAACTTAATAATAACCTCAATATTGCACAGCACTACCGAAAAATCAAGACTCCCAAAAATATATAAAAATAAATTCCTTGTTGAAGTAATGGTGGCATAAATATGTTGTTCTTCATGTATCACTACAAGAGAAATCTAAAGTCAACAGTAAACAGATGTGACTTCAGGGGAAAAATGTCAAATTGGAAAGATCAAAGCTATCTGCAATGGATTTTGGCATAACATATACGTGAATCGTTACAGAACTCAGGACATATACTCTTGCTACAACATTTCAGGGGGATTTAGGAACTGATAAGAGATTTACAATTTGAAAATGAGAAACATTTAGAAAGTTAAAACTGTAGCCAAGTGGAAAACACCAACATCCTGAGGACTTTTAAGTGGTAGAACCTTGTAAGTGGAAATGTATTATTAAATGTGACAGAAAGGTTATCTTCGGGGTTTTTTTTGACACGTTAAATCGGTATTTTTCTGCATTTTAAGAACATGTCACTTTAAGGGGTATATTTACTAAACTGCGGGTTTGAAAAAGTGGAGATGTTGCCTATAGCAACCAATCAGATTCTAGCTTTCATTTTATAGGTTGCGCTAAATAAATGACAGCTAGAATCTGATTGGTTGCTATAGGCAACATCTCCACTTTTCAAACCCGCAGTTTAGTAAATATACCCCATAGTGTGTTTTGCTGAGGAAAGCGTTAAGGCTTCATATCCCATATTACATTGCCAGCACTATTGTGAATAATTATCAAAAATAATCTGTTATTTATATAGTGCCTTTCTCACAATAGGACTCAAGGCACATTATATTGTTGCAGAGGATAAGGCTGCCATCTTGGATGCGTTCAGTTGCTAATCTATGGAATCGTTCACATCTGTCCATGCCCCATTACAGTCTAAATCCCCTACCACATATACATACACTAGGGTACATTTTTGATGAAAGCCAATTAACCTTCCTGTATGCTTTTGGACTGTATTGGAAACCAACACAAACAAGGGAGAACATATAAACTCCACACAGATAGGGCCATAGTAGAAATAGAACCCATGACTGAGCTGTGAGGCAGCAATGCTAACCACTATGCGACTGTGCTCACCAAGGACTGCCTATAACCAAACCCTGAATATCAAAGATAATGTTAAAAGGACAAAACTGTGCGTGTGGCAGGGAATTTAAATTCAATGGGAATGGACTGATGCAAATAATTCAATCCTCTCTGGAAAGTGTATAATGTGGTGGCACTACACAATTAAATAATCATAAATAAATATTTCCTCCTTCGATATTCCAACTATACAATACATAATTGAAAGTTCTGAAAGTGTTCTATTTCCGTTCAGTAAAAAACCTTTTGATTAAAACTAGGGATGTGCACCGGCGACTTTTGAGGTCTCGTGTTTTGTGTTTTGGATCCGGATTTTCGTTATTTTTGAGGTTCGGATTTGTCTCGCAAAACACTTGACGAAAGGTCTCGGTTCGGATTTAAGGTATTGGATTCGGATTTTTTTTGAAAAAAACATAAAAAGTTTAAAAATCAAGTTTTTGGGCTTATTTTCACTCCTAGGCTATTATTAACCTCAATAACATTCAATAACAAGCATTTCCACTAATTTACAGTGTATTCTGAACACCTCACAATATAGTTATTAGTCCAAAACGTTGCAAAAAGGTATCTTTCTGGACTGCGTAGAGGAGTGGGTCACCACAATATATCTTAAAAACCCTGAACTTTTATGATTCGCACCAATAATTGTACCTGGACTGCGTAGAGGAGTGGGTCACCACAATATCTTAAAAACCCTGAACTTTTATGATTCGCACCAATAATTGTACCTGGACTGCGTAGAGGAGTGGGTCACCACAATATCTTAAAAACCCTGAACTTTTATGATTCGCACCAATAATTGTACCTGGACTGCGTAGAGGAGTGGGTCACCACAATATATTAAAAACCCTGAACTTTTATGAATCGCACCAATAAATGTACCTGGACTGCGTAGAGGAGTGGGTCACCACAATATATATAATAAGAAAACCATCAACTTGTTTGATTCGCACCAATAAATGTACCTGGACTGCGTAGAGGAGTGGGTCACCACAATATATATAATAAGAAAACCATCAACTTGTTTGATTCGCACCAATAAATGTACCTGGACTGCGTAGAGGAGTGGGTCACCACAATATATTAAAAACCCTGAACTTTTATGAATCGCACCAATAAATGTACCTGGACTGCGTAGAGGAGTGGGTCACCACAATATATATAATAAGAAAACCATCAACTTGTTTGATTCGCACCAATAAATGTACCTGGACTGCGTAGAGGAGTGGGTCACCACAATATATATAATAAGAAAACCATCAACTTGTTTGATTCGCACCAATAAATGTACCTGGACTGCGTAGAGGAGTGGGTCACCACAATATATTAAAAACCCTGAACTTTTATGAATCGCACCAATAAATGTACCTGGACTGCGTAGAGGAGTGGGTCACCACAATATATATAATAAGAAAACCATCAACTTGTTTGATTCGCACCAATAAATGTACCTGGACTGCGTAGAGGAGTGGGTCACCACAAGATATATTAAAAACCCTGAACTTTTATGATTCGCACCAATAAATGTACCTGGACTGCGTAGAGGAGTGGGTCACCACAATATATTAAAAACCCTGAACTTTTATGAATCGCACCAATAAATGTACCTGGACTGCCTAGAGGAGTGGGCACTGGGCACCACAATAAAATATATAAAAAACCTTCAACAGGTCTGCATTACACTACACATACGGCTGCTCCTCCATCCTCTCCATCATATACATGTTGGAGTTTTAGCGTGTGACAACCTCTTGTTTTTGATAATGTCAGTGCATTTTGAATATTTTTCAATTTGCCCCACACCACTGAATGTACTTTATCTATGATACGCATCTATCTATCTTGACTGCGTAGTGTGGTGGCCCCGGTACACAATTTGGTACCGAGGCCACAATATAATTAAAAAACCCTCCACGTGTCAGAATTCCACCAAACAAGTATCTGGACTGCGTAGTGGGGTGGCCCCGGTACCCAATTTGATACCGGGGCCACAATAAAATAAATACACCCTCCACGTGTCAGAATTCCACCAAACAAGTATCTGGACTGCGTAGTGGGGTGGCCCCGGTACCCAATTTGATACCGGGGCCACAATAAAATAAATACACCCTCCACGTGTCAGAATTCCACCAAACAAGTATCTGGACTGTGTAGTGGGGTGGCCCCGGTACCCAATTTGATACCGGGGCCACAATAAAATAAATACACCCTCCACGTGTCAGAATTCCACCAAACAAGTATCTGGACTGCGTAGTGGGGTGGCCCCAGTACCCAATTTGATACCGGGGCCACAATACCTCCTCAAAACATGCTCCAGACAATTCGTCATTGACAGACCCCAGACAGACAGGGTCGTAGTGTTATTGTTTGACTTTGTAAACCCAAAAAAATGTCCCTGTTGCACTTGCACATAGTCGTGCAATGAAGACTGACTTTTTCATTTAAAGGCACGATCTTTAAAGTGTCAGAAAGAGAGAGAAGACACAGGAGAGGAGAGTTGTAGCTGGGGACCTGGGGTGGAAGCTCCCAGGCTCCCCCAGCATTGCCTGGAAGTCTGAGCGTGGTGACTGAGCCAGGGCAAGGAATGTGTGCCCTGGATGAGGGGGAGAACTCCATGCCACTATAGTGAACCCAAGAGAGAGGGGGACACTGCACATGGAAGAGGCCCTGGAGTGAGGGCTGCTACAAGAGGCATGGTAGCTGTAGTGTCAGATCCTGAGGCTGAGAGTACACAGAGTGACGTGTCAGAGCACAGGAGACATTATCCCCGCAGAGGAGGGATGAGCTGCAGTTGAGAGGTCTGTTGTTGAAATAGGACATGCACACTTTAACAAACCAATCATTTCAGCGACAGGGCCTACCAAACAACTTTGACTGAAATGATTGGTTTGTTTGGGCCCCCACACCAAAAAAGCTATTCATCTCTCCCTGTACAGACTAAACAGGCTCTACTGAGGCAAGATGTCGTCCTCATCCTCAACCTCTGATTCCTCTCCCCCTACAGTGTGTACTTCCTCCTCATCACACATTATCAATTCGTCCCCGCTGGACTCCACAACCACAGGTCCCTCTGTAGTATCTGGAGGGCAGTGCTGTACTTCATTGAGGAATTGATTATTCATTTTTATAAACATCATTTTTTCAACGTTGTGAGGAAGCAACCTCCTTCGCCGCTCACTGACCAGGTTCCCCGCTGCACTAAAAACTCTTTCCGAGTACACACTGGAGGGGGGACAACTCAGGTAAAATAGAGCCAGTTTGTACAGGGGCTTCCAAACTGCCTTTTTTTCCTGCCAGTAACAATATGGACTGTCTGACATGTCTACTTGGATGGTGTCAGCAAAGTAATCATCCACAATTTTTTCTATTGTCACAGCATCCAATGCAGCGAGAGTAGACATGTCTGCAATGGTTGGCAGGTCCTTCAGTCCGGACCAGATGTTATCAGCATCCCCGCCAGTGCCTCTTTTGGGAAAACTGAGCTTTTTCCTCGCAGCCATAGATGTGGAAGAAAATGAGGGTGGAGCTGTTGGCATGTCACGGTCCTCTTCAGAGGACAATCTCCTGACCAGCAGGTCTTTGCACCGCTGTAGATTTGTGTCCGCCGGAAACAGAGACACAACATACGCTTTAAACCGAGGATCGAGCACGGTGGCCAGAATGTATTCCTCTGACTTTAAAAGAGTGACCACCCTCGGATCCTGGCAAAGCGTACGAAGGGCTACATCCACAAGAGCTACATGCTTGCTGTAATCGCAATGGCTTACCAGCTCCTCCCTCACTTTCTCCAGCTGCTTCTGCAACAGCCTGATCAGGGGAATGACCTGACTCAAGCTGGCAGTGTCGGAACTGACTTCTCGTGTGGCAAGTTCAAATGGCTGCAGAACCTTGCACAACACGGAAATCAGTCTCCACTGCGCTTGACTCAGGCGCATCCCCACTCCTTTGCCTATGTCGTAGGTGGCTGTGTAGGCCTGAATGGCCTTTTGCTGCTCCTCCATCCTCTGCAGCATATAGAGGGTGGAGTTCCAGCGCGTCACAACCTCTTGTTTGAGGTGATGGCAGGGCAGGTTCAAGCTTTTTTGATGTGCCTCTAGTCTGCGGTAGGCACTGGCTGAATGCCGAAAGTGTCCAGCAATTTTGCGGGCCACCGCAAGCATCTCCTGCACACCCCTGTCACTCTTGAGGTAATGCTGCACCACCAAATTAATGGTGTGGGCAAAACATGGGACGTGCTGGAAATTGCCCATATTTAATGCCCGCACAATGTTACTGGCATTGTCTGACACCACAAATCCCCATGAGAGTCTAAGTGGGGTAAGCCACTGGGAGATAATTTCCCTCATTTTCTCTAATATGTTGTCAGCGTTGTGCCTCTTATTAAAGCCTGTAATGCACAATGTTGCCTGCCTTTGCATGAGCAGCCATTTTGTAGATGCTGCTACTGATGCAGCTGTTGCTGTTGCTGCGGAAGGGGATGCATCTACCCAGTGGGCTGTCACAGTCATATAGTCCTTCGTTTGCCCAGAACCACTTGTCCACATGTCCGTGGTTAAGTGGACAGTGGGTACAACCGCATTTTTAAGAGCACTGAGGACACTTGATCGTACTTCTCTGTACATTTTTGGTATCGCCTGCCTAGTGAAGTGGAATCTCGAGGGGATTTGGTACCGGGGACACAATACCTCCATCAACCCTCTAAATCCCACTCCACTGATGGCGGACACCGGGCGCACGTCTAACACCAACATTGCAGTTACAGCCGCAGTTATACGCTTTGCAATAGGGTGACTACTATCGTATTTGGTGGTCATGGCAAACGACTGTTGGACGGTCAATTGTTTGGTGAAAGACTTAGCGGTCTTACGACTTCCCCTCTGGGAAGATGACCGACTAACAGCAGCAACAGCAGCAGTGGCAGTAGTAGGCGTACCGCTGCAGGATTCCTCGGATGAATCCCGTATTGAGGAGGACTCAGTCTGGCTGGTGACTTGGGCTGCAGGACTGAATCTGATGGAGATTGTGGAGGAAGTTGACGAGGAGGGTGTTGCTGGTGTGTATCCAACTGGACCACGGGATTTAGGTGTCCCTGTACCGATGAGGGTCCTAGCCCCAGTTCCTGAACTAACCACTGAACTATGAAGGTTATTCAGGTGACGTATAAGGGAGGATGTTCCTAGGTGGGCAAGATCCTTACCCCTGCTTATTTGAGCTTTACATAAGCTACATATTGCCATACATTGGTTGTCTGGATTTGGATAAAAATAACTCCAGACCGAAGAGGTGCATTTTTTGGTCTTCTGACCAGGCATGACGATGGGCTTTTTCATCCCATGGACATCAGCTGTTTCCCCCCCTGGTGCCTCATTTACAATAACCACATCACCATCCTCATCATCAAGTTCCTCCACAGCGCCAGCTACATCATCAATAGCCTCCTCCCGAGCCACCTCTTCCCGTACAGTGATGGGAAGGTCAGGCTTGACAACCACCAACACCCTTGGACTCGCCTTGGGGATTTGTGATAATTTCTCTTTAGAAGGCAGAGTTGTTTGCTGTTTTGTTGCTGACAGCATAACTCTCTTCAATTTTTTGTAGGGGGGGGGAGGAGGAGGAAGGCTAAGATCCGTGGGTGAAGCTGAACCACTAGTCATGAACACGGGCCAGGGCCTAAGCCGTTCCTTGCCACTCCGTGTCGTAAATGGCATATTGGCAACTTTACGTTTCTCCTCAGATGATTTTAAGTTTCTCTTTTTGCTACTTTTTCTTAACTTGGGCTTTTTGGATTTTACATGCCCGGTACTACGAGATTGGGCATCGGGCTTGGAAGACGACGTTGATGGCATTTCATCGTCTATGTCATGACTAGTGGCAGCAGCTTCAGCATTAGGAGGAAGTGGGTCTTGATCTTTCCCTACTATATCCTCCAAATTTTTGGTCTCCATTATATGTAGCACAAGATACTGCAGAATGTGTGAACTTGGTAATATTGCAGTACCAATGGACTTATACTGCTGGATTGGTTTTGCAAATTTGGTTATAATTATTATATATTTTTTTTTTTTTTTATTTTTATTTTTTTTTTACTTTTTTTTTATTTTTAAAAAACTTGGGAATAGTGGGGAAATAACTATGCCCTTAGAAGCACAGAGCACAGGACACAGCACCACTGGACTGAACAGGACACGGCACAGGACCCAGCAGCACTACGGAACTCAGCAGGACAGAGCACAGGACACAGCACCACTGGACTGATACTGCAGAATGTGTGAACTTGGTAATATTGCAGTACCAATGGACTTATAATGCTGGATTGGTTTTGCAAATTTGGTTATAATTATTATATATTTTTTTTTTTTTAAATTTTTTATTATTTTTTACTTTTTTTTTATTTTTTAAAAACTTGGGAATAATGGGGAAATAACTATGCCCTTAGAAGCACAGAGCACAGGACACAGCACCACTGGACTGAACAGGACACGGCACAGGACCCAGCAGCACTACGGAACTCAGCAGGACAGAGCACAGGACACAGCACCACTGGACTGATACTGCAGAATGTGTAAACTTTGTAATATTGCAGTACCACTGGACTTTTACTGCTGAATGTGTGAACTTGGTAATATTGCAGTACCAATGGGCTTATACTGCAGGATTGGTTGTGAAAATTTTGTGGTAATTAAAAAATATTAAAGTAGTTTTTGGTATTTTTTAAAAAAACTTTTTTTTATTTTTTTAAACACAGGGGAATATTGGGGAAATAACTATGCCCTTAGAAGCACAGAGCACAGGACACAGCACCACTGGACTGAACAGGACACAGCACAGGACCCAGCAGCACCACTGACCTCAGAAGGACAGAGCACAGCACACAGCACCACTGGACTGATACTGCAGAACACAGCACAGCACAGCACAGCACAGCACAGCACAGCACAGCACAGCACAGCACTAAACAGCACAGCACAGCACAGAACTAAACAGCACAGAACTAAACAGCACAGAACTAAACAGCACAGAGGACCACCTAACACACCCTCCCTCTACCCTGATCAATGCCCGAGTGAAGATGGCGGCGACTAGCGGGGAATTTATAGGATCCGAGTATCGCGAGATCCGACAACGGGATTATGAGTCAGAGCCTCAGTTTCACTTTTGAATTTGGCGCCAATACCCGGATCTGTCTCGGATCCGACTCGGATCCGCAACGTTCGGGTGGGCTCGGATTTCAGAAATCCGAGCGCGCTCATCCCTAATTAAAACTAAGCTACTATCACTTGTTCTTCCATCCCACAAGGTCCATGGCGGATGTTATTTCCCATGACCTAACCACAAGGACAGAGGCAAGGCATTGGATTTTATTTGGAAGCAAAAGGTGAATTTTGAACCAATCAATGTGACATTTTGTAACTTATACAACATTGCTCTCAGAACAATTCTCAGGGTCCTCTGAATCTGTATGTCTTCTTATAAACATATTATCATGTCTGGCAGTTCATCACAGGTATTGATTGCATAACGCATGGATAGTTTACTAAATAGCTGATAGTTCTGCAACACATTGCACAGTGAGTTCAATCCTGACAGTGTTCTTAATGAACAGCAAATAATTGTAAAAAAGTCTGATGTTGTGGAAACCCAGCTTTAAGAAAAAAAACTCTTGTTAACCTGCTGTATTAAAAATAAAGATAAATGATTAAAGTAAATAAATAAAAGCATTAATCTCCATCCCCTTGCCGAGCTGCACATGGGAGTGGTACACCTAACCACTCCCCTTTCTACTGGAACACTCCTCGTCCTCACCTGATGCTATGTGGGACTTGGTCTTAAAAATAATTCCTGTTAACAGTGAGGCTTTTCCCAGCCCCACCTGGAGTGTTGTGGAGTCAGGGTAGTCGGAGAAAACCCCACCACCATAGGTGGGGAGAACTTCCAGCCCAATTTGCAGAGATATGGCAACAGGGTAATAGGAAATGCCTGTCCTGTCTTAACTGGGTATCTGCCCAGCAATAACTGGAGCAGCGTGGGGCCATGGCAAATATGCCATTGTTGGTGGCCCTACCTGTCCCCACTGGACCTATGTGGGGGCAACGTAGACTGGATCTGGTGCTATGTTTCCTTCTTTTCTCCACCTTTCTCCGCTGGGGCTGAACTCTCGAAGGTTATTCCAAAATGTTGTGTTGCTCAATTGACAATCAGAGACACCCTGACTGATATAATGAAACTATGAGCTGTAGAAGGGGCGTTCCGTGATAAAAGGGTAGCACCTGACTGTATAGGAGACAGGTATGGAATTATTTGGCTCAAATCCTATCACATGTTTTTGAGCACCCAACTGTCTTCAGTATCTGCAGTGTGTCACAGATAAATACAGTGTTCAGCTCTTTAGTGCAGTGTGAGCACATTGGTTCTGGGTTTTATATATATTTTAGGAATATAAATATATTACTTACATATAGAACAGAACTCTTCTAGTTCTAAATGAAGTAAACATGCCATAGCTGCGTTAACCCCAGACATAATCTTCTATGTGAGTATGGCATGGCAGGCAGCATGGCATGCTCAATCTATATACTGTATGTATTGTAAATTGAATGGTGGTCTGTGTTTATGTCCTGCACAGAGGGTGTTATTTTAGAACTGGAGGTAATGCAGGGGTACAGCACACAAGCCATGTGAAGGGCATAGATGCTTTCGATCAGCTCTGGGTCCTACCACCTACATTGTCATCTTCTCATAAGTATATAGCAGTGCTGATAATTGTCATCACACAAAGGACAGCGTTGTTTAGAAGATCTACTATCTTACTTCAGCTGCTGCACCCATTGAGCTCAACCATCATTGCTGTTGCCATCTCCTTTCCTCCTTTGGTGACTGCAGCTGCCACCGAACATGGGGAAAAACTATCCTGGCTCTGTGACCAGTAACAAACATGTCATTGAAGAAAAACAACAAACAGCTGTTTCAAGATTGCGGATAACCACAAGTGTGCCTGTGCAGCACAAAAGCAACAGTCTAGAACTATACAAGAACTATAGAACCAGAATGAAGACAAATAGTTGGTAAAGTACAGTTGTGGTTGACAGCAGACGACTATTTTAAGATTTCTACAATGACTGATTCATAGTTCATGTCTCCAGCTTCGGCTGTCTCTCCTCGTTCCAACTATACTATACCACTGGTGCCTGCACAGAAATGTCAGTCACCAATGACTGCTTTTGTATTGTTGGCTGATAATGCTGTTTCCACACCCATTTTCACCATCAGCAGCCACAACTATATTCCTCTATCTTATGTATAAAGTGTTTCCATGTCTGCTGAGTATGTTTAGTCTGATTTCTGATTTGAAATACAGACACATTTGATGTCAGTTATGAAACACACTGGAGGCCTGATTCATGTTCATCGTAAGTCCGTTTGTGTGCCGTATCCTGCATGAAATAACTCCCTAATGAACGCAATTGCATGCAATTCATGTCTGAACACAATTGACACAACTGCCTACGATTTGAGTGGAGCAACGTGGGAGGTAAGGGACAGGCGGACATAGACCATGCACAGTAAGGGCATGGCCATTGCGTTCTAAAGCAGATGCAGCAGATTCAAGTCCTGGGTTTCGTGTAAGTCCAGTGGTTTAAGACATATAATTTTCAACAGCTGCAGGTCAGGTGTAAGTGCCGACCGATAGTAATGACTGGCATAGCATTGCCTTTGTTTTAAAAAAATGTATGTGTGCCAACAGCTAGCACAGAACATGTGTATGCAAGTAGGATAGCCTTTAAAAATGCATTGTATGTACACTAATCATGTTAAATAATTAAGAAATTAAAGCAAAACTCCATTTTTTATTAATGATTGTACTTTTAAGAGTTGTTCATTTCATTTATAATACATTTTTTTATGTGCTATAATGTGACCTTATATTGTACATATGTTTGTGCCAGAGGTAGAACTAGCGAGCTGTAGGCCCCGGTGCACGGAGGCTGGAAAGAGGGAGCCGAGGCCCCCAATCCTCCGCATCTGCCATGCAGCAGACCCCATTATCTCCATGGGCCCTGGTCCACTGCACCTGCCACACCAATGGTAGTTTGTTTTGAGACTATGAGAGCTGTCTCCCCACATTCAGGAGAATGGGGCTTGCCCGGGGCTGGTGCAAAATTAAAGTGTTTTTGCAGAGTTAAAAATGCTGAGTGCCCTTCTGTGAAATCAAGAATGCCCATAAAAACTTACCTTCTCTACTCCTGTATCTCATTTTAATATTTTGGGTTTGCAAAATGGAGTCTAATTTTTGCACTACTGCTCAACACTAGGTTCTCCAGGGCAAAGGGAAGATAACCTAGAGGAATCACATTTGAAAACTCACACAATTAGTTCCTCAAACTGTGACTCTACTTTGAAGCATATATATATATATATATATATATATACATAGTTCCACAGCAGTAAATGCCTGGGAGCAGGGAAGTCCCAGTCCCCCAATCTCCTGAATGTGAGGAGACCTCTCATAGTTTACTTGTCATCAGTTGGAGAAGTAAATTCTGTGAACATTCTGTGGATTGGGCATGCACTGCTTACATAGACTAGCATTATAACATCTTTAGAGACTCAGGGGTAAATATTTATCAAGCTGTGGGTTTCAAAAGTGGAGATGTTGCCTATAGCAACCAAGAAGATTCTAGTTATTTATTTAGTACATTCTACAAAACGACAACTAGAATCTGATTGGTTGCTATAGGCAACATCTCCACTTTTTCAAACCTGCTGCTTGATAAATTTACCCCTCAGACTCGGGGTGCTATAGTCTCACACTGAACAAGTAGAAAACTCTTTGAGTATATCTACCATATTATAGTACAGTGTAGGCATGCACAGCAGATAGCATGCAGCTGTTGTTCGTGAAGAGAGACTGTGGCTGTTGGCTATATGACTGTGGTCTGTTTACTATTCCCTTTAGCTCCGTCAACAGCGGGTCGTTTGGTTAGAGGTACTATATAATTAGAAATCAGTATGTGAGTCACTCCTTCTCACCAGTACTCACAGCCCTATTAGCCAATCACAGGCTAAAAGAGCTGAACTCCCTTCCTGCTCTGAACCGATGAGTTCAGAGATGGATAGATGCTGAACCCTATAGGCATCATTTAGAGTTGGATTCATTTTGTGCCCCAGACGTCAAAAGCATAATTAAGTGTGTTGTCACTTGCATCTCAAGATGCATCCAAATAAAAAACAGCAGTATTTCTGCATGAGGCGGGCAAACGCGTATAAATTCTGCCCACAATAGTTTAAAGATGTGGCTTGACAGTGTTAGCAGCAAATGTGATAGCCGCATTACCTTATTTGTATACAATATAGTGAAATGAAGTGTATTATACGTAAGAGAGAATAGTGGCTTTACGGTATTATTAGTAAATGCCACATCCGGCAAATACAGCTGTAAAACTTTAATAGAATACATCTTTCCTATAGTAGTTTGTATGTAAATAAAAAATAAATAATCTGAATGGGTGGCCACAAATTGATATACTATAGTTTAAAATTAAAGTAACATGGGGATGTGGTCGCACACAGATGGAACTCGTTATCTATTTATTTGTGACAAAATTAGTCCAAAGATAGATATGGTGCACTCTCAATAATTTAAAGCATAGAGCATATAAAGAGAGAACAAAGAAAACATAAGAGGCACTCCAGTCCCTTATCAGTAAATTCCATATATAAATAAAACTTAACTTTTATTATATCCATTTAAAAATGCGAAATATTAAAAAGTGGTAAATTGTGTGTATGTATTGTATTAAAAACAAACACCCGACAACAGTACAGGGAAAGAAAAATTCCTTGTCAAGGCATCAAGAGAAAATTCCCTTAATTATTAATCTCCTAATAGGATATCAAAAATCTCTTGATGTGATATATATTAATACAACTAATCTCCAGGGTAGTTCTAAAAGAGAGATGATCTCAATAAACATGGATTGCTGTATAGTATACATTTAGCTGAATCACATCTCACAGTCTCAACACCTATATTATAGATTTCTCTAATAAATATATATAAAGCACTGTATAGCTTTATCACTACTCATATGAGTCCCACACTCTCTTAACGTAAAAGAGACTTCTCCCAAGCATACAAGGTCATAGGTATGTCACATTGCCTCAGTTTAGCATAAGCGTGAGATAGTGCTACTCGCGTAGGTCAAGTCCATAGATATATTTCTATCATTCCCTTGGACTACTTATAAGATTATAGTGACCCCCATTTTCCTTCCATATAAATGTGTACAATTGCTGTGTAAGCGCACAGAGCGTGCCGTTAATGAGCGGTTGGAGCATTCACTTGGGACAGGAGATCAGTGCCTGTCTGTGTTGTCGGGTGTGAGTGGCGTCCTAATGACGTCACTAAACCCCGACGTCTGGATGATCACAGTAGATGTGGAATCACTCTACACGAGCATCGATCATAAAGTTGGCATTGAAGCCGTTAGACACTTTTTACGGATGGAACCCAATTGTGAATTTAGTGCTTTCCTTATAGAACTATTGGAATTTATACTCACTAAAAACTTCTTTGTATTCTCTAACCGCTTTTATTTGCAGATTCGGGGCACAGCTATGGGGGCAGCTTGTGCCCCCACCTTTGCGAATCTGTATCTGGGCAAGTGGGAACATGACACTGTTTTCAATGGAGATCTGGATATGTATGCTGACCAAGTTTTACTGTGGATCAGATACATAGATGATATTTTAATCTTTTGGAGAGGAAATCAAGAACTGTTCCATGAGTTTATTTCAGTTTTAAATGATAATCCTAACAACTTGAAACTGACATTTAATATGAGTCAAAAGGAAATTGATTTCCTAGATATCACTATCCGTAGGAGAACAGATGGGTTCCTAGAAACTGATCTATTTAGGAAAAATACAGCAACCAACAGTGTCCTCCACTTTAATAGTTTCCACTATCCCCCAATTGTTCGCAATATTCCAAAAAGAGAATTCCTTAGGTTGAAGCGAAATTGTTCTAGCCCTAAAGACTATCAGTTGCGAGCTGATGAATTAACCTGCAGATTAAGGGATAGAGGATACAGTAAGAGAAGCATAAAGAGAGCGGCGGATTATGTAAGAACAAAGGAGAGGACAACACTTATTCACACCCCCAAAGTAATGGTTAAGGATAATCCTATTAGATTCATAGGGGACTTCTGTGATGAATGGAAGGAGATCCAGAATATTGTCCAAAAAAACTGGCCCATACTTCTGTCTGATGATGACCTTAGGGATACTCTGGGAGATAAGGCTTCCTTTAGTTGGAGACGTGCGACAAATCTTAAGGACACATTAGTTCAGAATCACTTTAGAGAAAAGAGATCTCGAGAAACCATTAAAGGATCCTACTGTTGTGGTAGCTGCAAAGCGTGTGTCCATATGGAGAAAACAATTAAAATTATGGATAAATTTGATACTGTACATCTCATTAATGGATACATCAATTGCAACACCAGTGGAGTGGTATATGGTCTGAAGTGTTCATGTCCCAAACTATATGTGGGCAAAACTAAAAGAAAGCTAAAATTACGTATTTTAGAACACATTGGATCCATCAGGAACGCTCGACGGGATCAGGACAATATGAAGAAACTATCCCCAGTGGCCAAACATTTTCTTCAAAAACATAATGGTAACAATGAGTCTCTCAAATGTTTTGGTATAGAGAAGGTGGCATTGGGAATCAGAGGGGGAGATGTTGATAAGATCCTACTACAACGTGAGAGTAAGTGGATATTTCTACTTAACTCACTCTCACCACAGGGTTTAAATGAATATAACAGCTATGCGAGCTTCCTATGATAATAATTTTATGTAATTACATGGGAACATGTTTGAAGCTTCTGTAAACCCAATATATTAAGAACATTGCATTAGGATGAAATAGCAACCCCTTGGAATAAGGGAAACGCACCCTGGGAACTTAATAAATTATGAATACTTTCTATTAAATCCATATTATAAATAATGAGAATGGAATGACATCTAATATCCAATGTGCATATTCTCTAGCTATATAGGATTGTTAATCCTTACTTACTTACCTGGTACATCTGGATATACAAATAGTAAGACAAGTATAGGTGAATCAAATAATCATGCATTTTTTCTATTTTTGTTTTTATTTTATGGACACATATACATACTATATATATTTTTTATTAATATATATTACATATTTTTCATTAATATACATTACATATACTGACAATGGAATAACATCTAATACCCATTATACATAGGATTGCTAATCCTTGATTACCTACCTGGTATATTTGTACATGTTAATAGAATAGTAAGGTAATTATAGGTGATTTTAATGACAACCTATGATAGAGATCATACATTTTTTCTCTTGCTTTATAGATCTAGGAGAGAAATTCTTTAACTCCCTTTTTCTTCTTTTTCTTTTTCCCTTTGATATATGTTAGTTTGTCTCTATATAAACTCCCTGATACAATTTTTCACGATATAATGGACTGTGATTTGCCGATTCAACTGTCAATCATATAGAGGCAAAATGATTGGATGAACCAAGTATATCAGTTTCCCGAGCAGGACCCTCGGGTTACCACCTTGAAAAAGCAATGTGCGAAACGTACGTCGGGGTTTAGTGACGTCATTAGGACGCCACTCACACCCGACAACACAGACAGGAACTGATCTCCTGTCCCAAGTGAATGCTCCAACCGCTCATTAATGGCACGCTCTGTGCGCTTACACAGCAATTGTACACATTTATATGGAAGGAAAATGGGGGTCACTATAATCTTATAAGTCCAAGTCCAAGTGAATGATAGAAATATATCTATGGACTTGACCTACGCGAGTAGCACTATCTCACGCTTATGCTAAACTGAGGCGATGTGACATACCTATGACCTTGTATGCTTGGGAGAAGTCTCTTTTACGTTAAGAGAGTGTGGGACTCATATGAGTAGTGATAAAGCTATACAGTGCTTTATATATATTTATTAGAGAAATCTATAATATAGGTGTTGAGACTGTGAGATGTGATTCAGCTAAATTTATACTATACAGCAATCCATGTTTATTGAGATCATTTCTCTATCTTTTAGAACTACCCTGGAGATTAGTTGTATTAATATATATCACATCAAGAGATTTTTGATATACTCTAGTTTAGACATGAAGTAGAAGCTGGTCTCATCATCATCATACAACACACTTCAAGTGCCTGAAAAAGATAGGCACCTAAGAACCGTGTCTGGGGACTGGTCTAAGTCTCATTAGGTTGTATCACCAGGAGTTATGCTACGCTAAATAGTTATTATTTGTGATTTAACATGACAAAAAGTAGTAATGCTTCTTAAATAAAAATAGTGATAACAAATTGTCATAAAGATAGATAAATGCCGTTTTTTTAAAATAAAACAGAAATAAGACACAGAAATGGTAGTAACACACTCACATAAACTTTTGCTTAATCTTCCACTTGGAGAAGTTTAAAAGGTAGGATAAATCATCATTAGAATACACTGAACCCCCAGAAATGAAACTTTCTTAGATAATATCATCACTCTTTAAAAGCTCATTCTTTCTCAACCAAACCCCCTTTCTCTGTGACATCATGGCAAGAGGTGTGCTGGTATGCTAATCTGTTTTACAACCGCTTTATTGTCTTTTCTCCAAGAATAGTTATAGTAATGTGTTCTACAAACATATTATAACTCTCCTTTGAAACAAATAGAGATATTAAATGAATTCCCATACACATGGTATGTTTTTGCATATATAGATATGAAACATGATTACATTATATGCATTCATTGGGGATATATATATATTATTTCTATAAGTTTATTATGCCCATCAGTTTCTGCCTCTCTAGGTGTAAGTAGCCACAAGTCTAAGATAGACTCAAATTTAGATACAGACGCATTTTGGTAGGTATGTTCAGTTAATAAAGAAATGTGTATATTTATGCCACAAAAATGACGTATGTCTAACTCTAAATAAAATCCTATGAACCTATTATTGACTCAAAGAATTAGGTGGTCATGTAGAGTCAGATGTAATGAACAACAGAGAATCTAAGTGTTTCAAAGGGGCACTCATAGGATAGAATGCAATAGTTATTATTGATTTTATTAAAAAATATTAAAGTTTATTAGTATACATTAAAATAACAACAAAAAATATTGGTAGAGCAGTGAAATATTAAAAAGCCTCTCATTATAAAAAGAATTTATTAGAGATTTACGATAACTGGGGTGTGGGGCAAATCAGCTATAGAAAGGACGCTATCTACTCTACAGATTAGGAATAGGCAGCCCATCTATACAAATATACTAACAAGAGGGCTACGATCTATCAAACAGACACACAGGCAGGATGTGCCCTAATTAAAATGCGGCACACTTGTAGCAGTAATCCAATATTCCAGGTTTAGTTGACATTTATATTTTGAAGTATACCAATAGGTCTTGATGTCAAAAGTATACAGAATCTCACGACATATCATATTTATATTTTAATTGGTTACTTCTTAATAATACAAATAGAATGATGACCTTCCAGTTCAGTTGACTGGGATGTCCAGAACAATCAAATCAAATATCCCTATCCAGGTTAGTGATGTTATACAGTTCTGGACATCCCAGTCAACTGAACTGGAAGGTCATCATTCTATTTGTATTATTAAGAAGTAACCAATTAAAATATAAATATGATATGTCGTGAGATTCTGTATACTTTTGACATCAAGACCTATTGGTATACTTCAAAATATAAATGTCAACTAAACCTGGAATATTGGATTACTGCTACAAGTGTGCCGCATTTTAATTAGGGCACATCCTGCCTGTGTGTCTGTTTGATAGATCGTAGCCCTCTTGTTAGTATATTTGTATAGATGGGCTGCCTATTCCTAATCTGTAGAGTAGATAGCGTCCTTTCTATAGCTGATTTGCCCCACACCCCAGTTATCGTAAATCTCTAATAAATTATTTTTATAATGAGAGGCTTTTTAATATTTCACTGCTCTACCAATATTTTTTGTTGTTATTTTAATGTATACTAATAAACTTTAATATTTTTTAATAAATCAATAATAACTATTGCATTCTATCCTATGAGTGCCCCTTTGAAACACTAAGATTCTCTGTTGTTCAATATTTCTAATATTTAGTGTGGGAGCACCACTTCTAGGGTTTTTTGACATATATTTATAATTAGAATACTTAGAATATGTACTATGAGTATACCAATAATTGAATAGTCATTACCTAGCAGTAATTAGGATATTCCTGGTGCGATTTTCACAAACTTTAACTAACATAGAGTCAGATGTAAGTCTGCAAGGTGTGCTGTTATGCTACTCTGTTTTACAACCGCTTTATTGCCTTTTCTCCAAGAATATTTATAGAAACAGGTTTTACAAATATATTATAACTCTCCTTTAAACAAATAGAGATATGAAATAAATTCCCCTAAACTTGGTATTTTTTTTGCACATACGCATATGAAACATGATTACATTATATGGATTCCTTGGGGAGATATATGATTCCTATAGGTTTATTATGAGATCAGTAGGTGTCATCAACAGATTTATTCTGGATAGTTTCAAGAGTTAAACAGAGGTCTTCTCAAACAAAGATTATGGAAAGTATTGCATTGATCTGCTATATTTTCTATAAGTATTTTATACTGATCTTAGAGAAACCAATTAGCCAATTTATTTCACACAAGCTTTTAGGATCTGTGGATTGGGCAATAAACAAAAGGGTTGACTGACTGTGACACCAGCCATCTCTGAATAAACAATCAATGCTAGATGAGGAAAAGCAGGCCTCTGAAGCATATATCAAAAAACATTAACCCTAATTTGCTATACAGAGTGAGTTGCTGGAAACCCTGTAACCTAAAGCAATTTCAGATGCTAGTATTGATACACATTAACAAATTATTTTCCTAAATATCCTGATGTATTTATTTTTTCTGTCATTTGTGTTATTTTAGTGATTATAAACAGTGTTACATTGCTACAACACTTTGAGGATCAGCTGCATTACCAACTCTAGACGACAAGTGGCAGTGCACCATCAATACTGATAACTACACATTCTTTTTCACTTACTGCAATCAGCACTTTGCTAAAAAGTCTAGTCCGCAACCTTTATAAGGGCCTAATTCCCACCAATTTATGCATGAGAAAAGTTGGAATTTCTTTTCTCTGCTGGTGCTTCAAGAGACCTATTTTGCTTGCCTGTTTATCGACTTTGGCTTTGTCCCTCAAAATTCTACATTCTTCACCATCGACTTAAGCTTAGTCCTTCAAAACCCATCATCTCAGGATTAAACAACTTGACCAGTTATAGTGTGCAACTCACAGCCAAACCAGCCAAATGATCTCTCCTGGGAGTAGCCAGCACTGCAACAAACATATTGTATAAAGGACAAAATAACATCACTCTCATAATCTACAGAAACAATAATGGTTAAAATACAATACAAATAGGATAATAAACTTCATACTATAAATTATAAGACATTAGAAGTCACAGGTGAGTTCTGTAACCATATAAAATTACAAGGCTGAAAATGAATAGTCTTATACAGGAAACAGAAATCCTAGGTGAGTTCTAATGTCTGGAACAATTTGCAGTAGGGGTGCATTATTCCTTATAATACACTAATCTTCCTAATAAACACTTGCCAATTATAAACAATGGCATAATAAATTAATGTTTAGACAGATAATATCTACAAGAGTTTATACATATATTAAAATAACTAGTGTATTTTATACATTAGCTTAAGCAAGCCTTTAAATCTTGTGTTCATTGATAACAGCGTGTGACATTATGTGCTGATACTTCTTTGAGACATCCTAGGGTTGATTCAAAAAATAAATATTCAAACCATTTGCTTCTGGAGTAGTTTATTTACTTTTGTGAAATAAACTATTTGACAACATGTTTGTGGTGAGATTCCAATAGTTTCATTAGATTTGTGCCTGCTTCAGTATAATAGGGCTGCGCAGCTGTGGGGATTATGTAGTTGTGTTTGTGTGCTTATTATGTGATGTATGCCATTGTGGAATTCTACTGGCCAACCACAATTTTTACATTCCTCCTTTATGTTTATTATTAAGCAATGATGCCTGGTAGATCAATGCATATTGTGGATTATAACAGTGTCTCAATTCCCCTCCCCCCCCCCCCCACTGAAATAACATATTGAAAACATTGGCCCATTTCACCACGGATTTTACATATTAATACTTCCAAGTACAAAACACAAAAGGACTTGTCTTCAACTGCCTAAATTAATGTACAGGAAAACTTGTTAAAAGTTTAACAGGCTATTAACCTTTATAGAAATCCCCAAAAAATTACAGCCACCTTGTGTGGGTTAAAGCTCATCTAATACGCACATTGATACAAGTTGACAATAAGGTCATTTCAAAACAGCTTGGCCTCTACATGCAGAAATTCCAGGATCTGAATTTCTTCAGGGACGTCTTCATATTTTTTATTCAACTGACCTAACACAATGAGATTAAGGATTCTAAATATGAAAAACATTACATTTTTGGAAATCTGGGGGACTAAAGTAATGAATTTCATAATGAATTGCAAAAAGTGTTTTAACTTGCAGTTACTTGATTTGCAAACATAGATCCTGTTGCTTTTACAAAATGCCAAGAACAAAAGGACAACCACAATCTACATAGAAAAACCATAATGTCAAGTTTTGACCCACTGCATTTAAAATGTGATGACGAAAGAACAAATATATCATAACCAAAAAGTGAGACAAGGGGACTGGCTTAAAAAGATGTCTTTCTTCCTTTTGTGAAATGTATTGGAGGGGAAAAATGACCAGGGCCTGATCAACCATTAGGCGGATCAGGCTGCAGCTTGAGGTGCTGGGTCCTGGGGGGCGCAGTGCCGGAACAATTCACATGCATTTTTTTTAAAAAAATAAAAATTTAATGTGTCTTTTTTTTTTTTAACCTAAAGTGTCCGGCGCTCGCCTCCTCAGTGATCAGGTCTGCCCCTGGTCTCAAGAGGGTGGCATTGACGGCGCTGCGGATGCCTTGAGGCGCCTTATAAATAAATATTAATAATAATAATAATTGACTGTCACTGTATGCAATGTGGCTTATGCAGGCAGCTAACAGCACATCTGATGCTGCTAGCTGCCCTGTCAGTGCGGCTGCGGTGCTAAACTTAGTGTGGTCACGTGAGATGATCACATGGCCACACTAATCACTGAGCCCGCGCCCACACTGACAGGGCAGCTAACAGCATTGGATGTACTGTAAGCTGCCTGTCAAGAAGACAGAAGTCCCGGAGCCTGGAGAGAAGAGGAGCAGAGCGATGTAAGTACAGTTTCTTAAATATCGGCCGGGAGCAAAAGGTATATGACTGGAGGGTAAGGGGAGTGATTAACAGGCTGCTTGATGGTTGGGGGAGAGGGTTAATGAAGTGGCTAGGCGGGAGACAATGAAGTGGCTAGGGGGAGACAATGAAGTGGCTAGGGGGGGGAAATGAAGTGGCTAGGGGAGGAGATAATGAAGTGGCTAGGGAGGGAGACAATGAATTGGCTGGCAGTGAAATGAATTAACTGGGGGTTAACATATATATGCACACACACACATTGGTGGTGGGAGGTGGGGGGGGCGGCAACCTGTGTATTAGCCTAGGATGGCTGGAACCCTTAATCAGGCCCTGATAATGACTGCCCACACTGCCCAAATTGATGCCAGACTTGTGGTTGAGACACAATGAGTTGATGCACTGCAAAGAACTAGGCATATTGCCTAGCCCTAATATTATTCTAAAATAGTTTAAGGGCTGTTTTTTAAAAAATTAAATGGGTGTAGAAGAGTCATGGTATGTGGCATGAGAGGGCTGGTTTGCATTCATTACCTTCAGAGAGAGTCTTGGAGAATAACTGTATCACTATAAGTGTGAGTAACAATGCAAGGTGTGTGGAAAGGCCATGGCAATAGATGGCATCACATTTATTTGAAATTAACTGATGTTGGCATAACAGCTGATGTTAGTGAAATGCCCAGCATGGTGGTCCAAAGTATGCCATACAGTGTAACCAAGACAAGGCTGGCGTGACAACTGTTGACGCAATGGATATTGGGATGTGGATATCAGTGAGTAGTGGGCAGTGGATATCAGTGGGCATTGGATATCAGTGGAAGTGGGCAGTGGATATCAGTGGGCAGTGGATATCAGTGAGCAGTGGATATCAGTGGGCAATCAATATTGGGCTGTGGATATCAGTGAGTAGTGGGCAGTGGATATCAGTGGGCAGTGGATATCAGTGGGCAGTGGATATAAGTCGTACATTATTCAGCAGCACTATATGGAAATTATAAGGATGAAGAGTCAGCTATCCATGCTGAACTCTTAGCTGCATCCTCTACCATGATACTAATGGATATGATTATTTTCTTTCCTCAAGGGTTGTAGTGAAATTGGATGTGTCACAGTTCATACTGTCCATTGACAATGACTTAATAGTCACATAGGCGCTACATTAAATGTCTGTTCACTTTCAAGCCTCAGCTTCCTCACAGTGACTAGAGGAAAAAGTTGAGTAAAGTATGCTGCCTTCAACTATCCTAAGATTATTTAATGCAAAGATGGCAAACCTGAGTGTTGATCTGCAGCTCCGGCAGTAATTTTTTTTTTTATAAAATCACAGTGATAACTGATTTTTATAGTCGCAATAAGAATCAATAGAAAATCAGACCTATATCTGCAATGGGGATCTCAATGATAAGTAGGCCATCGAATTAATATAACAAATGCATCACCATAAATCTTGTGCAGGGCAAAGCTATGTAAATGATGTCTTTCAGACCTTGTGATGCCTATTTGGATCCAAACATTCTTGCTATTGTAATAAGTGTAACAAGAGCTTTGAAAAAGTTCATAGTTTTTGGACGAAATGCATAAGTGGTACTTACATACAATCGGTACCCATTATATAAAAACCTATGCAACAGTAAGTAAAGAGGAATCAATATAACACACCATTGCTTCCTATCCGGAGGTGTTCTGGAGTGGACATCGGGAAGAGGGTTACTGCAGTGACCAACTAACAGCTCCTCTTCACATGCAGAAACGGGAGAGAAGTGTTTAATCTGACTTTACCAGCCGAACGAGTAAGTGTCAAATATTTGGAATCAGTGGACCCCATTAACAGATATTATTATCAGTAAACTGTGTCAACATTTGACTATTTAGACAGCTGAATACCATTTGCGGACATACCTTTAACAATTGTAAGTGGGGACAAGTCGTTTCCTAAGAGGATTAACTGAAGAAAGTTCCATACAACACTGGTCCTTTTTCCAGCACTACTATACACGTTGTAACTGCCACTATTTGGGTTATGTATTAATGTGACTGCAATGTGATCTCATGACTAATTATGTATATATTAATGGCATAAGTACGACTTTTTGAGTTACTTATTTCTATGATGCCGTTGTCTGAAAAAGATATTGTCGTTATAATCAGTTGCATCATTTCAGAGTTATTTCGCAAAACGTCTGCCCGATATTTAAAACTATACATTACCATTGTTCTCGGGAAAATTTGACAGTTGCCAATACACCTGTGAAACTTTGACAATTATTTGCAGACCTGCTGGGTGACCTGGAAAATGTGACCTGCTGGGTGGTCTGGAAACTGTGACAGTTATTTGTAGCCACATATATCAGTGCAGAGATTCGGAATAAGGCGCGATTGGGAAGGTAATGAGATAGATGGGTTTTCTGAGTATCACAAAGTGAGTTGCATCAATGGTAACATATATATAAAAATAAAAAGCTTCTGTCTATATGTTAATTGGTTGTTTTTAACTATTAGTATTGCAATAGATGTGTGTGTATTTTATATCCAGAGAGTGACCAATTTCTTTTGATTATAGACTCTGCCTTGATGAATGTAATTGGTTTTTGAATGCGCCCTCTGTTCTGCATATACGTTGGTATATTCGTCTGCTAGAAGAGATTACATGAATTATATTATTATTATTATTAGCTATTCCACATCACTGTTTGTTTATATTGTATCATAATAAGTTTGTAGCGTTGTGCACACAATTGCAAATTGAGGTGTATAGGTGCAGTAACTTACCACTCTAGCAGTGTTCAATATTAATAGATGCTGTCTGCTTATTGGAAGAACAGCACTAGCTATCAGTTACAATTTTAGAGCAATTACTTAATCTACTGTGTTATTGAGAGTAGGAATCTCTCTTAACCAGATTGTAGCAGGAGAACTAATATTTTGCACTCAGTTAAGTGTTTTGGCACTTTTACTTTATTTAAAGGTTTATGCAAGAAAAATGTGTTTTTTAATAATTGTATTTCATGATTGTATGATAGAATACTCATAGTTTACGTTTTTACAGTAACCTCATGTCAGTGGTAATGATTGAATGTAATAATGAAATTCAGCAAACTGTCATCACAACTCCCTCCTAGTGAAAAATAAATAAATTGTGATACAGAAATGTTTTCAAAAAGAGAATGAAGAGACAACAAGTTCTACAACTTGTGGACAGATAATAGTGGAATTGGCCTATAGTACTTTCACCTGGCTATGATCCACTGGAATATTAACAAAAGAAGCTTTGCAAAGGGGCAGAATAATACAAATTTGCCATTGAAACACTTTTATGCCATATTGTAGTGTATTGTCTGCATGGGCTGAGTGTGCGTTTGGTGCTCCCAGTGGGATCGTAACAAAAATTAGGAAATGCTGCTCTTTAGAAAAATTTAATCTACAACTGATAACCACCTCAATTAATTTCCCTCCAGAAGCAAATACAGATAAAAGGTACGCATTTGCACCATGATACATCATGTTACAATACAAATAGATTTTTTTGCATGCGGTGAAAATACTGCCTGCTTTTGCATATAGCACACAAGTACTGGGCATCTTTATTTTAACGCTGAGCAGCTTTATTAAAATATTTCAATTTTCTAGTCAGATTTACTCCTAACTCGAAATGAAGCACTAAGTGTGCTATGTAAGCAGGCGTGGGCTGGCAAGATTAAGCCCGGGGGGGGCACACAGGTGGCCACGTCACATGACACGTGATGCGGCCGCGTCATCAATGACGCGGCCGCATCATGTGTCATGTGACGCGCCCGCCTTTGCACTGAGGCGGGCGCGTCATATGACATTATTACCGTCATGTGATGCGGCCGCCGGTAATAATTAGGTTATAGTGCAGCCGGGGGTGGGGAGGGGGAGCTGGGCGGCCGGCCCTAACAATGGATAAACTGAGCGGCCCGGGGGACCGATGCCCCCCTGCCCCTCGGGCCAGCCCGCCCTTGTATGTAAGTATTGCACTGTACTATGATAGATGTAACATTACCTCAGTTTGAAACAAATACAGTTTAAGCATCAAGTATAAATTAGCTAACTTTAGATATTAAATTGCAAATACAATTTTTCTGTTGTAATTGTTTCATTTTTCAGCAGGATCCTCTTGATATGTGTCGCCAAAAATACTTAGGAGGCCTTTTATGTCTCACAAGTGATATTTTTTATAAATAGCAATGTGTGAACACTACACAAATAGAAACGTTCTCATGCAATTGCAAACAGAATGATACCAATTTACATTGGAAACATTAGTTATCCTCTTCACCACTTTAAATTTATATTAAAAGAGAGAAAATACGTTAAACATATTTAAATGTTGCTACGATAATAATTACGTTGCGTATTAATCGCAACTGATTATAGTGTACAGAAATTATTAATTGCCACCTTTGTCCAATTTTTAATCTTCAACAATACACGTCCTCTTTGTACATCACACCTCTGGATTAGCGCAGGTGTGTCTTGTATTCCTACAGAACGCAAATATTTCAGTGCAAGATGGCAGCGATTGCACCAACCAATTGGAGTACTTTTACCTTCAGTAAAGTTAGATAATCAAGGAAAAGTACTATATCTACTTCAAGCATACATTCCTCAAGCTTAGCATACAATCGGAGTTCCTGTTACAGATATAGATGTCAGAAACCTATTGCCAGTAAATTCCCAAGGACAAGGAGAAGATAAAAATACCTTTCTAAGCAAATCTTAGCTCCGGCCCCTTCAGGTCAGCCAATGACTGTCAGTTCTCCTCCCCTCTGGTAACCACATCTCGCCCCCGCATCCAAGACTTCTATCGTGTTGCCCCCCACCACTGGAATGATCTCCCTCCCTCTATCAGACTATGCACAAGCATAAAACTATAAATCTTCCTTAAAAGATGCCATTTACAGAAACCTGTAAAA